>NW_017306462.1:1698296-1699554 GCF_000935625.1 Nanorana parkeri
GAATCACGCTTCTCTGTCTGGCAATCCGATGGACGTGTCTGGGTTTGGCGGTTGCCAGAAGAACGATACTTGCCTGACTGCATTGTGCCAAGTGTAAAGTTTGGTGGGGGGGGATTACGGTGTGGGGTTGTTTTTCAGGGATTGGGCTTGGCCCCTTGGTTCCAGTGAAGGGAACTCTTAAGACATCAGCATACCAAGACATTTTGGACAATTTCATGCTCCCAGCTTTGTGGGAACAGTTTGGTGATGGCCCCTTCCTGTTCCAACATGACTGTGCACCAGTGCACAAAGCAAGGTCCATAAAGACATGGATGAGCGGGTTTTGGGTGGAGGAACTTGACTGTCCTGCAAAGAGTCCTGACCTCAACCCGATAGAACACCTTTGGGATGAATTAGAGCGGAGACTGCAAGCCAGGCCTTCCCGTCCAACATCAGTACCTGACCTCACAAATGCGCTTCTGGAAGAATGGTCAAACATTCCCATAGACACAATCCTACACCTTGTGGACGCCTTCCCAGGAGAAGTGAAGCTGTTATAGCGGCAAAGGGTAGGTCAACTCAATATTGAACCCTACAGACTAAGACTGGGATGCCATTAAAGTTCATGTGCCTGTAAAGCCAGGCATTCCAATACTTTTGGCAATATAGTATACTTCAGGCAGTGGTTGGAAGCTGACTTCACAGAAGCTAATAGTTATATATAAAAAGCCCTCACCAGAATCTTGCTTCCAGTGGCTCTGGGACAAGCCAGAAGAACAGCAATTCTCTTCACCTTCACCGTCCATAGCATCCACCTGGAAAGGCTGCTGGCTCTCCGACAGCAGCACCCTGGTCACACTTCACTAACAAAAACTCCCACTACCCCCAGGCCCTGTGAGAAGCATTCCTCCTCTGTTCTCAACCTAGGCAGACTGACAAAGACATCTGCAGTACAGGAACACTTATGGGTAGCCTGCTCCCAGAAGGACACAACTTAAGCTTTCTTTAGACGAATGGGCATTTGTGAGGTCAGGTACTGATGTAGGATAAAAAGACCTCACTTGCAATCAGCGTTCCAGTTCACCTTGTTCAAGGGGACTGGGGTCCAGGTTCTGCCCAGGCCACTAGCGTTCCATATGATTTGTATGCTGTAGCACCAACAGCACCTTTCACTGCAAACACCTGAAGTCAATAAAAGTCAATAATTTGGAGGTGTGTGCACATCATTTTGGATATAAAGGTAGGTGCAATGGTCAGGTGTTCACAAATGTTTAACTAA
>NW_017306462.1:1699566-1735459 GCF_000935625.1 Nanorana parkeri
AGAGAGAGAGAGAGAGAGAGAGAGAGAGAGAGAGAGAGAGATGTACAGTATATATGTTTAGGGCTGAAAAAACCTTTACATTTTTATCTTTTTGTTTTGTTTTAGGTAAAAGTGAAATTGCTTATTCATTTTTCATATTTATGAATTGCAGTCAGCAGTTGGAGCTCTGGGCTACTTTTTACATGTTTACCAGGCTAACTGTAACTGCTTAGCTGACAAATCAAGTTGTTGACAGAACTAAACAGCTGAAGCTCGAATTAACCAGAGTGACTGATCTACCCCCTGCTCTGTGTGGCCCTGTATGGAGTTTCAATTAAGAGTCTCAAAGGAAAATGATCCTGCTGCACTTGCTCCTCAGAAAACTCTGAATGCTCTGAATAAAAAACAGTATTGCTGGTGTAGCCTGTAGTAAATATGTATTTGTTATTTGTATTTGTAAGAAATAGACTTCAAAATTATAATACAGTTGACTCAATTTCTCTTCCACAGGATGCCTTTGCTTCTCACTGAGTACAACACACATACCTCTAGACATCCTTCTGCCCTTCCGCACCCTGACATCCTCTACAACCAGCCCCCTGCTTCTCCCCGAAGCTTTTTTACCACCAACCACATGTGGAGGACATGTGGTTGCAGAGATGCCCTTCCAGACCCTACCTACCTATACATCTATGAGTAAACCCTACCCCTATACATTCCACACAACCCAAAGAGCATAAAGTGGCAAGCAACTAATCAACCTATTGGATATTGATGTGCATGAAATCCTAATAGCTTTTTTCTCCAGTCGCCAGCATCTGTTTCTGCTGGCATAAAACTGTGAGAATCTGCATGAAATCCATTAGCTGGGGTTCTGTTACTGCAGTGAGCATGAAATGATGCACTTTGTCAAAAAGTACTTTTCACGCATTGATGGAATGGAAGATTGGGCTAATCTGCCAACGAAAGGAAGAAGAAGAAAAAAAAAGTTATGCAGCAGGTGTTTACATAATGTCTTATGCAAATTAGGGGAAATATGTGTTATATGCAAATCAGCAGACTTTATCTCTGTAATTGTGAGTCTGGAGGATAGATCTTGCCTGAAATGTTTTTTCCTCAGATTCTGAGTTTTATCAAAACAGAATGGGCGAAAGATGTTTCTTGATCACATTCTATAATCTGGGAAAGAAAAATGTAAAAAAAAACAGTTTCCAGTACATTTCTTACATCTAAGGTTATCTAATAACGAAGGTGCAGAAATCCATGCCGACCAATCACAATTCTTTCTTTACCTACAAGACTTCTGAAATCTGATTGCCAGGTTTCATTTTTTATTTAATAGCACACATTGCTTTTATTCATGGATTTATTCATGGATTGTAGTGTATGTGTATATATTTTGTATATTCAATTACTATGTTCAGAAGAAATGGTTTTATATCATTTTCATAGGTGAAAATGATATAATACAGAGGAAAAAGTATTCAAAAATTTACCGCTTGCAGCCAACATAGGGCAAGCTTAAAGCTGACCATACACCTAGATAGCTGAATGTGCAATCTCTATTAAAGCTCCTTCAGATCTACCAAGACTATGTAGTAGAAGCCCTACCTAGACACACACCTACTTACTACAGTAACGTGCAATAAAAGGCATGTTTTACTGCTTGTTACCACAACATCAACCGCATTGGTGAGTATTGTGGTCTCGTTTTGAATGGCACCCAAACACACTATTGCAGTAGTGGGCAACACACTGCCACTGCAGCACCATGTCATACTATGCATTGTGGTGCACTGTAAAGTACCAGATTTTGCCATGCATTTAAAAATCTGCAATGTTTCTGTATAATCAGCTAATAAAAAATATTTAGCCGAGTTTGAGTCTAGCAAAGACCATAAATAATTCTTTACAATACATGTTCTATAATTCTTTGGCTACATTTATGTTGTACACGGGGTGGTCTGGGATTCCTGCGGCAAAAACATGCAGATTCCTGCAGCAGAGATGCCAGGTGTCCCCATTCAGATGTGGCTGCTGTGCCCATTGAAGTTAATGTCTAGGTGACACTGGCCCCATATGTCAGTAGCAGTCCACATATAATTCTACATGGTATTTTTATTTAATTCATATGTGTCTGTGTCCATCGCATCTACCTTGACATTATAGCTATAGGGTTCATAGTAGACCACAGATGGAATAACAGCACGCAAGCCCCGTTCCCGACATCGCGAGATTTGCCACGCGATGTCGCGTTCAAGCTTGCATTGAGCAAGCTCGAATCGCGGCTAAATCCGCTCCAAAAAGGGTCCTGCTGTAGCGACACACGACCCGCGACAGCAGGACCCTTTGCCCCATTGGATTGCATTGGAGCGCAATATCGCGCGGTAATTTGCCGCGATATCGCGGGAATTACCGCGCGATAAATCGCTCAATGTGAACGGGGTCTTAGGCTGCGGCAAACAAAGCTAGCAGAGTACATTCGTGCATTAAAAAGGGAATGTACTGTAGAGACAAAGCAATAATTTTTCCACTTTATAAATCACTGGTTCGGCCTCATCTGGAGTATGCGGTTCAGTTTTGGTCACCAATCCACAGAAAAGGATGTCCTGGAGCTGGAGAGAGTCCAGGGAAGGGCAACAAAACTAATTAATGGGATGGAGGACAAAAGCCATGAGACAAGGTTGCTAAACTTAAACTTGTTGACACTGGAAGTGAGGAGATTAAGAGGGGACATGAATTTGATGTACAACATGTTTGGAGGTGATGGCAACATCCGCAAAAATTTTTTACAGCAAACTCCATAACAAAGATTATCCACCTAAAATTGGTGGAGAAAAGATTTAACCAGAAGGGGCGTACGGGATTCTTTTCTGTAGAGCGGTTACATTTTGGAACTCTCTGCCACAAGCAGTGGTATCCGCAGAGAGTATTGGATCATTCAAAAATCAATTAGATACCTTCCCCGGAGACCGTAACATACAGGGGTACAGGTACTCTTAAAAACTAGACCACACAGGGACTCATATACACACATGCACACACTACACACAAATAATTCAACCTCAAATACTATGTAACTATTGCGAACAGGAGAGCTCAGAGTCAGTCAGATAAACAAATGCTGTAAGAGGGGGCCACATGAGAAGCTGGAGCTGCTATGAAGGGCCAAACTGATTAACGCACAGTACCACGCAATGCATTTCAGTGTGGCAGGTGCATTGTCATTCATTTGAATGGCACCTCAAATCCACCTTCTGGCCATAATGTGCTTGACCAATCCGCAAAGTGCAGTAGGAAAGATGCTCTGCTGCATTTAATAATAACTAACAACTCATAGCTAATTGCAGAAGTGGAAATCGGTGACAACCTCGGGGGCAGTGACTATAGAATGATAAGTTTCACAGTTAATTCCTGGAAACGTAGACATGTCGGCACGATGCAAACCAGAAATGTAGGAAGGCCAACTTAAATAAGCTGAGAACCTATCAAGAAACATAAATCGGGATGCCATCTTCCTGAATACAAACACTGAAGAAAAATTGGATATTTTCAAGTAAATCGTAAGTAACAAAATTGGCCAGTGCCTTCCGTTTACCAATAAATTCAAGGATGCAAAGGTTAGACCAGGGTGGCAACTAGCAAGGTAAAACAACACCACATAAGGAAAAAGGACAAGGCTTCAGAAAAATATAAGGCAGAGGGGTCACCATCAGCAATCAAAAACTACAACGACTGCAACGAAAAAATTTAAAAGAGCAATCAGGACGGCCAAAATAGAATATGAAGAGCAGACAGCAGCAGAAAGCAAACAGAACCCCAGGAAATTCTTTAAAATATATAAATAGCAAAAGAGTAAGGACAGAACATGTAAGCTCAATCATAGACAAAGAGGGGAGGTTAGCTACGAGCAACAGGGAGAAAGCGAATGCGTTAAACAAATTATTTTCTTCTGTTTTTACAGATGAGATGGGCATGGGTAATGACCAGGGCACCAGCTGCAGGACCAGTAATAAAAGTTTTAATTTATCTCAGTGGCTGTCGGAGAGCAGAGTGGTACAGAGGCTAGAAAGATTAAATGTAAACAAATCCCCATGACCTGACGGGTAACATCCCCGGGTACTCAAGGTACTTAGCCAGGCCATAGGCAGATCACTGTACACAATCTTTAATGACTAGTACAGTACTGGATGACTGGCGGAGAGCATATGTGATACCAATAAACAAAAAGGGGAAATTTAGTTTACCGGGTAACTATAGGCCAGTCAGCCTGACGTCAATAGTGTGCAAAATATTCTAAGGCATGATAAGGGACTGCAGGAATTTGCAAATAAAACTAGTATTATAAATAGTAACCAACATCGCTTCATGGAGGACCGTTCTTGTCAGACCAATCTATTAACTTTTTATGAAGAGGTCAGTATTAATTTAGACAGAGGATTACCAGTAGACGTGGTGTGTCTGGACTTTGCTAAAGCGTTCGATATAGTACCCCACAAATGTTTGATTCACAAACTTAGGTCTATCAGTTTGGAGAAAATTGTATGTACATGGGTGGAAAACTGGCTGCAAGAATGTACCCAGAGGGTAGTAAAAAATAGTTCATCCTCTAATTTGGCAAAAGTCAGGACTGGGGTGCCCCAGGGGTCGGTCCTGGGACCAATCTTGTTTATCTTATTAATCAAGGACATAGAGATAGATAGTTTGATCTCCATTTTTGCTGATGATACTAAACTTTGTAGGGCAGTAAATTCCAGACAGGAGATATGTGCACTTCAACAAGACCTGGATAAAATTAATGGATGGGCTACACATGGCAATTTAATGTTGAAAAGTGCAAGGTAATGCACATGGGTCAGAGATCAGTCCATGTCTGGACCATGGGCCAGACAGAGACAGACAAAGGGCCAGATATTGCCCCTGGGCCATAAAATGCCCAGGTCTGACTTGCTGCGTCTGATCTGGACACTTCTCAAGTCAAAGATACAATAATAAGGAAACAGAGGCTAACAATGCCAATAACTTCTTACATTTAATCTGAGAGATATATTTTTAACTCAGTTCAAAAATGTATTTATATATTATTTTACCATACTGAAGCTGAGTTTTTAATAAAGGCTCGTAGGTCTCTGCTAATCCAAAATAAAATCCAAAACCTGAATCATTTAAGTGAAAGTAATTTGTAAATGAGTTAGTCTTTTCTTACACTGGGAGCATTTAAACTGAAATACTTTGCTGAGTGCATCTGGAAATCAAGGCAAATCCTAATGCTAGCCATTAAGTTTGGTCTAAATTGCAGACTGTTGTGAGCCAGGGTCTGGACTAATGCTAATGGCTGTCATCCAACGCCTTGTACAATTTTTGTTGAATGTATCATTATTTTAGGAAAAAATACAGTCATGTAACTGCCAGATACATAAAGTTTTTGTATAGCCAAAGGTATTTTATAGTGCACCTCCTGGATAAAAATAAAAAGTTACACCCCCTCCCCCCAACACCAATTGCAAGTCTGTAAACTTTCCCATTTCTCCACTTACCTTAAGCTGTGATTACATGATCATCCAGCACTGGGTCCTTTCTCTCTCTGTTTAATTCCTGCAGAGGTCCTTGTTTTCCAGGTGTCACTGCCTGTGTGATGTGCACAATTCTCATTGGCTGTCCACTGGAGGTGTCCTCTCAGGATCCAGAGGACTATTGACATTGACCTGGGAGTCAAGAGGACTGGCCAACGAGGGCTATTACATGGCACAGGATTAGCAGCCCCAGCTTAAAAACAGCATCAGCAAGGGACCTGGATGGGGGGACTCAAAGGAGTATAATTTGCTTGAAAAGGTAAGGAAAAAAAAACACCTGTCAGGATAGGAAAGAGTGGGGTGGGGTGGGACGGAGGGATGGTAGGGAAATAGATTTTGAGTGGAGTTGGGCTTTACGTTTTGGATAGTCTAGGGGAGGATTGGAACCCTGTCAGGTTTTTATTGCTCAGCTAGGGAGATTAACTCCCTCGGTTTGTTGTTTCTTGTCAGTGAGAAAGTGTTAGGAAATACAACAGTCTACAGTCTAAGAGGTCAATTTCCCTCATTTCTTTTACTTCTTCCTCCTACATCTCCAGAGCACTGGAAAGAAGAGGAATAAAAGCACTGGACCCACAAGGTTTTTCCTATTGGCGTGGATGGTATAGGTGATCTGACTACTGGACAGGCAGCTTTTATATTCCAGAGGGTCTCCACTGTCACAGTGTCACATGTGCAGGATTGTGAACTGAAGGGCCACACTCCATTTAATAGTCCAGATACATCTTTATTCAATGTAAGGTTGAAAGGATAGTACAGAAACAGCCATTGCATTTTAGGGGATCATACCATAACCCCTTCATCGGGGTTTGTCCACTGTGTGAGAATGCATAGAGCTCCTCAGCAGCTAATTTGATGCCAAATCCCCCAGAGCAGGAAGTAAGGATAAGTCTAACCAATGGGTCACAGGCAGCAAAAAAAAAAAAAGGCCTGTTTAAATTTTTGCGGTGAGTTAAGGTACGTTTTGTCATGTGTAAACGTGCATTGCGTTAAGGCAGCCCATTCAAAATGAAGGGGTTACCAGTGCACCCTAATGTGCTTAAAATGGCATATGACCCTTTTTTGTACCGTACCTTGCGGCTCGCTACAATGCAGGTGCATTATTGTGCAATTCAAACTGAATGTTACCACAATGCAGCAACGTATATTAGTCGTATTACCAGTCCTTTATATGTGCACTATCCTCAACCCAGTAGCTTAGTGGTTAATGATTCTTCCTTGCAGCACTGGGTTCCTTGGTTTGCATTCCAGTTAGGACACTACCTGCATTTGCATGCACAGAGAGTTTGCATGTTCTCTGTGCTTGTGTGGATTTCCTCCAGGTACTTCAGTTTCTTTGCACACTCCAAAAACATGATGGTGGTTTAATTTGCCCTAGTAAGATATTTGCCTGAGTACACTCACGGTGGCTCCCTCACCATCTGCTCCAACAACAGATAAAGTTCTTTGAGTCCCTAGGGAGAGAAGTGCCACGTTTAATTTAAAAAGAAAGCCCACCATAGTTGTTTTGTACTTGACCTGGGCAAAATAAAACTCATCTCCCATGAACTAGTGGAAGGTCCCCTGCCCTGCTTCTGCACCTACTGTGCCACTAATAATCATACTGTAGTAGAGTGAGTTGGCCCAGACATGATTTCTGAGAACATCTAAACTGGGAAAGTGACCAACTGTAAACCAGTTGTCATACCAGTATAAGAAGGAGTTAAAAGCAAATTGACTGCAGAAATTGCCGATTTCAGCAGTTTTTCCCATTTTAAAATAATAGTCTTCTTTTATTTTGATTAGACCGGAATAGGCAATCTACTCTATTTGGCCTCAGGATGGAAACAGCACAGCTATTTATTGATTTCTACCCAAAGCTAACAAATAAAGTTCTGTAATTCAAGACTTACTCAGATGATTTAATCTGATGGGGGCCCAGGAACTCCAGAACGCCTTGGACAACACAATAAATAAAGAATAATGAACAGCTCCCCTAAGTGAGGTTGTGGGACTCCCAGTCTGACATTCTTCATTTTTACAGGAAAGGTAAAACAACCAGAGTGCCAGAGCATGGAATTGAGGAGATCTGCTGGGCCCGCAGGTACAAGTGAACAGACAAAAGAGGATTTATATTCAAGCCAGTACCTCAAACAGGCTTATCTAATATGGACCTACTGTGCAAAAGGTAACAAGATCACTTATTAAAGTTTATTTCCGGCCCAAAATTTTCTTTCACAATTTTGGGTAGAGTGGGGAAGGGTTAGGCTGGGTTCACTCTGATGCTCTGCACTGCCATGGATTCTTAATGGCACTCCAACCTTGCAAAGGCACAAAATAGTGCAACACTGTTGTCACCAGAACAGGAAGTGAGGGGAAATCTCCCTCGTAAGACCACAGACAGGTGGATTCTGGGTTATTTGTGCAGCGGCCAAGCAATTTTGTCAAAAGACCAGTGAGCATGCTCTGTGTCCATAAATTGGCTATTACTATTTTATGAATATTTATATCTTCTTTTGCAATAGCAGCTTCAGGAAGGCAAAAAGCTTAAAAGAGAACTATGGGATAATTCTTTTTACCCATAGTTCTTTCATGGGTCACAGGAGGACATATACTAGCATCCTCCCGTGACCCAAAGCTCAGTATATCGCGAGCTACAACTCTCAATATACTGAGACCGCCGCAGCCAGGACGGGTCCCGACAATGCTGTCCAGATCCACCCAGGTGCGTGAATGTCAGCTGGATCTGCCTATCTAGAGGCAGAGCCAGCTGTACCCGCCCCCTCCCCCGTACCTTCCTCCAGTCAGCAGTGGATGATCGGAACGGGGAGGGGGGAGCGGTTACTGACAGTCACTGCTTCATTGTCACACGTCAGCTCGAACTATGAGGATGACCATTAACAAAAAAAATCTTATCTGTGTACCACTCGGCTGTAGATCCTCAAATCATCTCTGAATTGGTGCTGACACTGTCCTTCCTTCTGGAGGGTGGCTGCTTTTGTTCCCCATGGTCTCTGTGTGTGTTGCAAAGTAGCCACCACTCCAAGCTTACTCCTGTGATCCTGTGACGGACTCCAATCTCACTACAAATGAGCTAACTAAACATAAGTTTGTACTCCTGAGTCTTAATCCTGGGAGACAGGGTCGGTGGTCACATGACTGGGGGCCTGTTTCAATGGCTCCCGATAGTTTATGGTGACTGGGAGCTGTCTTTTGGCAAAACAACAGCAGAGCCCCATGTACGCATATATGTGGCCACCTGCCTATGAGAGGATCTTCCCTCACTTTGTAGAAATGTCCTCTTACTTGTTGAAATCAAGAGACAGGAAGTGAAGGGAAATCTCCCCAAGGGTACACAGACAAGAAAATAATAATAAACTGACAGGGATTTAACTCTTCCCTATCTTATCCAAAACTAAACTGAAACATTTGGCTATTTATACACTTTCATTCTATACTATAACTCAACAACTGCAATTCCCCAACATTCATACAGCAAAGAGAGGCTCTGTCATACGTGGATAGCCATGTTCTCAAGAGTTTGCAGGCAAGTACCAGAGAAAATCTTACAGCCAGGCTAAATATACAATAAATAAACATTTCAGTACTAGTAATAGATCTGGCCAGTATATTTTAAGGATTTCACGCTTCAAGATTTTGCCAAGATAAAAAGGATAACATATTTCAAACTGGTTCAGCAGTTTCACAGCATGAATGTTCAAACCTTTTAAAAGCTTATGTGGCCCCATATAAGATAACATGTTTGATTACAGTATTATGATTTTTAAAAAAAACTGAACTTCAGCCTTCTTTCAGTCTTGCACAGGTGTACTAGCTGCTCTCCTGAACTGAAATTGTTAACTGTGATTTAATTGCGCACTGTGAGCATCTCACAATGTGCATTACAGTAGAAGCCACAGAAAGTCAGATAGCGCCCACCTCATTTCCAGGGCTGAAGGACAACCAGCATAATCTAACTATTTTTTCTCCAATCTGATTGTCCCTGGCCCGCCCCTTTATTTCATTGGATTTCAGTTCTTTAAATCATGGAGGTTCAGTATTACATGTGGGCTTTGCCTTGGACAGTCTGCATCTAAATGCATCATCTCTGGGAACGCCTATATCTCCAGACAGAGATCCACTCATAAAACCATGAGCAGACCTTGCATTTGAGTGCAAGATCTAATTTAAAATCATTATGCTACCTCAAGTGCTTGGTAGCCATCAGTAAAAGGAGAACCTACTCAGAGATTACTAACTTGAGATTTGTGTTCCCAAGAGTCAGAGCCACCCCAACAATGAGGCAGCCTCCGGCTGTTGCCTCAGGCGGCATCTCTTTGGGTCACATGGGTAGAGTCTGCTTCCCCCTTTCTGACCAACGCGTCCCCAGTTGCTAAGAGTGGGCAAGGAAATGTTTAAGGGACAACCACAGCTCCCCTCCCAGCTCTTAGCAACCAGGGATGCTCCGACTATTGTCCCGCTCAGCTCCTACCAACCAGTGACATCAGTGAGCTGGGTGGGATACTGGTCAGAGCTGGGAGGTGCCCCACCAATGCCCCATCAGCCCTGTTAAGAGTTATATAAATTGCACTCCTAGTGTGTCTCCTATGTGTCTTCCATCCAGTTCATCACTGAGACTATGTACCACCTACAGTAATGATGTGCACCACCAGTGAGAAACATCTCACACTTTAGGAAAGCAAACCTAAAATGCGGAATGGAGAACAATACAACTTTTCCATCGCTTTGTTTTTGATAAACTCTACTGCGCCTTTTTTTTAGATCCAGTTGATAAAATAAAACATTTAACTTGATCTAAAACAAATTGACTGAATCAATTTTGCCTACGTTCTATTAGAACATTTTGTAATGAATCCAACCTCCTGATTCTGCAGTGTCTAGCCTCAGTTTCCCTTGGTTTTCATCTCCTCAAGTAATTACCGTTGATTCTTGATTCATTAATTGGAACCAATTTAGCATCGCACCTGGTAAATAATCACTGCAACCTTTCTTGAGCAAAGATCTGAAATAAACATCAGATAATTTTATAGGTCAGATATCAGATTCATGGACAAAGGGCAACCCAGGTTACAGACTCGGCTGTATAAAGGTTGCATTTTATCATCTCTAATTAGGTTTTACATCAGGTAAGCAGTTGTCTGATTGTATTGGTAGACATAACAATGTTACCATTGTAGGCAGACTCATTCAGATTCATTCACTGTTATTGGGTCCACTGCTTGCTCAGAATACTGGCATATCTCTGCTACCCTGGAATATTTATGCAGAGTTCAGCCGACTTCCATAAAGATAGAAATCATCACATTTTATGTATTTAATAAATGTATCTAAGAAAAGGCGCAGTAGAGTTTTGTTTGGGCAAGCAGTGCAATGTAAAAGGCAGAGGCGTAACTAGGAAGCTCAGGGCCAAGAAACCATGAAGAGCCCCCTGGCGAGGCAATGTTGCGCGCCTCGGCGGTTACTGGGGACGGGCCCTCTTCTTCCTTTACACATGGGCAACTGCTTCCAGATTCGGTCAGCTCCAGTTTTGATAAATTCCCCCCACATTCTGTACGCACTTACTGTAAAATGAAGATGCTCCAGCAGTGCAGCCACCGACCTGAGGATGTCTGATGTCCACAGAGTGATATGACCACTGGGAAAGAATCCTCCTCTGCTCCGTGCACGCAATTCTACCGTCACCATCTGCCTTGGCCAGCAGACACAGCTGCTCTCATCATTCAAATTTCCCGACATTGCAGCCTAAGGCATGCCCACAACATCGGAAACCCCGCCGAGTGATTCACGCAGTTCTCCCACAGTCCACACCACTACAACACGGGCAGGCCACGCCCACACCCCTCTCCCGCCTCACGGCGAAATGTCACTGGCTGCTCAGTCTGTCACTCAAGAGGACCTGTTTCCCCATCAGCAGGTCACACCGATCTTTTTCTGAAATGTCGGTGCTGGGCCCTCTTCTGCTTTTCAGGGTCCCCCCCCAAGTGGTGGAACACCAGGGCCGGTCGCAAATGCGACCGCTGCGACCCTGGTAGTACCGCCAGTGGTAAAAGGGTCACATAAAGCCCAACTGAACATTCAGTGTATCCAAAAAGGCTTACAGTTTGTTTTCTATAGAAAGCAGCCACAGCCTGAGTAGAAAGACCTGCCCCATACCAGCATGCAGCTGAGGTCTGCAATTATCAAAATGTATGCTCATTGCTGATTGGAAAGGTCTAACTAACTTAGCAGGAGGGCATGTTGGACCTCTTCAGAGAAGCCACTGCTTCCACACAGAGAGCAAAGATCCCAATGAGGGGGCAGGCTTTAGTCTTTTACTTTTCTAAACAAAACAAACTGCAACACTTTTTGTTTTTACACACTTTGTATGTTTTTAGCTACATTTAAACAGGTTAATTTGGGCTTAAACGTTAATGCTACTCCTCACAGCAGTATATGATCACCTTTCCTTGAAACATTTCCTTAAAATGTCACCATTTTGACTAAAAACATTGTACTCAACAGGGAAGGTGAAAATACGGTGGTTTGTAAGGCTTTAAATGGCTGCTAAATGTTAGGTAAGCTCATTTAAACTATCCTGGGCTTGTGATCCCAATTGAATAATTTTAATTGCTGCTCTGTACCATTTTTCTTATTTTTGGCATGCAGTCGCCACTGAATAAAGTTGCATATTTTTTGCAATTGTCTGTTTCAATGTTTCGCAGGATTTCGAGGGTGTCACCCAATTCAGGTGGGAGCTGGAGCCACATATTTATTAAAGCTAAAGCTGCCCATACACCTTGCGATCATGGGACGAAACTTTTAGTCCGATGAGCGAACCGTCGTATGATTTTCGTCCCCATCCTGGCCTGATTATCGCAAGGTTCAATCAGCAATAATTTAAAAAAAGCACCTGGACGAAGTGCAGTAATCGACCGCACGTATTTTCGTTTGCGCATGAGCAGTGTAAATCGTACGAATTTTGACGTACGGAAACGCCACCACCTTGCAAAATTCGTGCGATCGACCGAAGTTTTCTAACTTGCTGGATAGTCAAAAGTTGATCGATCGTACAGTATTTGCGATTGTACACTGCCCATCAACCTTATGAATATTGAAAACGCAATCGCATACGAAAATCGGCCGATAATCGTAAGGTGTATGGGCATCTTTACACTTACAGGTATGCTACACATGTGTTTATAAAGACTTCAAATGAGCACCATGAAAGCACTTATCACATGCTGATAAACAAAGCCATGCCGGTGACTCAGCACTGGGATTTCACAGCTAGGAGAACTGTGTGTTCCCATTTTTAAAGTAGAATGTTTTAATCATATTTCAGCTTGTAGTGTGACGTGGCAGACTTAGTGATTAATTTCAATGGAATTATGTTGTAGGAAAAAAAAATCTCAGTTTGGAAGCGGAATCAAGTTGAGCGACATCGCTCAGCCCTACTCACCATTTCTCAGGAAGAAGCTAACTCTTTCTGAGTTATATCCGTCACACCTCTTTAAAACTGTTACCTGTTTATGCTGCTTTATTAAACCTAGATTGATGTAAAGGTCTTAGGCTTTATAGCTCAGAAATGTCTGGGCATTCAATATTTTATGGGACACCCTATGTAACTAAGTGGACACAAAGTATTGTAAATAAGCTTCCTTGTCAGCCTTGATCAATGAATATATTTCCTACACTAGTGAAATTAATAGGCCCTTTTACTACATGGTTGTAGACCATCAAGCAAGATAGAAATAATCAATACACCCTACAAACATCACCTATATGGAAGATAAGAAGATTCTCCTTGTGAGAAAGAAATACAGTGATATATTAGGTTTTATTGGAATAACACTTGTGGATAAGTGTTAATTTCTATTAAGCACTGTGCATTGAAATATATGTAGATCAGCCATTCTGCACATTTTTTCTTTTTTTTTTTTTGCATGTAATTTTTATTCAAATGTTTAAACAATACAAACAGCATCTCGTAGTGTTAACGTAAGATCAAAATCGAAAAGTAGTTACAATTATTGTTTGGATAATCAACAATAAACTCAACAAAAAATGTAAACAGTCAACTATGTAATACCAAAGCAATGCTTATGAGGAATCATCAGAATGTAAGAGATATAAGAGAAACAGAAAGGATGGATGGTTGGAAGGAGAAGTAGTCAGTAGGGTAGTAATGCTAAGGTCTGGAGGATAGTCAACTAAAGGGAAAGAGGTCTACTGTACATGGTCGCTTAATGTATAAACTAAGTGGAATAATGCTCAGAGTCAATGGGCTTTAGGTGGGACAAGGATGTGGATGTCAAAGATCTACAGGGATAGGAAATCTAGTAGCATATAAGGAGTTGGGTGGACATATAAGTGTCTAATAGGGAAAACATTTCTCAGC
The DNA here is from genome assembly GCF_000935625.1 of Nanorana parkeri. NCBI lineage: Eukaryota > Metazoa > Chordata > Amphibia > Anura > Dicroglossidae > Nanorana > Nanorana parkeri. The sequence goes on from NW_017306462.1 coordinate 1,713,493, forward strand.
AATGCCTCCCAGGTTTCCTATTTTATGCATTATCAGTAAAAACTAGAACTAATTCTAGTAAGAAATTAGGCCTAGTTCACACCTAGGCGTTTTTAAACGCCCAACACAAGAAATCCCATGATTTCCTGCTCTTGTTCACACCTGAGCAGGAATACGCCAAAGGCAGAAAAAAGTACATAAACTTCTTTTGGCAGTTTCAAGCCCATGTTTCCCCATAGACTTCATTGGAAACACCAGGAAACACGCAGCAGAAGCATGTTGCACATTTTCATGCGTGTTAAAAATGTGCAAATAACTGCACACGGCCGCACACAGTAGTGACAGCTGAACAGATTCTTCTCCCCTCAGACGCTCTGTGGCTGCAGCGGCCGAGGAGGAGAAGAATCTGTACAGCTGTCACTACTGTGTGCCTGCTTCAGTGATCGAGACCGGCGATCACTCTTCTCAGCTCTCTCCTCTCAATGAGAAGAGTGATCATTGCTGCAGCGGCTGTTTTTAAGTCCCCTTCTGCCTACAACCACCTTGGGTGGACCTCAGTGGGCCCCTACAACCACCTTGGGCCCCGGGGAGGCAGCACCGGTGGTAGGTCCACCCCTGGTCACTCCGGTCCAGTCACCTCTACAGGACACGCAAGGGAGCTGTAAGCAATGCACATATGGATGGAGCTGCCTCGCGGCCATAGCCGCATCCTACTGTAGGAGGCTGAGGAGCCTCTCACCTAGAAAAATGGAAGGCATGTGGCGACCCACTGAACATGGGGTCATGACCCACTTTTGGGTCATGACCCACCAGTTGAGAATCAAGGGTCTAGAGGAAGCAAACTGCAACTGTCCCCTATAAGAGAGGTGGTGAGTGACTGGCTTATCTTGAAACATAAGATTTGAACCTGAGGAACTTGAACTTCAATTTCCATGGAGCCATGTCCTATGTTTAAGTGTTCAGCTAGCATAGCCTAGCATAGCACTTGCCACACAGGCTGTATTCAAAGCACTTGCCACACAGGCTGTATTCAAAGCACTTGCAACACAGGCTTGTCCTTTGTCCCCTTGCCATACAGGCTTGTCTTTTGCCACACAGGCTGTTTTTCACCACACAAGTGAACTGGTCCCCAATCCACCAGGCACACAGACTGGTTCCAGGGTGGAGCTCCTTTCTTAGGAGGCTGGGAGTTCTTGTAGAAGCCCTAACAAGCCAGCTAGCTTCAGCTGGGCTTGTTACCTCCAAGCCTCCAGCCCTCTCAGCACTTCCCCCTAGAAGAAGAACTTCAGTATTATATCTGAATCTAGGGAATACAACGCTGGCATCTTGGCTAAATTCAGACATTTCCCTGTGCCTGCTGCCACAATAGTTAAAAGTATTTATAATAATTGTTGCTATAGTAAGCCTTTACATTTTCCGGTTTGATATACAATAGCCAAACCTGTATGAACTATACAAATGAATCTGTAACATTTTTTTTGGATGATACGCTGAAAGCAGATGTCATGTCATGCGATCACGTGGCTGATAATTACAATGCCTGCAATCCTTCACATTTAACTCACGCATTGTGCACCCTAATTGCAATATTTTTCATCTGTAAACTCTGTTAAGTGATTTAAATTGTTGTTCTATTGTAGAGTACACATGGATGCAGCTTTGCTTCAGTGTAAATAGTTCCCCTTTGGGTTGAAAGAAAAAAAACATATTTATAATTATGCTGAGATGTTTTACATACAAAATAGTGCTAGTAGAATTCAAAGTTGAACATATTATTTTTATTATAATGATAAAATATATTGAGATGATTTGAAAACCTCTGGGAATCCTAGATTACCTACTTCCTTCCTCCATCTTTTTATCATCGCCTACTGACCCTTTAATGTCGACATCTCCTTTCCTTTCTCTCTTTGAATGCCTGCACACCGGGCTGAGTTGAGCGCTCTCTTTCAACCTTTCAACTTTTCTCTTCTCTACTCTTTTTCTTTTCTTCCTCATCTCTCTCTTCTTTCTTCCTTTTTCAGACTTCTTTTCCTCATTGTTGCTTCTTTATTGACCTGATAAACCTTAAATGCTTGCTACGTTGTTTATTTTATGGTCAACCTTAGCAGCTACCTACCTGTTAGAATTCTCCTTTTATTGAATTGTCCACTGCTGCTTTGTACTCAGATCTGATAATATTTTGTTGATGTTTTGTATTTTTGTACTTTTATTAAAACTTTAATAAAAACATTTTGAAAATAAAAAAATATATTGAGATGGCATGGAATAAAACTTTTATTTTTTAGTGCATACCTGCAGAAAGTGGGGGAGGTGTGTGTAGGGAAGGGGGGGTGTTGCTGTTGGAATAAAAAAGTAGAGCTTGGGTAATTTACACATACCATACCTGTTTATTAATGATATTGGGGAAGGTGTTAATAGCCATGTTGCTGTGTTTGCAGATGATACTAAAATTGGGAGGGTAATAGACACGGTCGTAGACAGTATAACACTACAGGATGACCTGAACAAAATAGGGAAGTGGGCAACTATATGGCAGATGAGGTTTAATGTTGATAAATGTAAAGTAATGCACTTTGTAGTTAAAAACAGACAAGTGGAATAAACATTATTGGGTGCTCCTCTAGGGAAGTCAGAAATGGAAAAAGATTTGGTGGTCATAGTAGACTACAGATTGAATAATAGCTTGCAATGCCAGGCTGCGGCAAACAAAGCAAGCAGAATACTGTCTTGTATTAAGAAGGAATGTTTTGTAGAGACAAAGCAATACTTTTGCCACTTCATAAGCTGTGTGCTTCTAGATGGATTTAAAGCCAATAGCCAAGAAAATCTGCACAGTTCACTTTCCCATTTGTGCTCCAATGAGTGTCAACGTCTAAAGGTACTCCCAGAGATAAGATAGTGGTTGGAAGGTCATTCTGTAAAACACTGTGGTATAAACATACATGATTTTACTGGCTAAGTGCGTATGCTTAGTCTCTGTGCAGGCATCCTCCGATGACTTTGGCAATTGGCTGGGAATTGTCTATCCCTGCCTGTTGATATTAACTTAAAGATTGGCTGACCTGGAGGTGCTTGTACAGTTAGGGCAGTGGCCCATAAACAAGTAATTGTTTACCAATCTGTCAGGTATTGTCTACAGCTAGGCAATCATTTTCATCCAGAATCTTGGTTCTATGTGGACATTTAACAAAGCCTACACAGATGTCAATTCATCAAGCTGTATGAGTTATTTAAGCCGTGTTCAAAATGTTATCTGATGATCATTTTCTGATCAAAGTGTCCAGTGTACATACCTATATACTGTATAAGTGCACAATCATTCTTGCTTTGTAGTCAATAGTTTTGATCTATGTTGTAATGTAAACCTGTTAGAAACCTGGACAATTTAAACTGGGAAAGTCAAAATGATGAGCAGATGCTGAGAATATGAGCAGCAGGCAGCTGAAGTTATAGTCAAATCTCAAATACTCTTGTAAAATGGAGCTTGGTCTCTCTCCCTTCTAAGCCTCCCCTAAAGGTCCTTCAATGGAATGGACAGCTTCACAGACTGCCAGGAAGTATCATTTCTAGAAGTGAATGTAAGCTTTGAATATTACTTCAGGCTGGATTCACACTTCTCCATTCCTGTGTATTGTGTTAACATGTGTATAACGGGCATTGGGGTACACCTCAATGCACCCACAATTTGGCACATGACAACGCATGGCAATGGAATGCCAAGCCACTTTAGACTGTTCACTTCTGGGGTGAGCTGTGAAGTATGTTCATGTTCGGACATTTTCCATGAGGGATACCCGATTCGCTACCCTGCCTTGGGCCAGTCTGTGTTAATATGGCTCTGCACTCTCTGCATCATTGCACTATGAGTGCAAGGCTCTGTGCTGGCGCTCCGTTAGTGGGTGGATCCATTATACTCTGCACTCACAAGATGTTCTCAGTCTTACCGCTACATAATGCCTAACATCATTCAACCCAGAATCGTGAGAAAATCTAGCAGGAGAAGTGAACAACCTAGGACAACATAGCTAAACTGGAAAGTGAGCTGAATTGAAGAATTTTTACAAATCAGCTATGTTGTACCAGGTCAATTCTTCTGCCTTCTCCAAACTCTTCACCCTTTTGTGAATAGCCCTGCTAGGGTTGGAATGGAATTACTGCAAGGGCCATGCTGGAAAGGAGCTGAGTAGTGCTGCTAGAGCTGCATTTTCTATTTTATAACACCCAGGGTTGGGCTTTCAGCTGGATAGATCTCAGTTTATGCAGTTGTTCAGCACATGCTCAGCTGAAATTGCCATTTTTGGGACAGGTTCACTTTAACCATTATAAGCATTAATATTTTTTATATTGATATTTTTGGAAATAGTATTCTGTCACCCAAATAGTAAACCTCAAATGGCACCTCTGCTTATAGACATCTCAAAGCACCAAGCAATTACCATCAGAAGAAGAAATAATGTCACATGGCCATACTTGTAAATTCACTTATACACACGCAGTACATCTGATTCATGTTAACACATTTTATAACTTGACAATGTGAATTTTCCAATGGAAAATTTGACATATAGAATACATTATGATATCATTTAAAGGAAACATAAACGCACTGTGTGGCCAACGTATTGTGGACACCAGAGCATCACACCTACAATATGGACAAGGTATGTGGACAGCTGTCCAAATGACTGAATTTAGTTTTTTTCAGTGAAGAGTTAGGTTAATATCGCAGCATATAAAGACATTTTTGGACAACTGTACACTTCCAACCTTGTGACAACAGTTTAAAGAAGGCCCTTTTCTGTTCAAGGATGGCTGTGCCCCTGTGTTTAGAGTCAGCTCCATAAAGACTTGATTTGATGAGTTTGGTGTAGAGGAACGCGAGCGGTCTACACAGAGCCCTGAACTTAACGTTACTGAACACCTTTGGATTGAATTGGAGCGCTCATTATTAGCCAGATCTTCTCGTCCAGCATCACTACGTGACCTCACAAATGCTCTTTTGCTGAACAGGCATATATTCCACAAACACTCTCCAAAATCTTCTGAAAGCCTCTCCAGAAGAGTGGAGACTGTTATAGCCTCAGAGAGAGGTCAACTCCATAATAAGGTCCATAGTTTTAGAATAGAATATCCAACAAGCGCTTAAGTGTCATAGTCAGGTGTCTACAAACTCTTGGCCTTAAAAGGAAAATAAATCCATAGGCGATAGACCCTGTTACATTGGACTACTATGGAAAAAAATAATACAGCTGGGCTTTTTTTTTTTATCTCCTGTCTCATTATTTAAATGATGTCCTGTGAGGATCTGCCAAATGTAACTGATTCTAGAGCACACTACATTGTCAATTACACATGCAAATATCTTACAGATTAGTAACAGAACTGGGACTTCTTTCATACAAAGATTAAATTCAATCAGCCTAAGAGGAATGAAGATTTGCTTTAATACGTAATGAATTACTGCGTGCACTTGACTGTGATGATTGAATATTTCATGGCAGAAAAATATTCCCAAGAGACCATCTTTAAAAATCCATAAAGTACTGGGAATTGTCTTACAGTGGAGCAAAGGAATATTAACCATCACAGAATATTAACAGCTTAAATCTGAATTCCAGACACAAACATTTTTCTGAATTATATACCCTAACAGTCCCAAAGGATATACATCTACTTTGTGTGCACCAAATACCTTTAGCTTCCCAGATATTACCTTATAAAAGAAGCAGAAACATATGTTGATGAATGACAACACACCTGCCAAATGCTACCAAAAAGGAACACCTCTACGCACAGGCTGGAGGCCTTAGGTGTGGGGCCTACATGACTGGGCTTAAAATGAATGGGACAATGAGGAGTTAACAGTTTTAATAACACAGTGATGTGTACTTACATGATTGGTGGGTGGAGAGGAGCAGGAGAGGCTTCCGAGGCGGATTCGTCGGTGGGATCAAACGTTATTCAGTCGGGAGATGACTGCTAGTAGTGCTAACTTCCCACCCACTTGCCCCTTGTTAATTTTTTTGTTTCATTGTTGAGGTGACCTTTTTTGGTGATTAGGAGAAGATAGTCCTAGCAACTGATGGAATTACAAGGTCCTAGAAGGTAGTCATTCTGGTCATATGTAAAGTGAGTACAGACCCATCTTAGGTACAGTGCCCCTTAATATGTATGTTTGATTGCCAGTGAAATAGTGGTTTGGTGGTTGTACCTGCTGGTAATGGTGCAATTGTCTTCTAATCTGTGTTCCGTGACTGAAGTCCTATGTTATAGGTTATGCAAATACGAAATTTACGTAAAAGTGCCTTCAAAAGTACCTTTGGCTCCATTTACTCAGCATGTTATTTCTGTTTTTTATACATTTGTAAATAAAAGGCTGCCATGGCTATTAAATGTCAATTGGTATCAAGTGTTCAGTTAATTTTAGAAACTGTGGGAGTGGAGTGGTGGCCTGGCTGTTTGAAGAGACATATTTAATGCCCTAGTCATGGCCAGAGACGGAATCCCTTCTGCACAGTTGGACAGATACATGTGTTTTGCAATATGTACGAGAGATAATGAGATGCTGATTCTATGTCATATATATGTGGTCACACTACCCTAGCATCTCACTAATCTTAAAGATATGTTGCATGGAGCTCATTTTCTTTAATTTCTATACACAATGTGTATGCTTAGAGGCAGAGGAATTAGGAGAACTTGGAAAATCTCTATGAAAAAGTATGACAGCTGGGTCTAGGAGTTTTTTCAGCATTTGTGCTGTATCTTGAAACTACCAGTATGTAAACTTAATCCAGTACCAGGGGAGATCAAGCACAGAGATGTATAAGATTAGCATAAAACCTGCTAGGGAATGGAGTCACAATTTTACTATAAAGCTTTCATTGAGTCATGGTTATATCTGGAAAAGCTCAAGTTCTGACTATGAGATGCGGGGGTTTAAAGGCATATGTAATAGTCACATTTTCTTTTGAAAGTTAGAAAATGCAAGTGCACAGTACAAAAATGAAAAATTATTTTTGGAAAACATTAAACTAAGCAATAATATTGCATAACAAATGGCTTTCAAATTTGTTACATTTCTCACTTATCACTTATGGACCCTCAGCTATCACCTATTCTTAACACTTAAATTCATAGTTCACCTTTTGGGAAAAAAACAATTGATGACATTGATAAAAAAATGTGTGCATTTACTCATTTTTTGCATTGGAGCCTGCAAAGCATTGCAATCACAATTAGTAGATTGAGGGTGCAATGCACATGCATATGAAGACTGTTCCCCCGGGCCCCAAGTCCGTATAGAGGTATGGACCTTCAGTGATGTTAAATTACCACACTTTCCACTGAGAGTTACAAGTCCCTCTGCCACAGTGGCAGATGAGACTTGTAGCCTTTTCATTCACAAATTCTGCAAATGGATGATGCTGCCGTTCAGGCACTGAATTCAAAACTAAACAGGAGCCTGTTGCGAGAAGAACTCGGTAATTCAGTTAAGTGTGGTGGTGGGCTGAGGAATGTGACCATGTTTCATGTTACCCCCTAAATATGAGTGCAACATGAACATGGTCAGATAGATAGGTTATTCTTTTAATTTCACCATAACAAAACCATCCCTTCCACTTAGACTAGGTTCAAACCTAGACGACACCTTACCACACGGCAATCGTGCACTATTCCGCGCGGATTGCCGCACGTTCAGGAGTCGACAAGGTGTGTACCTATAGCGCTGTAGGTGCTATTATTTTTTAATGGCACCCCAGTCACGCTGGGCGGATCGCGCGGTTTCCCGCCTGTGCTTCCGAACACGATTGCAGCTAAAACAGCCGCACATCATATGTCACAAAAAAAAGGTTCTTGTACCTTTTTTCTGCGATTGCCGTGCAGATGTCACCCCATTGAAAATCAATAGGGCCACGTGGCAATCGCTGCCTGCATTGTACAAGACCGCACGTTCCCGGGACACGCGTTCCGGGTGCAGTGCAGGTGTGAACCTAGCCTTAACCTTGACATATGCCTTACAATGTATGTATAATACTGTTGGAACTTCTTGCACAGCCTCACAGAGAAACACAAGCACACAGTCTGATATGCATGCTGCACATGGCTTGGAAAACAGGAAGGAAGCCACAGCTTTATTTTCTACCTTAAACTGGCCATACACCTTACAATTATCTGCAGATTTTCTGTGGTCAGATGGAAAAAGTGCAATAGATTGGCCCAGGTGGAGATTACTCCATCCGCACAGTTATGTTTAGATGGAGGAATCTGTTGCACCTTTTCCATTTGACCACAGAAAATCTGCAGATAATTGTAAGGTGTAGGGCCAGCTTCATTCAATACAACAGAGTATATACAATAGATATAACAGAACTTATAAACACTGCCATCCACTGACCAAAATGTATACTGCAGGGGTTATTGCAATAGATAAAATAATGTGTATTCTAACAAATGCAACCTACAGTACCTCCGAACAATGAACTGAAGCCCTAACCAAATTCTAAAATGTACCTTTAACACCTTGCCTACCCTAATACCTAACCCTTACTCCCAACCTAACTCTTAAAAAAATTGACTCTTACTGTTTAACCTAATCTTACCACCTAACTCCATGTCCTTCCCCTGAACTTAACCCTTAATCTTAACCTTCTACACTCTGACCCTAAACCTACTGTCTCTCAGTGCAGCCTTTCTCCCCATGGCCTCCACTCAGCTGTGCTCTCTTCTCCAGGTTAAGCATCAACGTTTGCCGAACAACGGGTCCTGCACTTGCATTAAGGCCCCTCGTCCTCACAGGCTGTGAACTGGGGCCCAAAACTGAACTGAATATTCCAGATGAGGTCTTACTAATGCTTTGTACAGGGGCAGAAAGCATACAAGAAAGCATTTTGCTTGCTTTAGAAGCTGCAACTCTACTTTGCGTGCCATTATTGAGTCTATGGTCTACTATAACACCCAGATCCTTCTGTCATTGACTTCGCCAGTTGTACTCCCCCTAGAGTACAGTGTAGAGGTTCGTAGTTATGGCTATTTTTCTTTCAAATAGAAGGAAATATATTGTTGGTGCCTTTGCTCTTGCAGAGAGTAAATGGGCTTAATGAATTTAATGGTACATTTTGCTCTCTTCTAAGGCATTTAAACCTATTAAAGTGGCCTGTTCCTAATGAAGCCCTTCTGCTTTGCTGTGTGGGTAAATTCATATAAATAGCCTGTTAGATAAATGCCAAGTCTATTTATGTTTGTCTGTTACATGTGATTCCATTCATTCATGCTCCTTGGTAACCTGCCAGATGAGGATCTCAGGGAGCTGGCTGCATTCTCCTCTAACGATCTTACATGTTTAGAGGAATACAAGCCATACACTCGGAATAATTTATATTAACAAAAAGGCAAAATATAAATGTTTTCAGTAAAAATAATGATTTCCTCATTAGAAGAGCCACGCACATTTAAAGTGTACAGTTCCATCTGTAAGTTTACTTAGCTTTAGAGACCAAAATTCAATTGCACCTGTCATGTGTGCAACAAAGCTTTCTAAGGTGATAGTTGCTCATACTTGCTTAGGAGACAATGAGAACACACCAGGTATACCCCTGTATTGTCTAGATCAGCCTTCCTCATTGCTCAGACCCCATTCACACTGAGTGTTTTGTAGTGCGATTTCCGCTCAAAAATCGCTCAAAAATGAAGCTCAATGTTGCTCTTCCAATACATTTCAATGGAGATGTTCACATCTTGCAGCTCAATGTCACCTGTAGCTTGTAGCTGAAGCTTGTTGCTTGAACATGAGCTATTTTTCGATTTGGCCCAAGTAGACTTTGATAGACTGCCAAAAGAAGCGCCACGTAGAGTGACAAAATGTGCACTGGAGCTTAATGTAGCTCAATGTTGCTCAGCTCAAATCAGCGCTGAAAAAGCTTGTAGCTCAGTGTGAATGGGGTCTCAGTGAACATGCCTTCTGTATAGCTTCTCGCATGATTTGGTTAGCGCTAACCGAAAGCAGATCAGGTCTGAGCAACCAGCTGCTAGTGATGACCCTGGACTTGGTGTGAATCCAGTTTACCTGAGTTTGCCCAAGCTTGCTTAAAATTGTGACTGCCACCACTTCCTCTTGGCGGAGAGGAGAGGCGCATTCTCCGCCCACAGCTCTACATCACAAGGGCAGGGAATTCTCCCATCACAACCATTGGGACGGGGGGTGAGGAGTGACGGTCACAGTTTTGAGCAGCCTTGGGCAAACTAAGGCAAACTGGATTTGCGCCAAGTCTAGGCTTATCTCTACCAGGTGCACTGTTAATTAGTAAATCTTAATAATCCACTGTGTACCTGCACACCACCATTTTGGCATACATTAGTGACTTGATAGGAGTGTACAATACTACATTATCACCTCCCACTTACAATGATTCATATTTTCCTTTTTTCCCCGTACAATAACTTCAAACTGTAGCTATTAGGTCACTTCACTTTAATGTCATTTTTTTTAAAAAGTTTCTACAACATGCTTGTAGTTTTACCTATAAGAGCAAGCATTTAAATACGGTACCACTTAGCCTCGTTGTAAATACCAGTTTTCTGTATACATAAAAAAATATTTATTTGGCTTGTAAAACTGCTGACTGTTAGCTTAATAAAACAACTCACTGTAAATGATTTTGTTTCCCTTTAAGCTATTATTGAAAGTTCCCATTTTTAATAGCGCTAAACGTTTTGCTGACTCTGTCTGCCTTGCAGTAGTATTCATAGTGCACATTTGCTAGTAATTACAGAGCTAATTCTCTATATGGAGTGAACTTTGATGACTTAATATAATTATATATTTTGTGCAGTAATTATTTTAAATAGAAATAATATGGTTGAGTGATGGTGAGCAGCAATGGCAGTAATGAAAAAGAATGGTTTACTCTTGATATTTGTACAGATTTTCTTTTTGTGGGACACACAGGGAGCAGAAACGCTGTCCCACTTCAATACGGTGTGGTGCCACTCATAATATTGTGTGTTGCATTCTCAAAAAAGGGTCAGGCTGTGATGGGGTGTGATGGCAGCCCATTCAAAATAAATGGCTGCAGCAATGCATGTTAATGCATGATGTAACAGTCGTTACAACGTGTATCTCTTAATGCACCACAAGCGTTCTAACCTGGCCTTAAAGTTTATTTGTATAACAAAAATAATATATGTGCTCACAGATGACCCCCGACCCTTTCCCTTTAAAACTTGTGCGGTACAATTGCGACATTCCCACACAGGTTTTTGGTGTGAGTGTCATTGAGTCCTAATGCAGAGCATAAATAAAAAGCTGAAGAGTTTTTCCACTCTGTGAGTGACAGTAAATCAGGATTAATCTCGGTCTTCTTTATTAGATAAACAATAATGAGGGTTCTAATCACCCAGCTCCTCAACGATAACTACATGAAGACAGGAATGTGAAGACCGAGAAGAGTGCTGCATTTCATTTCTTCAGGAGAATTGCACATAAAAGGAGAGCATTAAAAATGATCCTTGGGGGCAATTTAACTTTATTATAGTTATTCCCAGCTGAAGACACTGGGGTTATCAGCGGATCCTGAGCACAGCTGTGAACTGTTAACCCTGTGCTTTCAATATGGAGCACACTGATAAAGCACATTACAGAGCAATGGAGCAGCACTGTGCAGTCTAAAAAAAAAATACAAATGTAAATGGTTGCCTCTACAAACTAGATTCTATTTTCTCATAGTATATACAAAAATTAAAACCCTTCGACCTCTGCAACAAGAGCCTTGCACCAATGTGATGCAAGTAGGGTTGCCACCCGTACAGTACGGGTTTCGGATCCTGTGTACGGGTGGGAGGCGGGCTCCCACCCGTACACAGGATTCAAACGGCAGACTTGCTCACCTGGCGGCGGGCGGTGAGCGCCGGGCAGCGAGCGGTGAGCGGCGGGCAGTGAGCGCCGGGCAGAACAAAATATGTGCATAGTGTACTTTACCAAAAAATTGCCGTGAGGCGCTACAGTGTTCGGGTTTGGCTTGAAGAAAAGGTGGCAACCCTAGATGCAAGTGTGAGAATCTGACTACCAGCCTTATGTCCCAATCACAGACATAAACACACATGTGCCAATTTGGGAAGAACACCGTTAAAAGAAACCTGTACTGAGTGAAATAGGTACAATGCTTATGCTTACATCCAACAAATGTTAGCTGCCTGGCTGCCTCTCACCTCAATACTGACCTGGAGGAAGCATGCAGCAGGCAAAGTCAGGACTCCCTATCTACACACTTATGAAAGGGAGCATAGCCAGGGCCGGCGTGTGCGTGGCGTGAGGCACAATTTTCTGTTCTTGCCTTAGGCGCAAAAGGAGCTAGCTACGGCTCTGACTGGATCAGCATGGCAACTAGCATTTTCAGGTGGAGAGGTTGGCATTTGGCACCCCGACACACGTCACACAGAACATGGTTCCTTTACCCTAGTGGTAGGTTTTTGAGCTATAGAAGGACATAGGATCACTTGGAGGAAACTGATAAGGATGGACAGATGAAGAATATACAGATTCTATACGGGTAGAGTCACTAGTGGGAACTGCGCCCAGGTATCCAGCACTGCAATACAAGAGAGCTAAGCATATAAGGTAACCATATACATGGAGTAACTATCACCAGGACATTTGTGGTAGAACAAAGTCACTAATGTATTGAGTCTCGGAAATAAATCTCCTTTCTGAATAACAATTGGTATCCAAGGACATATTTACATCTTGGAAGCCTAAAGGTACAGATAATCCTGCACTCTAAGCACGACCCATAAGTAGTCCCTCAAGACATGCCCCATTGCAGGGCATACAACATTTTTTTTCCATTACATAGTTTGCAGAAAAAAGACTGAGATGGGAATTTTGCTAAAGGTGCCTACACACCTTGCGATAATCGTACGAATATCGCAAGGTGTGTGGAAGGCGTGCATCCGTTTCTACTTTTGTCTTTCGAGCATGTTCGAAAACCAGCCGAATCGTACGATTTCCGGCTGGTTTGTAGCATGATCGTGAGATAACTGCCGCACGGGCCGGTGTGCGCAAGCGCACACTGCCCGTTCAGCATTACGGTCATCGGAAGCCTGCCCCACTTGCGATTATCACAAGTACGATCTGCCTGTCCAAGATGGGCAGATCGTATGTTTTTTTAATTACCTTACAAACATCGCAAGACAAAAGTCTTGTGATGGTTGTAAGGTGTGTGGCCAGCTTAAGACTGGAGCAGATAGAATCTGAAGCTGCTCCAGATTCTGTCTACTCCAGTTTTAAACTCCCCCCCCCTAAAAAAAATATAAAAATATTTGAATATAAAAATGAGGTTCCCCCCATAGTGTCAATATTGTCCGTTTGTTGCCTGCGGATTGTCATAATTGCCCAACTGTGGCCCATATGTTGTCAACAATTTTTGCCCTTTTTTCAGCACTGTTTGTTCAGGGGACCAAATTACTTTAATGGAGGTCAGCTGCAATCAAACCATGCCTTCTGCCAAAAGCCAACACTGTCTGCAAATGTTAGTCACATAAAGGTAAAATCAAATATATAATAACAACTAAGCATTAAACTACATTTATTATATATACATATAGGATTCATCTATGAAATGTTTTTCTTATGAGATGAAAAAGTGAACTCTAATGACCTGCAGTGTTTGACAAAACCATACTGGGGAAAACAAGGTTCCCGCACTTCAATAACTCCATCATTGCCTACAAGAGCTTTTGTAACATGGAAACAGAACTGGAAATAGCAGATTTTGATGAACCATCTTCAGCATTAACAAGATGTCAATCAATAGACTCAATAAAATGCATTTGGCCTCCCAGTGATTGGATCAGGGTAACCAATCCTTAATACTAAGGAAGCCGCAGGCACTCTTGAGACTAGTCAGCTACAAGAGGCTTTTACACTCTATAAGGGACATCACATTAAAAGAGGAGATGCATCTTGAAATGTTTTGTAACCTACATGATAAAGTTAATTTAGATGGTGCCCATAAAAAGAAGCAATTACAGTGATGTAGGCAGGAAGGGAAACTGAAAATAGTACATATTGAATATAAAGATACCTAGCTCCTTAGACATCTGTGTTCTGTGCTGTCCATACCTGGCTTAAAGAGAACCAGTGACGCTTAGGCTATGCAAGAATCTGAATGCATCTTAATTAACATGACTATGAAACTTACTTATAAAATAATTATATTTGCTTTGTCTTGTGCTTGACCACACACATTTGAGTCTTAGTTCCTAAGTGTGCCAAATAGTACAAAATAACACTGTACCAGTATTAAATATAAAAACGTTATACTTTGTTATTTCATACTCTTATGCAATTTGTGAAGCTGGAAGGTGACCAAGAGGTCAAACAGATCCCAGTGGAGCAACTGTCAGACTCAAGCTGGACAAGAGCTTGGTCTCAAGCTGGACCAGAGTTGGAATTAAAACAAAGTAAGTAAACCTAATTGAGTGGCTAAATATAAATTGTAATAAGTAACCCTGCACAATATAATATCTGAATATTTAGATTTCTAAAGAAGACCAAGGTAAACTTGAACATGACAGCCATACCACTAGCATTTTCAGTAATGGCAGCCTCCAGTTTTCTATCACTCCCTTTAAAAAAAATAGGGGGCCTGAAAAGTGCAGTTACCCACCGCTGTTCTTCAAACTGTCCTCATTACTCTGATCTGAGCACATGTGAACTGACTGGTTGCTATAGCTACGGTACATCATTGTTCAATGCCGTGCCTTGTTAAATAAGCCCATAGAGATTCTAACTAGAGGACAGGCCTATCTTTAATTTAGTGACAAAGGTATAGGATCGATTTGATGGAAAAGCCTTCATCAAACACATTCTGAAAAGCATGGTCTCCAGAGGTCACCGTGATGAGCAATGCCAATATGCCAATTTATCTGTATAGCCAGTGAATATGGTATAGAATTTCATAGTCAGGTTAAATTAACAAATCCCAGTTCATCTTATAACATACCTGTGCTGTCTTCATACACAACGGTCACAATCTTCCAGCTGTAGTGTAAGACCAGGTCCAGCACAGCTCGGCTGATGGCAGCATAGTCGGGGTGAAGGTTAATAAAAAATGTGTCCTTGTTGTCCACCGACGGATGTTTCCACCGGGTTTGGATGTGGGGAACTTCCAGAGCATTGCAGATAGACTGGACCGCACTGACGGAGGAACTGTGTGATGGCCCGAACAATGCAGCCACACCAAGAGCCAGCTGGTCGCATGCTAGGGGAAGAAAGAAAGAAAATAATGATTACCTATATCTATTTATGCTGAGATTAACACTACATAGTTAGTGAGGTTAAAAAAGAAGCATGTCCATTGGGATCAACCGATAGTATCTCTGCTGCCTCCTGCTATTACAGAACTTAAGAAAAAGGCAAGCTTTCCATTCATGTCCTGCTTCTCTTATCTCTGCAATGGAAGCAATATATGTATTTGCTGTTTGGCAGGGCCTACTGCTGGGGTGGTGGATGGTGGGTCTGGGCTGTGGGGCAGGGGGCATTCGCCCCCTCACCCAGTGTTAATAAGATATGTTGGGATGGTGCTTCCTACCATAATTTCCAGCAATGTTCCTGTCCATTTAGGGGCTTTGGGTATCCCTGACCATCTTCCCATGCTGCTACTTTCTATATAATAATAATAATTTTAAAAAATCCATCAGTGAGTGTGGGTCACAATAATCACAGTAGGCATTGAGACCTAGAAACTCAGCACTGAGATCTTACCAAGATAGAATCCAAAAGATATAAGAAACCAAAACCCGAAATCAATTTTGAGTGTCCTGATTCTTTACAGTGACACTACACTCAGAAGTTAAATCTTAAAAAAGCCTTTAGGCACCTTTAAGTACCATAGGCGCGTTTTTTTCTGCTCGTTTTTTAGCACGTCTTTTCGTTCAGTGAAACGCGCGTTCGACGCTCGTTTTTATACCTCCCTGGCGGTATGATTTTTAAAAAGTATTTTTCCTTTATTTTCTCTATCTTTTTGGGGGTTTTTAAAAAAAAAATAACTTTAAACTTCCCACCGGTTCCACCCCCCTGCGACGTGGCCTCTTGCAAGGGACGGAACCCGGAAGTTGTCAGCGGCCGGAGGACACAGTGGGGATCGCGGACAAGGTAAGTCCTACGCTGTATTCCAGAGTGTGGCTCGGGGTTACAGCTTTGTTAACCCCGAAACCACACTCGGGAATACCAATGGATACGCGCTGAAAAACGCCCCACGGGTTCCATGGGCTGAAATACGCCCAGGTGGGAACCATGCCCATAGGGATTCATGGCATTTCACTTGCTGAGCCCAGGTGTGAACGCAGCCTAACTGTTAACAAAAATTTATCTTATTTGTCTATTGCTTGTCTGTAGTTCTTCAAATCATCTCTAAACTTGTGCTGACATTGTCCTTGCTTCTGGTGGGTGGCTACTTTGTTCACCATGGTCCCTGTGTGTTGTGTAAAGTAGCCACCGCTCCGGACTTGCTCCCATTATGGACTAAAATAGTTTACTAATTTGTATTGAAAGGATAGTCTATCATGGGAGCAAGCATTTAATACTACTTTAAAAGCTGTTAGGTTTTTCCCATCTCTGTAGCCTTGGGGAGATTTTCCTTCACTTCTTGTCCTGAAAACACAACAGGAAGTTAGAGGGAAATCTCTTGAAGCATACTTTTGATACACTTTAACCTTGTGATTGGGGTTAACTTTAACTTGGATTAAAGTCAAAGACTCATTTATATTTTTCTCTATTTCAAAACCTTCATCAGACATCCAAAGGAAACTTACATTAGTTTATGATCTCCGTGTAGTTCACAGGGGGTAGAAACAGGAATTGGACATCTATTCAGACTGCTGTTACCACAACCTACATACTGCAGTGCAGTGACATTCACTTTAAATGGCACCACAGCAAACTAAACCAATGAATCACCAATGCATCTGTGTTGCAGTCCACTGCAATGCCTTGTTAGGTACTGGGGTCCACTGTGGTGCGCTGCATGCGATAATGCACAATAAAGGACAGGATAGGTCTGAATGGACCTTTACAGTTATATCTGCAAACGAACTGATGAACCTGGATATATGAAATGAGCTAAAGTGTATAGAAATTGCACTTCTTTGGTAAGTTAGACATACCTCTCCGGGAAGCTTCAAAGCTGTCAAACAAGTTGATTCTCTGGATGTCGTAGTTTAATGTAGTGTTGGGCATCAATGTTCGGTTTCTGTTGATATTAGTGACTGCAAACTTGAAAGCTAGTTCTTCCATATTTACCGGCTCATTTTCCTGCGTCTCAAAAATACCTCCTGTAAACCAGAGATAAACCAGCAGTTGTTATTGATGTTCTGGAACTATGCTTAAAATAGTCAAAGTAAGCATGCACCCCAGCTATATACAGTATTTAGTCAGCTAAAAAAAAAACACATGGCTACTACAGAAAGATCCACTTAAATAAATCTTTTCCATTACCAGCTGACCCAGAGAAGTGAAAAGCCATTACAGCATGTCTCATTTGCCCTATAACAATTTTGTTCTTTTCCCAGGAATAAACTTGTACTTTGCCCATGCCAGCATGTTCGTGGCCCAACTGGCTGCAAGTTGTTACCATTTTTTTTTATCTCCCTTGCTGCTCCATTCAGCCATGAATTGGAGCTTATACAGCTTATAACCTCCTTAATACAATGTTGGCAGGGCTAGCATTAGGGGTGGGCAAACTGTGGAATTGTCCAGGAGCCCCACATTTATAGGGGGCCTCCAGGAGCTTCCCCTACCCCCTAAAGCCTCCCCTGTACCTAAAGAGCTGCACCATGTGCAGCTCTAATAGATGATCTGAAGCTTTGGCTCCAGCAGAAGATCAGGACACACAGCACCAGGCTCCGTTCACCTTCCTTTCAACAGGACGAAAGACTAGAAGCTGCAGGACAGGGGTAGCTTCACTGCTTCAAGAAGAACTTCCACCAATTTGTCAAAATTGTATATTACTACTACTATAAATGCTATGATATGGCAAATAAAACAGACATACTTACTATTCCATGCAGTCCATTGAAAACTTACTCACAGCTGAAGTGAAATGGCCCATGCTGCCATTTTGGTTCCGGGTATATATCGGTAGCCCAACTGTTACTTACACACTTTCATACCTAGCCTGCTGATAACATGCCGCTAAATCCTGCAAATGTGCATGCTGAACATAGCAGCTGTCATCTAAGCAAGCTGAAATCTCACAACACTTCAGTTACTGCCTACAGCCTTCTGGGATATGTGACATGGCATATTTTATTCTCGCCTAGGCAAGGAGGAAGTAGGAGGAGCCATACAATTGTAATATCTCCCCAAAAAAAGGTGTAAACTTACTAGGGGGATTTTATCAAGACTGGGGCAGAAGCCGGCCCGAGCTCTTTTAGCATGCACCACTATCGCACAAACCCATCCCACCCTCAGGCGGTGATTATGCTAGGGACACCCCATCTTGTGTGTAATGTGCAGATTGTATGTATGTTTGTATGTACATTTCAGAGCTATGTGCATGTTTGTATGAGTAGTATAGATAATATTTATGCTTGTGTGTAGATAGAAAACAGTGTTAATAGAACTCAAAACTCCTTAGTGTAAAAATGTGATGAAAACTGTGCCAATCCACAAACGACAAATGTTAGCAAAATTGTTTTGAAACTTTCTGCACGAGCGCCAGCCAAGGCATTGGCCTATACACATACAGCACAGCAATGAAGTAATAAAATGAACTAGGATCACACTAATCCAGCACGTTATTAATCTCACGTGCCCCACTCAAGCGGCGGCCATATTGAGTGGGGCACGTGAGATTAATAACGTGCTGGATTAGTGTGATCCTAGTTCATTTTATTACTTCATTGCTGTGCTGTATGTGTATAGGCCAATGTAGTTGGATCTGTATGTGCGTTATAATTAATCAAAATTAATCGATTAATCGATTAAAAAAAATTAGATTAATCGAACACGAAAATTTTAATCATTACCAGCCCTAGTTTTTGTCCTACTGACCACTGATGTTGGGCCATGTTTTACTCCCACTGATCACCATCCTTTCCCCAAACATTGTGACAGTTAGTGAACTGGCCCTTTGTTTAAAATGTATGGGGACCCCTGAATAATAGTTACTATCTTTTCCACGCAATATACTGTATGAAAACAGGAAGCAGAAAATACATGCAAACGATACACAAAGACAGTCCTTTCTAATTTTCTTACACTCTTCTGTAAATAAAAACTTTACTTAATTTTTGTTTCTTCAATCCTCCATTTTCTCCACTGTAGATTCAGGGGTGTAACTACAAATTATGAGGAAAAAATCTTTATGGGGTTCTCCACCAACTTCCCTAATGTCATTGATCCTAACAAAGTTCTCCCACCCCTTCCACCAACACAGCAATCAAGCATTGAAAGATGTGGTCTAGTAGTCAGAGAGAAAAAAAGGAAGAGTAATCGGTTCACTGTGAAGTGGGTCATGTCAGAGGGCCTGCAATAATCCAGTCAAGAGGGCCCCAATTAATCTAAAGCCATCTCTGGGTGTTTGGTTCCTCAGTGGCCAATCACCATACACCAGTTCTGTCATGTGGAAGGAAGTGGAGTAAGTAACATACCCCCATACCTGGAAATACTGAGATTCTGTCTTCACTCGGTAGAGGAGTGAAGGGAAGGTGAGTAGGGGCCACCATTAAAGCTAGTGCGGGGAAAAGCACAGACTTGCTTTTAAGGAAGTAAATATTTCTGATCCCTCTTGGCAATTCAATACATCCCTGTATGTAGTGCTGTATATTTATCAAATCTGTAGGCAATTAAGTGCGTAGCACTCTTTTTTTGCAGAGATGCGATCCTGCACTAAACTTCCACCAGAGACACTATCTGTAGCATCCTGATTAGATTTGGTTGCTTGCCACACTCTGAAAATATGATGATAGGTTATTAGGGTTACACCACACGGCAGTGCAATAACCAATGGATAGTCAATTTTCAGCCACTAGCAGCCTTAAAGCAGGAACCCAGCCAAAAACAGTAAGCATAGGTGAATAGACTATTAATAAGTTATAATAGCAAAACCAGATTTTGCTGCAATATTTAGCTTCAATCCAGAGATCTCCACAGTACTTTTTTTTCTTAATACTAGATGTTCTCAGTATATTTGCAAGCATCATTTAACCCACCTGCTCCAAGCCTAGGTCCTCCTGGATCCACCCCAAAATCAAACAGCGAAAAGAAAACCAGCATAGTGATAAACTCATCTTTCTGCCACTCAGCTTCCTTCATCATACCATTTCTCAGCACATGAACTGATTGGTCCTTTGTACTGCTTCATGTTCTCACTCCAGCCCTGCTGCACAGGGACTGCAACGTCCCTACCAGGTCAAATTCAGGTACTTACACTGCTTGCATTTACAAAATACATTTATGATGTATACAGATTACAGAGCTGCATTCATTTGTGCATTTTAAATCTACCCGAAGCTCATCTTTAAGCAGGCAGACTAATGGAAGCTGAATTCTGATTGGATGCTGTGTGTTGTGTCACACCATTGCCCTTTGGCTTGTTACTAAATACAACCAACATATTACACTTATACCTTGGCTGTCACAGTTTCAATATACAGCAGGTTTTTATTAAAACAGGCACGTCCTTATAGACTGGCCTCTTCTGTCCAGGGCAGACATGTCAGAATCCTCGATGTTGACAGCCAGACAGGATTTCATATTGACCATCCTCTTGAGGCTCTTTTTCTCTAAATTGTTAAAGATTTTCTTACTCCATCTCTCTTGTGTATCAATCAGCGCTGGCTTAGAATATAAATCTGAATATAGCACAAGCCTGAAAAGAAGCAAAACTAAGCTTAATAGACCTCTGTTTTGCTGACGCAGTATATCTGTACATAGGACAACAAGCTGCACTATCCCACGGGGTACACTGAGATCTTGTTTCTTTACTGTCTCAGAATTCAACCTAATTTTAAGAAATATGTTTCCAAATTGCTGAGACTGGCTACGACCTAAGGGGAGAAATGAGGAGAAGGCTTTATAGCAGAAACATGGAATTTAATTGGGTATAGAACGTATGGCAGTTTACGAAAATTCTCTGGAGTGAAACTGTCAGCTCAATATTGCTAATAATTTTTAAAAAGTCCATAAATTGTAAGATTAAAAGGAAGTATTGGGGGTAGATCAATGAAAACCTTATTCACATGCGGCAAAAGAGAGGGATATAATACTTGTTATTTTAAATTGGAGGTGTAGATTCCAGGACACTGTTCAAAGCAAATCAAGACATAACCATAAAAACATAGTTCCAACAGAAAACCCCCTGGTACATGCATTAAAAACCTGCAAATAAAAAAATACATTGTAAAAAACCTTCAAAACAAATTGTGAAATCGCCATAAAATCATCTTATAAAATAAGGTTACATCATATTGCTGTCCTGCAACCTATTTGAAAAGATAAAGCATAAATGGGGCACCGGCACTCCAAATGGTGAATAGTACATCTTTTATTGAAGAAAGCGCAGCATATCACATAAATG
This sequence comes from Nanorana parkeri, assembly GCF_000935625.1. NCBI lineage: Eukaryota > Metazoa > Chordata > Amphibia > Anura > Dicroglossidae > Nanorana > Nanorana parkeri. The sequence continues at coordinate 1,735,053 of NW_017306462.1, forward strand.
CAACATTTCAGGGTCACGCAGGATCCCCTTCATCGGGCAAGACATCTGTATGTAACGACGCCATCCGTTGGACACGGCAGCACCCACCAGTCAGTTCAGGACAAAGCGGTCAGGAGTGCGATGGGTTCGTGGACTTTTTTTGGAAAGAGGATAAAAGCAGGTATCATGACAATTACATGACAATCAGAGAAGATTGGCTATGCCACACACTCAGTAGGGAGGTCCTATGATGGCAATCACTTGGTCAGAAGCCATCAATCTACCAGTATATGTCTGCACAAAATCAGCGTGGCTCAGCATGGCTGCAGAATACCTACCAAACTCCATCCATAGCTAGAGGATTCAAACACAGATCAAGTGCAGCAAGAGGATTCAAACACAAATCAAGTGCAGCAAGGCAATTGTGG
>NW_017306462.1:1735525-1742342 GCF_000935625.1 Nanorana parkeri
GGTGTGGGGGGGGGGGGGGGGGGGGGGGGCATGGTCGTGCAGCTGCTGCCATAGCAGCATGTGTATTGAAAAGTGCTGCCTTGCGCCTGGCCCCCTTTATTAATATACAAGAGTCCAGCAGCCGGCTCATGAAGAATGTAGGTTGAAGTCACTTGTATGCTACTGTAACACCCCCCACCCCAAGTATACACACCGCTCCTCAATAAGTATACACACACCCTTCTGTGTCTCCTCTGCAGCTCTCTGATTATCCTGCTAAATAACGGGCACAAACACTAGGGAGGGTGGTGCCTAAGCCAGCCAGAGTGTACCAGGTTGCTATGAGCTGGGCAGGGAGATGTGTATGGCCCTTACACCTGGCTTTTAGCAACCCGGGATGCTCAGGCTCTGAAAAGGGGGTGGCAGGCACTCTCAAGCTGCCTCATTAAAGGGACATCCCTGGTGGTGATCACTACTGTAGACCCCTATTCTTCCCCAAACTAACAACAAATGTGCAACTGGCTTCAGAAAGACTTTATACATTCTATAGTGAAAAAACAAGAAAAAGCGCCAAAAAGACCACTCCGCTATGGGTTGACATGCAGGAGTGCTACGGGTCGCTGCCCCACTTCAGCCAGGGAGACTGTAAAATCTGAGAAGGAAACAAAAACAAGGGGCGCCCCTTGCTTTTTTTTTAAAATTCTTTATTTTTTATTTTTGAGCAAACAATTTACATTAAACATATAACACACATACATTTGATTAAAGGTGCCGTACAGGTATAAACATAGGAAGCATGTCTATTTCTTCTAGCCCTAGTCGCTTAATTAGTCAAAGATCAAGCGGGAGCAGCATAATATCATATGCAGTATCTGGGCGTTTGGGGTGCTTGCAATGCATATCTGGCATGTCTTAGTGTGTAATAGGCAATAGTTTCGATAGGCAATGGTGTGTGAACCAAGGGGTCCACCTGTTTGCTTCCAGGGATTGAGGGGAGGGGAGGACATCAGACAACAGCAGGACAGAAGAGGGAAAGGGGGGGGGAGGTTTACAGATAAGAGGAAGGGAGGGCAGTACCGGCAAGCTATTGTGTAAGAGAAGGTATAGGTCACTGGGACATGGCAGGGCCTACCTGGAGGGTCACTCACGGAGCGCTCCCTAGTAAGCCGGTTAAGGGAGAAGTATCATACAGAGTGCGCTCGGCCTTCAGTGGAATCCATGTACTCCAGCCAGTAAAACCACGTCCTAGAGTAACGCTCCTGTCTGCCCTGAGAGGACAGGATCATGTCCTCCATCACCCTAATCTCCTCCACCCTGCGTATCCACATAGGTATTGTAGGGGGGGAGGGGTTCTTCCATAGGCTAGGAATGCAGGATTTTGCTGCATCTAGCAAGTGACGCACTACAGATCGGGAATAGGCTTTCTTGGACATAGGGATGTTATGTAGCAGGAAAGTTGTGGGGTCTAATGGTAAACGCCCCTTGCTTTTGTTTCCTTCTCAGACTTTATACATTTTTGACAGTTCTGATTATAGTAAACTAAATTCTGATTGGTCAGTTTGAACTTTGCTTTTCTGACTACTTTACTAAATAGCCCTGTGTGTGATATAGCAGCTGAGTATTGTTCATGCTTACTACAAAAGCAATACTGGCTGATGTGTTCCACTACCCAAAGCCACGGATGACTTCAGCACCATGGACAGCATCCAGTGCCCTCTAGCAAAATACAGGGAAGTAGGGAACTCCAGCTCATTCATAGCTGATATATCCCTGTCTACATATCAGGGAATCGACTCACTTATTCAAGGGTAGGCAACCTTGGCACTACCGATGGTGTAGAACTACAAGTCCAATGAGGCACTCTGACGTGCCTGTAAGTTTTACACATTACTTAGAAGGAAAGCCCTAAAAGCCCAATGCTAGCTTTCTCTTTTTTTTTTAAATCCTCTCTCCAGCTGTAATATGCAATACTTACCCTATATCTGGCATTGTCCCCCACGCACTCAGTGCTCCGTTAGCCTCTTTTGGGGGTGCATTATGCCCATCATATATTCAACGCACAATATATAAATGGTTCCACATAGTAATAGATATTTTCTCATCATTCTTCTGTGAGCCTAGGGCAACAAAGACATGACCCCTGGGGTGTACATAATCAAGCGGCCCATGACTCACAGGAGAATGATGAGAAAATATCTATTACTATGTGGAACCATTTTCGGCATCACTGAAGACTACCCATCTCTCTTATATTAAGAAGAAAAAGGACCCCGGCACATCAAGTGAATGAGCTGAAGACATGTCCTACTAAGGGATGGGGGAGTGTCTACCCAATATAGAGGTAGGCTTTAGGTTCATCTGATGATCAGCATAACAACAAGGCAATTCACATTTTACAAAAGAGAGATCAGCCACGGTGGCCTCTATGTTTCTCTTGGAACACTGGAGGTCCTCACTGCCTCAAGAAAACAATAAAAATCAGTGGGAGCCCTGCACAGCCAATCAGGAGGTGCTCCACACATGAACATCTGAACACCTGCTGCCTTAAACATTTTCCAGACTATTAGCAAATGTTCCCTAAAAGCTATTTCTGTACTCATAATGGCTCATTGCCACCTGCAACTTAAAAGTGGCTCATGTGCAAAAAGCCGTTTCTATTAATAAATATTGAGTTATCACGACATGTGTTTCAGTGTAAGAATTTCCTGCTCCCTAGAGCGTAGATTTTCCTACTCACTCTAAAATTACTTGTTTCTATCATGTGCATGCAGATATAGCTCTCTACTCTTTCCAAATAAATAACCTATAATATTGTAAATCCCAAACATATTGAAATAATTGAACTCAAGTGACTGTCACAGAGTTCAGTAGACCCTCTGTATTGCAGGACAGATACTAGGGAGGTGTACGTCTTCAGACTCATGGGTCAGCAGCTCAAACAAACCCCACTAGCAGAGTCATCAGAATAATAGCTGGGTCACATGCAAGCACCAGAGTCCAGACAACTCGGACATTCCAAACAATAGCACAAGTGACAGGTTGATGATCAGAATAAGCACAGACAAACTGAGCGCAATCATAGCCCAAACAGTACACAAGAATAATCCACAGCGTGAAGAGTCAGAAACAGACAGACCTATATCCTGAGCATCAGGGCTGTCCCTTTAATAAGGCATAATGAGGGTATTGCCTTAAGTGGCATCTGTTTGGGTCACGGGGGGGGGGAGGGGCAAGGAGTGTCAGACAGAGCGGCATGGATGCTGTTAATGTTTGCAGTGTGACTGCTGCCACCTTTCTAACTAGAGCATCCCAGGTTGCTAAGAGCCGGGCAGGGAGATATGTAAGGGCCATACTAGGGGTGCACCGATACTGATGCTAGTATCGGTGCCAATGTCGAGTATTTGGGCGAGTACTCAAGTGCTCTGATGCCTAGCCCGATACCTGAGCTTCCGGTATCAGGAAGCCATCTCCATGCTCCCTTGTCATTTGGTGAGGAGGGAGCATGGAGCCGGCATCCTGGCCAATCAGGAAGCCGGGCAGCGTGTAATAACTCACTGACTAGCTTCCTGATTGGTTGGGAAGCTGGCCAATCAGGAAGCCGGACGGCGAGTCATTACCAGCCCCCCGACTTTGATTGGCCAGAAAGCCGGTTCCATGCTCCCTCGTCGCCTCGTCCACTCTATTTCTGTTCCTGTGACAACTAAAATATTGTGTTTGTCTGTTTTCTCATCCTCCTGTTCTGGTGACAATAGTTAGATGAACAATTAGTGAGGCTGAGAGACACAGACAGCAATAAATCCCTGATTAGGGAAAATTGTTTACTAATATTTACCATAACTTTCCTTTCCTGGCTCCTCTCAGACTACTATCATCTAGCTGGCATGAGGAGGGCAGGAAAAGGGTTGTTAATGCGGACATTTAAACTCAAAAATCAAATTCTACCAATGCAGAAGTATGATGATTAATAATACCATAGACATGTCAGGTGTAAAATACTGTGATTGTGAAATAATTACACTTGCAGAGCATTCACTTCCTGCTTTAAAAGGGCAAAATGACTTCCAAAGCAATGAACACTGGGATTGCCTTGTCTACAGCAGAGTATTGCTGGGAAATCTCATCTGTAATCTCACAAGATCTCAGGGAAAGGCATTTTCCTCCCCTGAGATGATGTACATGGTCACATGTCCTAGTCACATGTCTAGTCACATGTGCCAGAAATCAAGGAAGTAAAAGGAGAGCTAGTAATCTGCCCTTAGTAAACATGGCCACTATCAAAAGACTGGGGAAGAAAAGAGAAAAAAGGTGTGCAAAGAATACAAAGCCGGCAATTATCTAGAAGTATGTGTGTATAGATTGTCATTACTAAACATTTCTAAAGGTGTGTTTGTTCTCATTTTAAAGATATGGGTAAAGGTCCGCTTTAACCCTACGACATCATTCAAAATGAAATCAGGGGACACTCTACTTACAAAGCCTACTTTTGAATGTCCTGAAAACCCATCCTCACTTCCATGGTGAGCCATGGGTGAACAACAGCGACCTCTAGTGGCCAGTCTGGGGAACTGCACACATACTGCACCAGAATTAAATGTTGGTTGTCAGTGCTGGCCCAGGGACGTTTGTTTGCCGAGGATAGGCCCCTCAAAATGGTGAGTGGCCCAGGCATACAGGGACGAATGGCAGCCATACTGGAAATCAAAGGGTCAGTGATATGTATATGAGTAAAATAGATATGTTGATCTAATAAAGCAAATTTTACTTTGACTTGTTGACTATTTTTTGGCTTCTTTTTTATTTGTATCTCTTGTCTCAAGTTTTGCCTTTTTTTATTTTCACACCTGTAAAATTTACTCTTTTGCTCCACCTGCCCCCTCTCGCTTTGAACTTGTGTTCCTTTACCACCGAGACATGATATTCTTTCCCTCAGATATGTAAAAATAAATAATGGAGCATAAATGGAACATTTGCCTTGAACCTGCTGGTCACATCTGTTCTAACACACCGAGTATAATTGCACTCAACATTTCACAATCAAGTGATGAAACATGACCTTTTCAAGAAATAGAAGCAGACCGTACCCGCACAGAATAAACAATCGGGTCTTCTAGGAGCACTTGATACAAAGAACTGGCTGCTATCATATCCAGAGTCCTTGCGATCTTGTATAAGCCGAGGGCTGCTGAGGTTTACAGCCGGAGAACTGAGAATGAAAAGCTGAGGATAAAATGTCTGTGAATGCCGAGCTACATCGACCCTCATGGTGGAGGTGAGTACATGGAAGAAGGGTGATTACAAGGAGGACAAATACCAGGCACTGCTGGTATGGAGAAGCATGTGACCCACTCCTCTTCCTCATATGTGACAGCACTTTTTAGAACTTCCTTAATTTGCTCTCGGCAGCTAAACGGAGCTGTGGGTGAGTGATGGGCAAAGCCAATGTTTACTATAAAAGCCTAGTTTGTAATTAAAAGAGAATTATGGCCCAAACGTTTTTGCCATAGTACTCTATAGGCTCACAGGAGGATACAAACTAATGTCCTCCTGTGAACCAAAACTCAGCATATAGCGGGATATTGCCCTTTATGTGCTGACAGCACAGACCCACGCTGCAGCTGGGACAGATCCTGACAATATTGTGGCGTGGAGTGGCATGGCTGCAGTGCCATTGACTTGAATGCACCACCATGCACTCTCCCACCCCCAGAATGCAGAGAGGCTTGCTCTATGCAATCCAGTGCGTTCCAGCCACGAACCTTGCCGGAGCGCACTGGATTCGGTGTGAACGAGCCCTATACCTTTACTGCACCTCAGCCATAACCTCAATCTGTGCATCAACCACAGGCTCAGCGGTGTTATTTCAGCATCCGTATTTCCGGCTGCATCCACCTTCCGAGTCTCTTCTGAGACAATTCTGCACTCGCAGTCAACAGCCGCACTCCTGCCTCCGGCTGCCCAAGTGCTTTGTACCTCTCTCTTGCTCCAATTTTGTGCTACATGGCATGAATCCTTCTCTGCGTCTATATACAGCGGTTAAGTGACCTGAGGGTAGCCAGCAGCTAAGGCCAAACTCCTATAAGGGGGTCCCTGGGAGAACACTAGCTGCCCCTTAGACTTCACTAGCAGGAATAGCCAACGCGTAAAGGAGCTGGGTCCTCATCTTGGTTTGTGACACTGATAATCCTGCCAGTAACATGATTCCTGTCATAGGGTGACAGAATGTCATTGACTGTGCTGTATCTATGATGGATCCGAGTTGTCAACCTAGGGTTATAGCCCCTGATTTGGACAAAAGAACACCTTCCCTCTCCTCATCTCCATGACACAGGTGAGGGAAAGGGGTGCTCTGTAGTCCATGTACAGGATTAGTCAGGAATGATAACCCTGATATTTCAGTACAGCACAGGTAGTGTGCACAGGACATTGGGAGCTCAGCTCACTGGATTTCTGGCAGACCAGCAGGTATTTCTCTGTGCCTGCAGTGTTTTTAAAGAGACAATACGATGGGCAAATATGCATGTACTTCAAAAATGTACTGAATATTCTTCTTTTTTACTCCTACATACATACATACATAATAACAATGTATTAAAATACTCTCTTACAAACAAGGTACATATAAACGGAGATACTTGATAAATACTTTCTACAGTAATTTGAAGTCTACATCCTGTTAATGCAGAACTCCAGAAATTGTCCTGGCCTCTTTCATCTATGCTCCCCTATCCACACATGCATGCATATACAGAACATATTTAAATAAACATATACATGCACTTTAATTCCTTTGCAAAAAAAAAACTTGGTTTTGTCAAACACCCCCCCCCCCCCCTCCACA
>NW_017306462.1:1742352-1743396 GCF_000935625.1 Nanorana parkeri
CCCTTCCAGTACAGCAAACACAGCAATGGTTGGAGTTAGGAGAAGGATGACACAAAGTCACTTAACTCTGTGTGTCAGTCAGTTCATTGGGGTGGTACTGGGCCAACAGTGTGTTCCCAGCTTCCAATCATTCCTTCTCTCACAGTGTATAACATCATTATGTCATACATTGTTTCTGGTGGGTGTATTCATGACAGCCCAGGAGCTGATGCCAGATAAAGAAGCACTGGATGTCAGGGAAACAGGAAGTAGTATGGTACCCAATGCTTTGTAAGTAAAAGGTGTTATCATACAGAGGACAGGGGATACTGGGTTAATAGTACTGTCTGTTTGTACAGCATAGACCTATACTGTATTTAGGATTTAACTGAAGCGCAATTAGAATCCTACATATAGTGGCATTCTGCAACTTTACATTGTGCATGGACTGACAATGTTGTACAATAAACAGTTTAAAAAAATCCTGAAAACTAGTCTGCTGCTTCTAATTTACCATATGATGGCCAAGAGTGCCTGGAAAGCCTACATCATATTAGGTGTAACTGTATCTGATACAGAAATGAAAAAGAGGCCTTATTAAGTCATTCAGTTCTATGTCTCCCAATTGGCCAGCAGGCATTTCCATTCTTGGCTGGGTGCCTACAATAAACATGAATATGTTTTTTATAGAGCAATGAGCAGTTTACTAAACCTATCCACTGTGAAAGAGACACAAAGTCAGTGGCCAGACAGTGTGGAATAATTGTTTTTCTAGGGAAGTAACTCATATAGAAGAGCTTGCATGTATGATGTAAGGGTAAGATCATTAATAAATCACACATTTCTATATTTAAATGGAATAAACAAAAAATGGGCAGTTTACTAAACCTATCCACTGTGAAAGAGACACAAAGTCAGTGGCCAGACAGTGTGGAATAATTGTTTTTCTAGGGAAGTAACTCATATAGAAGAGCTTGCATGTATGATGTAAGGGTAAGATCATTAATAAATCACACATTTCTATATTTAAGTGGAATAAACAAAAGTGTATCTATATATCTATAT
>NW_017306462.1:1749182-1749873 GCF_000935625.1 Nanorana parkeri
GAGAGAGAGGGGGGGAGAGAGAGAGCGAGAGAGAGAGTTAGCTTTAAATGATAGAAGCATAAAGGATGCATCCACTCACAGAATCTCCGTTTCATGGTTTTCCTTGCCCACTTTTATTAAAAGAAGCTCCAAAAATGCATGGAAGGTTACACTTACAGGGGTATTTCAGCATCTCTCTACCTTAATAAAATGCTTCAGTTGCCTCCTGGCTTGTTCTTGCAGCACCGCTGCTCTGGCCTTAATCCTTTGTCTGTATCCTTCGGACAGACTATTCATACACAGGCTCTGTGTACACACATCTACAGCCCCCACCCTTACTCATGGGTGCAGTATTCCCGATTCCTGGATTGGAGACCTCCTCAGTCTCCCTAATGAGCCCTGAACTGCAATCCGCTCTCCTAACATAAGGTTTGTGCAAACCTACACAATTAGCCCATTGTGGTCATCAACAACATGTGAACCTAGGTTTGGAGACTTCATCCCACCCAAGGCTCCAGGACCTACACCCGAATTTACTAATCCCAGAGAAAACTGTAAAGATAGTTTTCTTCCTACTCTACAAACATCATGGAGCCCCTCATCTGTATGGCTGAGGGCCCTAGCTGACACCAGTGCCTTTCTACACTGTGACATTCAGTCTCAACCTCTGGCACATGCTAAAATGCACCCCAAATGCCTTTTTTTATCATAA
>NW_017306462.1:1750024-1764246 GCF_000935625.1 Nanorana parkeri
TATATATATATATATATATATATTTACACACACATATAAATATATATACACTTACACACATGCCTTACAAAATTATTTTCTAATTTACTCTTAATTTTCTGTTCTAATTTTTTAAACGTGACACACAGAAGCAGTAAAGAATTTTCAGTAAAGTTTGTGAAATCCATGCAATCTACATTGCTGAACCTATATGACATTTGATATTAACAAAACTGAAAATTCATATTAAGGAAGTTTAAAAGAAAACCTCCTAGGGGCACATCATAGGGTGCCTGCCATTATGTGTGCTACCTAGAGAATTCATCTGTGTGCTGTCCTCTGAAAGCATTTTCACATTGTTACTTAAGGCTTGACCTCACTGACTTCAGGGCACATCAAATGGGCTTTCTGATTTACGAAGGTAACAGCAGGAAACTTGCTATGCCTCCTTTAGACAAGGCTTTTCTTGTTTAAGTTTAAAGTAGTTGGCAGGTTCACTCGAAGGAATAGGTCAATTTAAAAGGCTAAATTGCCAGCTCCACACCCAACACTCCTCAAAACAGCCTTCACCCTCTGGACCGGCCATGTCAAAATAGGAAATCAGGCACTGACCAATTTTTTTTACCAGTTACCTACCAGTATATTTTTGAGCTATGGGAAGAACCCTCAGGCCCCAGAGCAAAACAAGCTTACAAATGCCGTGTAGATAACACTCTAGTGGGAGAAGATCCAGGGCCCTGGTGATGCAAAGGCATAGTCCGTACCAGTAGTGATGTGTGTGGGGTTGGTCTGAATCCAGTTTGCCCGAACCTGCGCAAACCTGACACACCAACCACCGCCCCCCCAGCGGCCCAATCAGGCGTGGCAGGAGCATTGCTCCTTGCTTCATTGCTCCTTTGTGACATGTATCTGCAGGGCGGGGAATGTTCCTACCACAACTGATTGGGCCAGGAGGAGGTATGTCAAGTCATAGTTTTGTGGGGGTTTGGGTGAGCTGGGTCACTCAGACCCCATGTGATCCTCTATGAGATATATACTAAACTGTAACATAGTTTTCTAGTTTAATTTATTAATATTATTCATAGGTTGGGCTTGTGTCTTTATTCAACCTCAAATACTATGTAACTATTATTATTATTATTATTATTAATATTATTATTATAATACAGACTTTATATAGCGCCAATAGTTTGAGCAGCACTTTACAATATAAGGAAGACATTAAAGTTACAATAGAAATCAAAACAAGATGGTACGGAGGGCTCTTCCCGTGAGAGCTTACAATCTAAAATGGAGGAGCAAGTGATACATGAGGAGGTAGCTGTGTGGGGATGAGTTGTTTGAGAAAGTGATGGTTGAGTGGATAGGTTGAGGTGGGATAGGCTTCCCTGAAGAGATGAGTCTTAAGAGATCACCTAAAAGCAGCCAGAGTAGGGGATAGACGGACAAGTTGGAGTAAGGCGTTCCAAAGGATGGGAGAGACTCTAGAGAAGTCCTGGAGGAGAGCATGGGAGGAGTTGACGAGGGAGCTAGAGAGCAGGAGGTCATGGGAGGAGCGGAGGGGACGGTTAGAGTGATACTCTGAGACAAGGTTGGAGATATAGCCGGGGGCAGAGTGGTGGATTGCTCTGAAAGTGGTTGGTAATATTTTAAATTTTAGTCTTTCCTTTATAGTGGCTTTTTGAAATAGTTAACAAGATAATTCGAAGATGAGATGCAGGTTTTAGTGCAGAATGAAACTTTTGGTAGACCTTTTATTGAACATTTTCATAGATATCTGTACATCAGACCAAAAAGAGGGACGACTGAGGAGGAAAGAGGGACAGAGGGAATTGGCTCCAATTGAGGGTCAGTTGGGAGGTATGGGTACAGTCCACTGTTATTATGCACCAACCCTGAGAAATGCCATGCAGCCATCACTGGAGTACATTGTCACTTTGGAGAAGTTGGCGGTGGATGTATATGAGTCCTCTCGATGTGTGGGTTGTCTGGGCCTGCCTTCGCTGTACCCCTCCATGGCCCCCCTCGGGGAGTCAGCCTCCGATATTTGACTCACTTCACTTTCTGGTCCACAACTTACAGTATTCTAGGTATTGAAGTCCTCCTGAATGTATCTGTAAACATTGAGTAGATTATTGTGGTATATACTGATTTGTATGTGGACTCTTAATTACTGTATACACAAATGAGTATCTTGCATTTATTTTTATTTTGCAATTTCATATTTAAATTGTAATAAAATATGTTTTAATCTTCTATGAATATCGAGTGAGAATCAAGTAACTTAAAAGCTCCTCCCCCAAGGCTTTACATACCTGGGTGAGAAAAACATCTCTGTTTTGTGTTTAATGATTACAGAGCTGCAATCATGTGTGTCTTTTATATCTGCCTGGAGTTCAGTTTTAATGGTTCACTGAGCTGTTGGACCTGCACATGCTGTATTGGTTACAGACAGCTAGAATATGCTTTTCAGTACCATGGACAGGAGACATGAGGACATACAGTACTATGATTTTGCAGGAACAGGATTATTCAAATACACTAGTTAGGTGTATCCTTTAATTGAATGGTAGAAAAGTAAAAAAAACAAACATCAGGGTCCACTGACCCCGCATAGCCACCTGAGAGTCCGCACAGCCCACCATAGACACGGCATAGCCATCTTAGGGTCCACGCAGCCAAACATAAACTCCACACAGCCACCTGAAAGTCCGTACAGCCACACCATAGACCCCGCATAGCCACCTGACAGTACGCACAGCCCACTATAGAACCTGCACAGCCACGTGAGACCAGCACAGTCCACCAGAGACCCCGCACAGCCCACCTGAGAATCCGCACAGCCCACAATAGAACCTGCACAGCCACATGAGACCCTGCACAGTCCACCAGAGACCACGCACAGCCCACCTGAGAGTCTGCACAGCCCACCATAGAACCTGCACAGCCCTTTAAGACCCCGCACAACCCTCCTGAGATCATCCACTGGAGAAATCAGGCCAGCACCCCGGAGCAGCAGAAAGTATGTAGCTTCATATTATTCTGCATTGATATATAATGCATTGCTGGGGTTTGTAGTCCTCTATAGCAGGTTGCCATTCAGCATTGCGGTATAAGTTATTGCTGGGATTTGTAGTCCTTTCTAGCTGATGGAATTATTCTGCATTGCTGTATAATGTATTGCTGGGATTTGTAGTCCTCTTTAGCTGGTGGTATTCTGCATTGCTGTATAATGTATCGCTGGGATTTATAGTCCTCTTTAGCTGGTTTTATTCTACACTGCTGTGTAATGTATCACTGGGCTTTGTACTCCTCTATAGCTGGTGTCATTCGGCATTGCTGTGTAAGGTATTGCTGGGATTTGTAGTCCTCTATAGCTGGTGCCATTCTGCATTGTTGTATAATGTAGTGCTGGGATTTGTAGTCCCTCTACAGTTTTGAGTCAGTGACAGAACTTCCAGGGGCGCAGTATTTGCAGCTGGGGCTCCACCACTGTCCTAAAATCATTAGTCTGTATTGTTTTAGAAAAACTGTCACAACACTAAAAAAGTATCAGTAATTGGTATCAGCGAGTACCTGAGGAAACGTATCAGTATTTGTACTTGGTCTGGAAAAAATGACTGAGGACTATAAAAGAAAATGTTCTTAGACTGAAGAATGAAAATGAATGCAGCCAGCAGATCTCAGGTTTAGTTATGCTTTTATTGTAAGGTTCTTTTAGATGTCTAACAAAATTCGAAAATGGATTAAAGAACATGGAAACAGCTCTGGGTACAATAAAATCATACATGCCTGAGAGCTGACCTTTTGCTGGGGATGTCACAAAACATGTTAGGTGGAGCTGTGAAATTCTATATGCATTTTTTGGATTGGTTTGTTCTGTTGTCCACAATTTCACAGATTTTTCGATTACCTAATACTCCAGAGGAGATGTATTGTCAGGAATCCGCCAAGCATTAAAAAAGTATTTAGCCCTCAAAAACAAGGTATCATAATTTGTTTGCCACAAATGACTCCATGTCTTCCCATCCATGTACTAAAATGAGTTTAGAAAAAGTGACCCTACACAGTAAAGCCTCCATAAACCAGGAGGTATCTACAAGTGTCTCCAACTTTACAAACCCTAAAATCCAGAGGTTTAAATTGTTTCTAAACCCTCAGCTTTTTTGCATATATCTACTGCTAGCAAGCAGAAGATATATGCAAAAAGTAAAAAAAAATAAAAACCGCTTTAACAGCGGTTTAAACTTACCTGTGTGTTCCCTGTTGACCAGGAGTACATCCAGAACTGGAACAAGCCAAGGCAATTGATGACTAGAGCCTACATCAAAGACTCGCTACTACACCTCTAGAGAATTGTGATCACCTAGGTTCTCCTTTCTATCTCTCATATGCATTTTTTTACACACTGGATACCACTATGTAACTGAGTACTTCAGCATCTTCTATCTACCATTTTGTAAACCAAAATGGTGCTGCTGCACCCTTATTACCACCCCCACCTTTTTCCCTTTCTTTCTTGGGTTTTCATACCACAGAACATATCAAAAGTGGTTGATCTTAACTGTTGGCCTCTGGCCCAATCTATCCCAAAAAAACCCTCCTGGCTTATGGCAAACCCTAAATGTTCTGGCTGTGCAGTAGGAATAATACAGAAATGTCTTTTTTTTCGTGATGTGATGCTTTAACCGCATGTCTTTATTGAATTTGGGGGGTTTCAGCTGCTGTTGTGATGTGCGGGGCTCCTCCTGTTGTGATCCTGGGCATTTAGGAGGGAATGGGCTGCTTGCTGGTGAACCTGCACCTAATTCATCCTTTACTATAAATGCTCCAACATGGAGGCTCTCATTAGAGTAATAATCACTCTACATACAGTGGCCTTGACGAGGCAGTGCGGCTTCCGCATATTTTGCAAAAGTTGTACTAAAATTCCTAATAGAGGGGGGAATTTTTATTTTGCAGGCTAGCTGGTGAGTGTGCTGGGAATTTTTGGGTTTTATTGAGTTTGTGTCTTCCCTGCTTTCTTATTTACTTTGTGAAATTACCTTATAATAAAAAAAATATTATACAAAAATAATTTGTGGAAGACAATAACAAAAAAAAACTAAAACTTGTTCCAAAAAAACAATATATGTATCACTCTGGAATCATATAATTTTAAAACTGTATTGTCAAATTAGTAGGCTTGCAGTTGAAAAGTAAAAATGGCTCTGGAGTTTAATCAGTACAAGTACATGTAAAGATACTTTTCCAGCTCCAGGACTAGACTAGAGAAAAATGCAAAAGTTAGGAGGTAGCTGTCATTTTTAAGGGGCACACGGAGCTCCTGGGATTTGTGCATCCCTGTTTTAATGTATGATTTTATTTTTGATAAATATATATTAAGGATGCACCAATACCATTTTTTCAAGCACAAGTACTGATGCTTGTCCAAGTACTCACAGATACAAGCAGGGTCGTCTTTAATATTGATTGGTCCCTGGGCAAACATTTTCTTGGGTCCCCTGCTGTGCACCCCTACCGGCCCGCCATGCAATTTTGCTCTCCACCCCAACATGCCTCAGCAGCCCAGCTCACCTGCCTCTGCCCTGGTGGTGCAGCTGTAGCTTGGATGTCCTGTCTCACTCTTCTGATTGATGTGTGTGACATGACGTAAGCTGCTTTCGCACTACATCTTACTCCTTTAGAGCAGATAGGAGAAGATGTCAGAGGGAGACGTGACCCTGTGTGTGATGTCACGTGGTCAAGGGGCAGCTGCTTTGGCCCCACTCCATTGACTGGGCCCAGGGCAGCTGCCCCTTTAGCCCCGTGTTAAAGACGGCCCTGGATACAAGTACGGATACATTTTTGTTTATTGTCATGTGACAGTTTTTCTAAAACAACACAGACTAATGATTTCAGAACAGTGGTGGAGTGCCAGAGCCAGGTCCCAGCTGCAACCCTGGTAGTTCTCGTGAAAATGCCAACTATCAGCACTGGTAACTGAACTGGTATTTGAACATCCCTAATGCGTACAGTTTGCGCAGCGCTTTACAATATAAAGGAAGACAGTACAGGTTAGGAGGGCCCTGCTTCTCTAAATGACCACCTTAAAAGCCCAGATTATGAATAGCAATTAATTAGTGGTAAAAATAATATAAATAATAATAATAGTTGTACCTTTCATAACAACAAAGTCGTGTTTCCTGATTAAATTAGAAAATGAAAAATAGTCCCACACATTTGACTAGTTCCTATGGGTGACTCTACTTCACTAACAAGCCAAAGTGTACATCCAGACAATTCTTTTTTTTTTTTTAGCATTGGATAGAGAGTTGAGGGGTTAGTACCCCCGCCAGGTTTTTATTTCTGCCTGTGTAACTGTAGGGGAGATTCTCTCTATTTGTCCTACTGATCATTGTCATGGACACATCATTATTTAATGAAAAGTCAGCAATCGCAGCTTAGATGTGTCCTTAAATCTCATTCACACCATAGTCCATACATGAATGTGTGCATAACACAGGCATTGCTTGCATTTTTTAACACAGATTGCACAAAAAAAATCCCTTTTTGTCTTTTTTAAATTCTATCCCTCTAACACTTGCAGAACTTGACAATTTGCTGTGATAAAATGCAACCTGTCCTTTTGATATTTGCACATAATATTTACACATTGCCATAGTGCACCAATATCTTACAGAGCTGATAATAAATGATTGCTTGTAACGAAAATGAAATCAGTACCTGTAACGCATTAGCGGATGTTTGTCACTGACAGCCATGTGCTGACGAAAAACAACACAAGTAACACTTCACAGATGGTGACTTCATAATTGGCTGGAGTTTGCCATTATTTATTGCAGCAGGAAAAAAAAAAGTGAAAGAAGATTACCCAGCAGGTGCTTGCGGAGAAACTTGTGTGCGCAGATATTATTCAGCTGTAACTTTTATTCTAAGGTCTGTCAATTGTAAATACACAGAACAACCATACGTTTTGGTAACTGCAGATGCCAACACATCTACAAAAAAACAAACAAACATCTTAATAGTGTCTATAGTCACCAAGGAAAATAATGAGAGTCCAGCGCATTTAGAACACTTGGAACTTAAATAGGACCTTCAACCTCTGTGGCAAAGTCCAATCATTGAAGGCGCTCTCCTCCTGCTCACCTCTGGGGGAAGGGAGGGAGATAGATAATAAACTCACCTTTCCCTTTCATTAGATAATAAACTCAACTCTCTCAGTGCAAGGGAGTGAAGTCATCCTCCTGCTGATAAGATCCCTGTGAATGCTGATTAGCCTGAATCTCCTAAGAAGATGCTGCAGCACAGTGTAGGCTAATCTTCTCCCCAGAATTGGGCTACTCTACTTTCTGAGTTCTGGATAGAAGGAGGATGTATTTATTACAAGTATTTATATATAAGCCTTAAAATGTATGCATCACATTTACATGCTATTCCTTTACATCAGTCTCTGCGCTCAAAGAGCTAACAATCTAAGGTCACTATCTCACATGCACACATACTAGTGGCCAATTTAGGCAGGAGTCAAATAATCTACCAGCATGTCTTTGGAGTGTGAAAGCAAAGGTTAGCCCCCAGCTGTAACTTTTAAGGAGCTGTAACTTTTTAGGAAGGCTACCTGGCTCCGTGAATTTGTCTGACCCTGGTTTAAACCATATGAACTATCATAATTGTGCTTGTTCTACAGCAGGCAATGTGGGGATATTAGAAACAATGCTAAGGAAGTGGGCAGTGTGTTCAGGAGAAGAGTGGAGGGTATAACAGCATTTGGTGCAGTTGAGAAGTGTGGAGGGTATAGGAGTGAGAAATATTTGCAAAGGAGAAGTGCAGAGAATAGGGCAGTGTGCAGTATATGCAGGGGAAGGGTGTGGAGGATATTACAGTGGGCAGTATGTACTGTAGGTGGAAAGAGTGTAGAGGGTATCACGGTGGGCAATGTGTGCATGGCAGGAGTGTAGAGGGTATGATAGCAGGCAGTATGTGCATGGAAGACGTGTAGAGGGTATAACAGTGGGCAGTATTTGCATGGCAGGTGTGTAGAGGGTACAACAGTGGACAGTACGTGCGTGGCAGGAGTGTAGAGTGTATTATAGTGGGCAGTACGTAGGTGGCAATAGTGTAGAGGGTATTACAGTGGGCAGTATGTGCATGGAAGGAGTGTAGAGGGTATGACAGCAGGCAAGATGTGCATGGCAGAAGTGTAGAACGTATAACAGTGGGCAGTAGGTGCATGGCAAAAGTGTGAAGGGTATAACAGCAGGCAGAAGTGTAGAGGGCATAACAGTGTGCAATATGTGCATGGCAGGAGTGTATAGGGTATGACAGCGGCCAGTATGTGTGTAGCAAGAGAGTAAAGGGTATGACAGGGGTATGACAGTGCAAGCCACTTCCACATATTTTGCAAAGGTTGTGCAACTAAAACCTCTGTTTTAATGCATAATGTTAGACAAGTTAATTTGTTTTGTTGCAGGCTAGCTGGTAAGTGTGCTGGGAAATCTCTGTACAGTGACAGCTCCGGCATCGTGCAATACACTGCGCACTGCCGGAGCTGCCACAATGCACTAGCCCATCTGCTAAAATGGAGCCTTTTAATCAAATAATGGAATACAATGGAATGGAATGAAATGTCTGATTGCTCTATAACATTTTCAGAATGTTTGTTTGATTCTGTAATAGTAATAGTTAATAGGGTCAAATCGACGGTCATTTTTTACCATAATGACAAAAAACATTTGAAGGACCAGGATGGAAAAATGTTCTCAAACTAAATTTTGTTGTTCAGATTATTTGTCAAGTCTCTGATGGAATTATCAAATATTCTGATGAGATTTTTCATATGACTGTTCCTACGAAAATCTGCCATTGTATGGGCAGCTTTAGGCATCATAAGCTTTAAAATGAGCTACAGAAATAATTTAAAAAGGTGTAACCTTACAAATAATACATAAAGTAAATAGGACAATTTAATTACATGCCATTAAATTAGAAATTGCTTCTAAAAAAAACCCAAAACACACATACATTTGCAGTGACATAAAACAAATTGAAAGAAATACTACAAATGCTCCAACGGAAAGATTTAAGATAATTTCTGATTGACTGTACCTATTGCAGTGGATTAGTGATGCCTGCTTTCATCCATTCCTTTCATTACAATAATTAAAGTACATTACAATCAAAAGAAAAGGGCATGACTAGACTGGATGTCAAGGCCCGTGAATACAACAGTGTCATTGTAAAGAATAGAACACATCTATTGAAGAGGAAGATCCACTTTTGTAATAAAGGATTGGAATTCTCGTGGAGGTAACCCGAATGTGACCTTATACAGTGCAGCCCTTGCTGTGATTGACTGCGCTCCCCTGAAGCCTTTATCACAATAAACCTGAATTACGGGGCACTAGAGAGAGATCTTGCCGAAGAATTGGTCATCGTTATCAGACTTTTAACACACAATTTTGCCAGTTGGCCACAGTTATCATAGAGATAGTAATAACATATGGAAACACTTCCTCTCCAAGCCTTGTTTCGGAATAGGGAGGATGTGTCTTGCAATATCTACTTCCACTCTCCCTGAACACATATATCAGGATGAGAAAGCATAGCTTATCTATGTAACATACTTAATACCCTAATCTACAAAATGCCTTAAGCAGAAAATTCCATGTGATTATCACCCCATCAATGTAGAATTCCAAACACCAACATTTTTTTAAAAGTTAAAACATTTTAATGTAACTTCAAAAGTTGATTTTAGTCTTTTAAAATCTTAAACTTTCTTTAAAGAATAGCTAATGGGCCTGCCATTATGGTCCTTATTCAGGCACTTCTTGTTACATGGTGACAACTGGGCTCCTGTGTTGCCAAACTCTCCAATGTGCCCCTGATAGAGACTACAAGCAGCTGTGCTGACACACATTGCACATGCATGCCCACGGTTGGCAAGCTGGTCCAGAGCAATGATGTGCAGCCGATGCCGGAGTGAATGCATGGAATAGAAGTGGCTGAAGGAGATCAATAGCACTGAGATACACAACAAAGGGGAAAATATGGTTTATGATGCAGTGTTTTAGCAAACCAAATCTCATCCCAGTTAGGATTTAGATCTACTTTGAAGTAGATCTAAGCACCAGCAAGATGACATTTAATTTGGTAAAGCACCATTTTGTAAAATATTTTCTTGCTCATTTTCATCTCAGTGCCTGTTATCTCCTCCAACCATTTTCAGTCACTCACATTGGCTGAACATCACTGCTCCAGGTTGGTTTCCTGAAAGTGAAAACGGTGGACCATGACTTTGCAATGTGTGTCGGCATATCTGCATGTAGTCTCCACCAGGACAGGGTGACACCGCAGGAGCACAGCTGGGAGACACTTGTCACCTCATAGTGGGAAGTGCTTGAACAATTACCTTAATGGCAAGGTCACCAGGTACTATTGTAATGAAATCTGCAGATTTTTAAACATTAAATACAACTATTGAAATAAAATGAATGCATTACGGTTACAATGTTAGTTATTGGGTTAACTTCAGGCTACACTGAAGGCTATGTACAGTCCGGACTAA
The DNA here is from genome assembly GCF_000935625.1 of Nanorana parkeri. NCBI lineage: Eukaryota > Metazoa > Chordata > Amphibia > Anura > Dicroglossidae > Nanorana > Nanorana parkeri. The sequence goes on from NW_017306462.1 coordinate 1,760,577, forward strand.
GTTCTAAAACCATCCTAGTTGACATGACTGGAGGTTAGGGAAGCTCCTCAAGCACAAATTATTTTGCTCAGTTCACAGCTATGGCACCTCTCCCCCCGTAATAAGTTGGCCATATCAAAACTGATGATAGCAAAGGCAGATCTGGACTTCATGCTGCTTTTGGGTCTCCCATAATCAAACAATCACTGCACAGCCAAGTAAGGGCCAAACATTTTTAGACAAAATCGTTAAAGCTGTGTATTTCACAAGATTTAGGGCGTTCACTCATTGTAAAAAATAAATGAAATAAAGCTTTAAAAAAGCTTTATTTTTAAGCCTCCAGTGCCATCCCCCCCCCCCTTTTGTCTTTTTCGCCATATCTTTCTATGACATCTACAATAATGTAATCCTGTGATAGTTGTTTCCAGTCTTTACCTACAGCTTCCTGGGGGACTAGGAAGATCTAAAGGCAACTAGACAACTAACAAGGAAAGTGCTGCAGGCGGTTGTGCACTCATTAAGCATGCTCTGGTTTATTGTGTGCACCCCTAGAGGTCATGTGTGGATCTCTAAGGCTGGGTTCACACCTTGGCGTTTTATGTATGCGCGTCTTACGCGCGTTTTTACCGACGTTTTTCAGGCGTATTGTGAAGCGTTTTGTACTTTATAAAAACGCGCGTTTGACGCGCGTTGTTTGATTGACTACACAGGCGTCCAATGAAAATTAATTCCTGGATTTACAGCTGCATCCAATGGGAAAAAGGTTTGTACTGCCTGACATTACCTTTTCCATTGGGAGCCTACCACTTCCCATACTGCATATCTTCTATTTTTCTTTCCTGCTGTTTACATACATGTTTATGATGTCCTACCAGTGACTGGGCCATTCATGATATTATCAGAGTAAACAGTCCTGCTTCTTAATACTCATAATTTAAGATGGACCTGAAATCAAAAAGTGAAGGTTTGCTATCCTATGGGGAATATCTGGAAATGTTAATTGTGCCTAAGCAGTTTTCAGAAAATTCAACTTTTTACCTTTTATCTAAACAGAAAGAGCATCAAAAACTGAGTGCTGAGTAACACAGCATAGCTCAGAGAAGGTGGAGCACTAGTGAGTAAGTAAATCTCGTTCCGAATGGATATTCGTACGAATTTTGTTAAATTCAGACATTCGGATGCAATGAACGCGTCCAAATGTGAACGAATCTGAATGTTCCTTTAACAAAAATTCGTATCTGTCCGAATTTCATTCAAAATTAAACTAAATCGGACATGTGAATATTCTGTGGCCAATCATATGTATTTTTTGGCTGTTGGGGGTTGCATTACAGGGACGGTCATGTGACTTCCTGTTAATCTTTCCGATTTTGAAATTCAGATGGTTTCCAAATCCGAATAACGAACCAAATAGAATTTTGGATCAGAAATCTGAAAAACTAAAGAGATAAAAATCTGAATTGATTTTTTTCTTTTTTCTCTCTAATGTCACTTTGCTGCAACGAAAATTCGCCCACAAACGAAAATTCGTACAGACTACCGCTAACGAATTTCAGAATCAGAAATTCGGATTCGTTTGCATTCTTCATTTCTGTCATTCAGAAATTCGGATACATCAGAATCTCCGAAAATTCGTCTGAATAATGAATCTTTCTGAAACGAATCGCACATGTCTACCATATATAAAGGAACTGAAATACAGCAATGACTGGGCTAAATAGGAGCATGCTGAGGACAGGACTGGGGAAAACAGCAGAAGAATCAAGTACAGGATCACATAGAAGGACACCCTAGTGACAACAATCTAAATGCTAAAGCATGCAACCAAAATATACATTCTAGAGTCCCTTTAAAGGAGCATGGACTAGTCAGGAGATGTTCACTTAGCTGTGAACAGTTCAGCTGAATATATTAAATGGGCAGGGACAGGAAGAAAGTGTACAGTGCAGGAAAAGCCGGGAAAAGAGTGCACTAGAGGTAGCAGGCAGCTTCACAACAACAACAGATAGACAACAGGATGCTGGAAGTACCTCAGCACCCAGGGAGGGCAGGGTGAACAATAACAGGAATAAAATAAGATTTAGTAGGAGGAAATAGTAAGAAAGGTTCTTAAAGGTGAACTATGGGGTCAAGGCTTTTCCCCAAAGTTCTCCTAAGGGTAACGGGAGGACACAAATTAGTGTCCTCCCATCACCCAAAGCTCAGTATACCGCGAGCTACATCTTGCGGTATACTGAGACGCCGCAGCTATAGCGGATCCCAACAATTATGTCTGGATCCGCCCAGCTGCGTGAGTGACAGCTGGCTCTGCCTATCTAGAGGCAGAGCCAGCTGTACCCGCCCCCTCCCCTGTCCGTTCCGCCAGTCAGCGCTGGAGGGGGGAATCCAGTCCCTCCCCTGTCACGGATCGAGAAGTGAGTGAACGACGGTATGTGTTCGCTCACTTCCCGATCTACTGAGCCGACCTATGACAGTTTAATTGTCACAGGTCGGCTAGAACTATGAGGATGAGTGAAAATCAGTCACCTCATAGTTCTCCTTTAAAAGTCAAGTGACTGATGCCCAAATCCATGTAGGAGCAGGTCACCGACAATCATACGGTGCTTGGTTGGAGGGAGCCACTGAAGGTAAGCAACAGTTTTTGCAGCACTGATAAATATTTCAGTGCTTCCTTTACAAAGTATGCATTCAAGGGATTAGGAGAGTCTAAGGGGGTGATTTACTAACCTAAACACACACACACACCAGGTGTGTGTGATTTTCACACAGCAAAACGTATTTATCAACCAAAAAGTCTCTAAAAGCATATTTCCACTAATGCCATATATGGAAAAATCATGCACATGATGCATATATAATGCTGCTTCACAGTTTAGACAAAAATGGTTAGCTCATGCATTTACATTCCTGCATTCATCAACGCAAGCAACATAACATAGAGCTAATTTACACCACATTACCTTGCAATTCATTGCAGGGCTTTCCACAACACACCTTCTGGGTGTGTACACACTACAAAGGTGTTTCGATTCCTCCCATAGATCATGCTGGGAGGGAACACACTACAGAGGTGTATACACGTTCGCGGTGTGTTTAAAAGGTTAGTAAATCAACCCCTAAGTGTTGCTATGTGATTACAGGTGCCTGGCTGGGCCATTTTTAATTTCGTTTATATGGCGTGCTCAGATATAAGTCAGCCTGGTGCACTCAGTGGACATAAGATATGGGTTAATTTCCTCTCCCGGGATATGTGGTGCCAGCATTGTCTGCCTTTCCTCTAATGGAGTGTCCTTCAGAGTTTGGGATACTTTTGATACTGTGGGTTGTTGGATCATGTCTGTATCTTTAACCCCCTGCTAATCTATGGGCTACCTAACCAAACTGACACAGTTTCTGTGGGTAAGTGGGCTCTACATACCCACATTGTTTTCTGCACTTTCATTCTGCATTCTGCAAAACAAATGGACTAGGGCTGCAACAACTAATCGACATAATCGATTATAATCGATTATTGAAAAAGTTGTCAACTTTTTCAATAATCGATTAATCTGCTTCCGATCAGTTGGCCCTGTTCACAGCTCCACACGCTGTGCGCCGCACCTCCTCCCCACCTCACGCTTGCCGATGCCAGACCTGCTCGCATTCACTCTCCACACGCCGCACCTCCTCCCCGCCTCACATTTCCTGCCCA
>NW_017306462.1:1764715-1771289 GCF_000935625.1 Nanorana parkeri
TGTATAATGTATTGCTGGGATTTGTTGTACTCCTCTATAGCTGGTGATATTCTGCATTGCGCTGTATAGAGGACTACAAGTCACAGCAATAATACATTATACAGCGCAATGCGGAATACCACTAGCTATAGAGGACTACAACAAATCCCAGCAATAATACATTATAAAGTGGTACAATGCTAAATACCACCAGCTATACAGGACCAGAAAACCTAGCAATAGTACATTATACAGCGCAATGCAGAATACCGCCAGCTATTATGTACTATTGCTGCGATTTGTTGTATTCCTCTATAGCTGGCGGTATTCTGCATTGCGCTGTATAATGTGCTTTTGCTGGGTTTTGTAGTCCTCTATAGCCGGTGCCATTCTGCATGCATTGCTGTAAAATTTTACACTTTGCATTTCACTATATTGCACACCACACTATCTTTTTTACTTCCACCGCTCCAAGCTTGCTCCTGTGATGGACTACAACCTCAATACAAACTAGTAGTCCTATCACTGGAGCCATTTTTTAAACTTTATTTTATTGTTTATCCGATTAACCGATTAATCGAACCTAATAATCGGCTAACTAATCGATTTTGAAAATAATCGTTAGCTGCAGCTCTAAAATGGACATGCTATGGTGACTGACTGCACCACAACTTAATAAGGCCATTTAGGAAAGACTGGGTGAAATATAATGTTTCTGTTTACAAATGTAGAATTCCACGAAATACAGCTCTGTCCTTTCAAGAAATTATATTTGTGCAATGCCATCTATAAATTGCATTCTAGCCATTTTTACTTCTGAGGTCTCTAGCACATATTGCTCTTCTAGTTTCCAAGGACAGTCTGAGTTTCACAAACTGAGCAGAGAAGAGTGGCTGATTCATCTCAGCAGGTTTCACTTTATTGAGAATGACGGAGAAATAAACGCTTTTCCTTTCCTGTAATGGAAAGTTGGAAAATGGAAAAGCCTACCTATAAAGTGCACCATGTGGCAGTGGTGTAGCACCTTATTAGAACTATGCCAACTTTAATAAATACCTTGGTGCTAGGCAGGTTTATTATCCTATGTCCTTGTTCACACCTCTAAATTATAAGGGCAGGTTCACATAATTTTCTAGTCCAGATCTAATCCGGAAAATGGTGTGAACCTGCCGCAGTTCCAGTGCATTCCAGACCAGGCAAAATGAGACATGCAGTATTTTTCTGGTCTGGAACGAACTGCACTGGTGTGAGCAGAGGCCAGAGATAGCATAGAGATACATTAGGATGCATTATGGGTCTAGAAACAATCTGGCCTGGTCTGGAGATGATCTGGATGTGGTGTGAATGGGTCCTAAAGGTGCCCATACACCTTACAATTATCTGGAGATTTTTGCCTGCGATCGCGTTTTTGTCTGAAAATCTGCCAGTTGATGGGAAGTGCACAACCTCAATTACTGTGTAACTGGCAGATTTTTGTCCTTCAAGCAGGCCAGAAAATGTTTGTCTGGTTGGATGAAAATTGACAGGTTAGTGGCGTTGTTGTCCAACAAAAATCTCAAGATGAAAACTGCACACGCTCAAACGAAAATCTGTTCTTCCGCTCATTGAAAATCGGTCAGGTGGTGGTGCTGATGAATGTTAATTGCAAACTACATTGGTCTGTGCATGATGGGCTAGTTCAACGAAAACTGAACGAGGGTGAGATGTCTGTACAAAAAAAGTTGTACAATGGTTGTATGTAGGGATGCACCGATATCGGTATTTCTGCATCAAGTACGAGTACCGATGTTTTTCTTTTCAGTACTCGCTGATACCGAATACTGTGTACCGGAAGTCCCATTCAGGAAGCATGTGATGACTCGCCACCTGGCTTCCTGATTATCCGGGAAGCCGGGCAGCGTGTAAAGACTCGCCACCCGGCTTCCCGATGAGCAGGGAAGCCGTCACCATGCTTCTCATCACTAGGTGACGAGAAAGCATGGAGCCGGCTTTCTGACCACTCAGGAAGCCGGGCGCTATGTAATGACCCGGCACCCGGCTTCCTGATTGGCCAGGAAGCCGGCTCCATGCTCCCTCGTCTTGAGGTGATGAGGTAGCATGAAGTTGGCTTCCTGACCAATCAGGAAGCCGGGCGCTGCGTCATTACACGGCACCTGGCTTCCTGATTGGCCAGCTTCCGACCAATCAGGAAGCTGGGCAGCACGTCATTACACGCTGCCCGGCTTTCTGTTTGACCGGGAAGCCGGCTCCATGCTCTCTTGTCACAAATGACGCGGGCTACGCATCGGAGCATTTAGGCAAGTACGAGTACTCGCCCAAATACTCGGCATCGGCACTGATACTAGTATCGGTGCATCTCAGTTGTAAGGTGTACGGCCACCTTAATTCATGTAGTAAGGCCAAGGAAACTGACCCAGTAGTAGTATTTAACGTACTTACTATCTTAATTTCAAAAATGCTGCGTGCAGAAACCACTTAGCTACAGGAAAAACCATTTCGTATTGAACAGAGCTTCTGGCGATAAAAAGTTATCAGGAAAACAGCTTCTGGTTGCAGTGTATCTCGAAGCGTGGCCTTCAGTCGTCCTTCGTTCTAGTGAAGACCCCTTTGGTCAAAGTTCCATCATGAAGTCCCAACTATTCACCTGGGCTGCTGGCTTTTATTTAGAAAATTGGTAGCCAACACCTGAAGGCATGACCCTTACACTTTATTACATTAAATTATATCTTTATTTTTCCAACTGTAGATGGCAACACAGCATCACACCCAAAGCCGAGTAACAATAGTCTGACCTCATTTGACATATCTGGCCATGGATTGCAAAATGTTAACTGTCTGCTTTTGTCTAGGGGCTAAATTAAATACGATACACTCACCTGATCCTCAGTCCGTCCTGGGGCGGTGACTGCTCACCTCTCTTCACCTCTGCTCTGGTGGTAAAATGTCACTCTTTTGGTCGAATTATTTTATTATTACTATTAGTTCAGAACAGGATAACACAAAGTAGCCAACGCGTTTCAGGGGCTCAAAAGGTCTCCCCCTTCTTCAGTGCTCAGGTTTTGTAAATAATAGGACTCAGAGATGGAAGAATCACCAGAAATAATTCTTAGTTAGAAGATACGACAGGACTGTCAGTAAAATTCTTTTAGGAGCAGACAAGTAAATCTCCACTTTTTGAAGGACATTTTATAAATATAAATGTATTTCATCTGTTTATATACAGTAGCTATTCACATAAAAACCATCTATAAGGTGCAGTCTTGTGTATGCCATATACCATCTCTTTAATGTATGAATGATGATTTATTTTTTTTTTTTAATGATCCAATAGGCAGCCAGCCTATACAGTATAATTGCCCCATCTGTCGTTGGTTTGTGAAATTCCACCTAAACCTTCCATCAAAAACGATCAGCATGCAGACTGTGGTGGCGAAACATAAATTAAAAAAAAAAGTTTTGGAAACTGCTTAATTGCTGCATAACATTTCCTCCGGTTTTGATATCTGTTATATTGTCCTTCTTAGTGTTTGTAGGCATCGTGGAGAGAATTAATTGCAATCGCTGTGATCAGTGCATGAGACGGCAAAAATATTTGCTTTTATCCCGTGTCAAAGACAGGCTTCCCTTTCATGAAAACACAATCTGCTGTATTCAGACGCAACATTAATTAGACTCAATTTCACTGCATGGGCAAAAAAAGTACAACTTTGCGAGTACATGAGTTCAAAAGAAATAGGAGTTTGGAGGCATTTTTTTGCTTGCCCACTGTCGTGGTCATGTTTTCACTTAAAGGCTAAGTTCACCTTTCATACCATGTTTTATGTTACACCAATATTTAGCATGTAACATGGAACATGGTGCCATTCCAAAGCCCTCCACCCTCAAACTTCCCCCCCTACCTCAATTGCGGGGTACTTCTCACAGGCCACATCATTTATCCTTAAGCAGAGGGTTTCGTAGATCTCAATGGAGTACAAGTGCGGTGATGTCACTGAATATGTTGTTCATTGAGGACTTCCTTCTGCTCCATAACGGAAGGTGCATAACTCCCCATGAACCCAGGCTGGAGGAGCGGTCTACAGGAGCCTGTGCATTGCACCTGGAATCCACTTATCGCGGCTGCATTGCTTTGTAAGTTCCAGTGCAAAAAAAATTATAAATGCACATTTTCTCTTTTTGCAATATGGATTCATTTATTTAATTTGTTTTGTAGCAAAAATGCAATATGCCTTTAACAGAAAGAACAGTAGTGAACAAGAATTTTTGCAAACATTAAATAAAGGACCACCAATAGCTGGTGCCACGTTTGCAGTCTGGGCCCCCCAGGGTTTCCCCTGGGGGGCTCTCGCACCTGGGGTGTGGGGCCTCTTTGTATTTGTCGGGGGGTTCTTCCGTGTGTATATTACCACCAATAGCTAAGCTAGTCATTATCCTGGTTATCCTGGTTCTTGAGGAAGCTTGGCAGCGAAACGCATAGAACCATTTGTTGATTTATCAACAAGTCACACCGACATACTGGAGATGAACAATAGACTAAGAACAGTGAATTTACTGTATGCATTGGGACTACTGATACAGGTTCCTAATTATTGTGACTTTATTTGAATCAGATGGGATATATGATTTTTTTTGCAAATAAATTACTGTTACATGTGTATTTATATGTGTATTTAGTTTGGTGATACCAATTCTTTTGAAACCCCTTGGCTTTGGTTTACCAGGTGTCTACAAATATTTGACCCTGTAATATAATTGCATTTATTTATTGAGATCTTTAATCTCTGAAGTGAGTTGTTGTTTAGCAGGGTTACTTACTACATTAAAAATTGTATGTATTCTGTTTAAGAAAAATAATACTAAAAATGTGAAACATGAAAAATGTCTCTCTGGTAAAAGTACAAACAATAATTCACTTCAAATACACTATTGTTTCTCTTTAAATAAGCCTGGCATTGTGAGCGTGCCCTTTCTACTACAAGAGTAAAGTGGTTGGAATTATTATGCATAGTCAAACATCATTTCCCAGCAATTGTTATATTTTCCATGTTAGACAACAGAGAAGGAGAAGCGTCAGTGAGTGTTAATGCATTTTTAACGCAGGCTGTTTGATATTCCCCCATATATTCATAATTGTAGCAGGCAGAGGTGGAAGACGTGGGACTTCTTCAATATATCTGTTATAATACGAGTATATTAGATCTGCAATCTGTATGTCTTTCTGGATAATAGATCTTCCTGCCATCCACCAGTATCTATGCTATCATTGCAATGACCTAGTGGGGTTTTAGAAGAGAAGACAAATGTCTCCAATAGCTCAGAATTCCCGGGAGGTAATCACCCACCAGCTGGAGATAATAAATATTATTTCCTGGGTAGTAGGTTATATCGGGTGCAGTTTATTCTGCAGCAAGCAGAAATCTCTGAATACATTCACGTATCTATATTTTCTGATCTACCACAAAAAAAATGCAATGCAAAAACAGGTAAATATGTAAATGTTTTACATGTGGATCAAACCTGTGTTTTGTCCACCTCCAACATATTTGTGCCTCCTTCTACTCCCTCAAGTACCTGCTTCCCCCATGCCTATCGTTACATGCCTTTAAGGGTAATTCCACTTTCTAAGGCGAATTTGGGAAAATGGAATTACCACCACCAATCTGCCCCCCTCTCTCCCTCACTGCTCTTACCTGTCAGTGCTCCTTCCTCTTTCTGTGACTGCTGGTGTAGGACCTGTAATCCATACACAACAGCGCAGCCCTGCAGTTGGTATTTCAAATTCTGCTTACAAATTGTGAGCATTCATTGGTCAGTGCGGTCACCCACCTGACCATGCTGACAAGTGAGAAGCACTTCTTAGCAAGAAGAACGGGTCCAACACCAGCAGCCCTGGAATGGAACGAGCGTTCATTGATAAGTAGGAGCAAAGGGAAGGGGGGGGGGGGGGATAAGAAGAGAGAGGGGGCAGATTGGTGGAGGTAATTAAATTTTTCAAAATTTGCCTGGGAAAGTGGAATTACCCTTTAAATTCTGCAGTCTTTTGGCTGGTCTGGTGACATCCTCTTCTCGGCCGGTAGAATCAGTTGGTGGCCCTCCTGTACAGAGCTGTGCTCGCTCACTGATGTGTAAATGCTGTTCTGTGCGAGATTATAGGGATACCAGGCCAGCATGATGATGTATCCCCAGGGGTTGGGTCCGTGATGGCCTAGGCTCATAATAAGTGGGTTGGATGATGCTGGATGTCATTCTGTCCTCTGCTGGAAGTCTGCAGAGGACAGCTCTGGAGAGGAAGTAAGTATTGCAGCCAGAGCTGTTTTTTTTTTTTTTTTACAGTATTGGGCTATTTCTTTTTTACATTTGTGAAATGTAGAATTGGGCTTCAGGTGAGCACATACTCCATTTTCCTTCACTCTCAAACAAATGGAGAGTACTTGTGGGTATGGACAAGCAAGTGACTCACTCAATGTGACAGCACTGGTGCTTGATGATTGGCCCAATGCTGTCACATGGTGTGGGAGAGTCCTCAGTCTGGTGTAAGCTCTAACTAGAGGAACTTGTAGAGTCAAAAGAAGTGTGTGCTGCACAGGAGGGAGAA
>NW_017306462.1:1772370-1834124 GCF_000935625.1 Nanorana parkeri
GCGCTTTAAGGAAGGCTCCAGGCTAGGTGAATATATAGAATTTAAATGCTAAAAACTCAGCTGTGAATTCCCTATTAAACATCGTCTTCACTTCTTGAGTGTTGTTATTGTCCTAAAGTGGTTAGCAAGTGAAAGTCTTTTCTCACTTGGCTGTCATGTAGGCCAGTAGACGTCCCGTTATTTACCCATGTAGGTCGTTGGGGGAGCCCTCCGCACACCTCACAGCAGTCCCGGCCAAACAAGAAAAGATGGTGCTTGCAGTGATATTGGTTCACGGATGGCACCGTGCAGACATAGAACAAGCAGGGAATCACCAGCACTCAATAATGAAAGCAAATTTGTCCTTTTAATGGATAGAGGCGTCATAGAAATAAAAAAATAACCGACGTTTCGGGGCCGTGCAGGGTCCCTTCCTCAAGGTACCGCTACCTTGCGCGGCCCCGAAACGTCGGTTCTTTTTTGATTTCTATGACACCTCTATCCATTAAAAGGACAAATTTGCTTTCATTATTGAGTGCTGGTGATTCCCTGCTTGTTCCGTTATTTACCCACAAAGCACTGCACCCAAATTAATCTTGTATTATTTTTTTAGACAGACCAAACTTTCTTTGAGTGGTATTTAATAACCACTTTTTTGTATTTTTTACTATATGAAGTGGAAAAAATACAGCAACCAGTTTCCCTTACTTTGTTATATAACATAGCATATAAAAATGCCAGGGCAGTACGAAAACCCCTAAAATGACCCCTTTTTGGAAAGTAAACACCCTTTACTTATCTCATTTTTTGCCACATTTTTTGAAAATAAAAATAAATTCTGGCATTGAGGAGGTTAAAACATGGAGATTGGTAATGGTGCACTAGATACATTAAAGGAACAGGACATAGACAGAGGGAGTTGGAGGGGAAGTGGTTACTCTACAGGTCACATACAGTGGGAGGATGGTGTTGAAGTAGTTAATGTACAGATGTGCAGGATAAGGTCGGTGAAGAGGTTAATATATAGGTCAGAGCAGAGAATGAATGGAGGTAACATAAACTATAGAGGAGAGGGGGTGAACGGGTTAAAAATGCTGATACACTATTATTTTTTGCTGCAGCTTGTTTTCACTAGGAAGTAATGAATGGGTGACTTCCCTTACTCTGCTCTGCCTCTGTTGTAAGAGGAAGGGGAAGGCTTGGCATTGTAAACATTGCCATGTGATCACTGTGATAACCAATCATCATTGGAGTTGGTCCAATTGGCTATGTGCCTGTAGCCATTGCTCTCCACTGTTTAATGACATCAGGAGCAGTGGCTAGTGTGCATTCTGGACACATGCACACAGGCAGGCAAGGGAGGATGTACTGGTATGCCCTCCTGGAACAATAGGGCAACAGACCGGCTGTTATGAATTGGCTATATGCAGTGGCTGGTCTGCAAGAGATTAAAGAAATTCCCTGCTAAGAGTAACAACAACTGCCATTGCTGGCCTCCTTCTGAAAATGCTAGCTGCCTGGCTGTTAGGATAACCTTCTGGTTTAAATGCTTTCAGAGTCATTGGCTGCAAGGCATTACTAAGACCTCATCATGAATATTCAGGTCAGTTTGGGCAGCAGTTCGCAGAAAGGATGTTGCAGAACTGAACTGAGTGCAGCGAAGGGCAGCTAAACTCATGAAGGGGATGGAGGGGCTCAGCTATGAGGATAGATTCATGTATTCAGCCTTCAGAAGAGGCAGTTAAGGGAGGTGTAATCACCTTGTATAAATACATAAAAGAGTTGGAAGCTACCATATTGCAATGTATATGTTGTTAACTACAGGGGGATTTAGATCACTTACACATCAGAGACCAATTTGCATTGTTGTCTACAGACTTAGCATCAGGTCTACCCTATGTGACCTCCTCTCCCTGACAGCATGAGTACTTCTGAAGATAGAAATGTCAACTCTTACCTGGGTAAAATGATTAATAAGCATTTGTGACAACCCATAACTGCAATAAAAATCACACGTCTTTGCTCTAGCAGCTGTTAAAGCTCCTGGGAAGAAATGGTTGTCAGGACCTTGAAAGGTCATAATCATTGTTGTTCTGGGTACAAGCTATCGACGCGCCACTATCAAATACAAAGTAAAGGGCATTGTCCTCCAGTGAAGGGAAGGGCGTGCACTGGGCCTGCAAGTTTTTAGCCGATAGATAACCTGAATATTTACAAAAGGTCATTGGAGCGTCTGTAGTTCTGAAGTGTGTGTCCGGTCAAAACATTTTTATATGGTTTTGGATAGAGTAAAGAAGGATTAGGACCCATGGTCGAGATTTTCTTGCCATTCAAGGGCTCCATTAGGGAGATTTGCCCTTACCCAGGGAGTGACTTTGTGACTCTTTCAACATATAGCTGGACAGGTGCCGTTTTCACAGCACTACTGCCACTAGATGGCGCTGAGGAGCATAGGAAATTCCTATGCTGCTCAATGCCATCTAGTGGCAGTAGTGCCATGCGAACAGCATACACCCAACTATACATTGGACGGAAGAATAAAAAATCAGCTAAAAAGAGTTATAGACCATCCCCTTACTATCACAGTGACAACAGTTTCACCAAACAGGGAGAGAGGGAAAATCTGAAGGAGGAACACAGACAGAAATAAAATGTTTTGGTCGGTCATACAGATTAATGTCAACCTGTGCTTGGCCAATGCACTTGAATGTCAATCCCTTCAACTTAACATACTTGACATAGTGAGCTACTGAAGTTGTGACTTGAAGACACAGTGCTGAAGGCTCCCCCCTTTCCCCAATGGGTGCCTGAGCTGCAAATCACCAAGTACCAGTTTGCAGATCTATCTACCTGGATGTATTCTTTGATGAACATAACATTGAGTCCCCATTCACACCTGAGCGTTTTGTCACAAGCTGTAAAACGCCTGTCGCTGGATAAAGTACAAGAGCTTCTTTTGGGCAGTTTACAGAGTGTTTGGACCCATTGACTTCAATGGAAATGCTGGGAAACGCACGACACAACCATTTTGCACATTTCTGTGCATTTTTGTGCATCTATCCATTGACCGCAATGTCTTTCAATCTGCCAGCGAAGACGTGTGTCTTCATGTGCACACATGATCATCTAGTGCACTTAAAAATGTGAAAAACGCTACAGCCCTCTACCAAACCCTGCAATAATGTAAAATGTATCTTTTGTATAGGACAAACAGTACAACGGACAGTGCTAAAATCTGCAAAAACTGTTAAAGGTTATCAAAGTGATCACATGATCAGGATACTAGTAGCTGTCAGTGACAGCTTGGTCACAGTGCTGGGAATGTGCAATCGAGTGTGCTTTTGGCACGAACACATGGTGCATATATGCGGCACCACAGATGTAAGCCCACTTCCATGATGCCGCATATTACGCCAACGGGAAGGCGTTACATTACAGACATTCCTCACTTTAAGACTTACCTGTTTTGCGACCGCTCGCACTTACGACCAGCCCTCCGACCTTATGTGCGGAAACGTGACAGCGGCAGTGCGACGTCTCGCCGGCGGAAGTGCTGGACTCCGTTCTCCACTGCGGGTCTCGGTAAGTATTTTATTGCCCGATTTACAGTATACTGTTCAGTACTGTACATCTGCAACACTATACAGTACTGTACTAATGCAGTACAGTACTGTATACAGTTCCTCGCTTAACGACCAATTAGTTTAACGACCTGGCCGTAGGAATGGAACTCGGTCATTAAGTGAGGAATACCTGTACTGTTATGATTATTATTAGTATCATCATCATCATCATCATTCAGGATTTATATAGCATGTTTATTTACTTATTTTTTGTTTTTAATTTGAAGATGAATTCCTCCACAATTTCTGCAGCTACAGATGTCAGCGAGGACCTTTTTAAGGAAACCATTTTCTGCTTATTATTGGTATGAATACTTTAATGTCTACATTCTGGGCACAGGCACACCTTACATAAGTTGAATACCAGAATAGAATGTTTTTTTTTCTTCTGTGAGATTTTAATTTGTGAGAACTGGAATCTATCCCAAATTTCTATCAGGTGTCTATCTCCCATCGCCTCCTCTTTCGCAGTATGCTCGCAAGTAAATTACAGGAGCACTTTATAAAGTATATGTTTCAGAGAAAACAGAAAGTATTCTTTTTAGCTTCCATTTCCAAGAACAAAGATACATGATGATCCATCAAAGCAATCAGACAATGGAGTCGTGTGTTTGAAAAGCACATCAATCTCGCCTGCACTTCTCCATATACACAGGAACACTCGGGAGTGTCATAAGACTTTATACTGACATTACTTCATCTGAAGGATAGATCGCCCTCTTCAATCAATTTCAGATATTCATGGAGCAGAGATGAGAGGATACCTACTATAGTGGATACAAACCTTATTAATCACTTTAGAATATATTCATAGGATCAGAGGCTTTCTAGCAATGTACAATGACTGTTCCTGAAGTAGAGACACCGATTGTCCAGAGTCTCTTCCTCCCTCCCCATGTTACCAAATATTCACATAGCTATGTGTTAGTTAAAGTTGCAGATTATTTTTAAGTTTTGGTTTCTGTCTTATTGTCTTGAGTAGGTGGAGACTTAGAACCCCTGTCAAGTTTGTATTGCTGTGCCTTCATTAGGGTGATTTGCTCTTTATACTTATGACTAATGTCACTGAAACTAAAAGTAAGGAAAAAAATCAAAAAATTTTAGTTGTCACCAAAACAGAAATAAAGGGAAATCTTACTTGTTCCAATTATAACTTTTTACAAGGGAATTTTCTTCACTTTAAGGCCTTGGTGTGAACAAGGCCTAAGGCCTTGTTCACACCAAGCGCGGAGCAGGTGCAGAGCAGAGCAGTTACAGACCAGAGCAAAACTGCGTCCAATGTACAGTATTCCAATGGTATTTTTAGCTCCAGTTCACATCGCAGCGTTCAGTTCCAGAGCAGGTAAAAATACTGCAGCAGGCCCTATTTTACCTGCTCTGGAACGCATGCAAATGCATCATAAACGCATCAAAAACGCCTGGAACGCACTGAAAGCCCATTTTAAACTTTAAAAAAAAAATATATATATATATATTTTTTTTAACCAAAAACGGCCCGGAACGCATCAGAAACGCGGCCAAAAACGCGGCACAACCCACTGCACTGCGTGTGCAGAAACCCATGCAGATCTGCTCTGCATTTGGTGTGAACAAGGCCTTAAGGGATTTTCCTTTTGCTTCCTGTTGTATCTCTGGGACAGTATCTCCTAGTTGGAGACAGGTGGCCTATTCTGTTCCCTTCCTTATTCTATCAATAGCAATAACAGAATAAAAAAAATAAAAAAGGTTTTGGTTTAAGAAACACTTAAAAGCGTAATTCCTTCAAATATAAGCATTTCAGCTTTTATTAGTTCTTGAAAGTAAAAGCCTCTGACAATTTCCTTTGTCACTAAAGCTTGCCATACACCAGTAGAATTTCATTTAAAATGTTCTAATAATTAATGGAGTCAAATTGACGTCTGTTTTGACCATAATGATTAATAATATCAAAGGAGCAGGATGAAAAGATTTTCTTCAACACATGAAATCCTAACAGTGAATGGTTTTTTTTATTTGGGAAACTCAATTTATTCACTCTAATGGCATTATTGAATGTTCTCACAAGATTTTTTTGTATGAACATTCACACAAATCTACCAGTGTATGATCTGCTTTAGGGACTCTATTTGTGAGATCATGTGCTTGAGTTCCTGGGTCTGCCAACCTGCAGTGTCCACTCTGCTTGAGTTCCTGGATCTGCCCACCTGCTGTGTCCAATGTGCTTCAGTTCCTGGGTCTGACCACCTGCTGTGTCCACTGTGCTTCAGTTTCTGGATCTGCCCACCTGCTGTGTCCAATGTGCTTCAGTTCCTGGGTCTGCCCACCTGCTGTGTCCAATGTGCTTCAGTTCCTGGGTCTGCCCACCTGCTGTGTCCAATGTGCTTCAGTTCCTGGGTCTGCCCACCTGCTGTTTACAATATGCTTGAATTCCTGGGTCTGCCCACCTGCTGTGTCCACTGTGCTTCAGTTTCTGGATCTGCCCACCTGCTGCGTCCACTGTGCTTCAGTTCCTGGGTCTGCCCACCTGCTGTGTCCAATGTGCTTCAGTTCCTGGATCTGCCCACCTGCTGTGTCCAATGTGCTTCAGTTCCTGGGTCTGCCCACCTGCTGTTTACAATATGCTTGAATTCCTGGGTCTGCCCACCTGCTGTGTCCACTGTGGCTGAGTTCCTGGTTCTGATCACCTACTGTGTCCAATGTGCTTGAGTTCCTGTGTCTGCCCACCTGCTGTGTCCAATGTGCTTAAGTTTTTGGATCTGCCCACCTGCTGCGTCCACTGTGCTTCAGTTACTGGATCTGCCCACCTGCTGTGTCCACTGTGGCTGAGTTCCTGGGTCTGCTCAACCTGCTGTGTCCACTGTGATTCAGTTCCTGGGTCTGCCCACCTGCTGCGTCCACTGTGCTTCAGTTCTTGGATCTGCCTACATGCTGTGTCCAATGTGCTTCAGTTCCTGGGTCTGCCCACCTGCTGTGTCCACTGTAGCTGAGTTCCTGGGTGTGTCCACCTTATGAGGAGCTTCTACTCTCCTAAGTAGAATATAACAGGAGGCCCTGGAGCACACAGTTATTCGCATTTCTAGGAATTGCAAGGACTGCAGGTAAATGTATACTACATTTTTGGCTGATTCTGCATTCTTGAGATTACAAATGGCTTGTAAATTAGTTACATGTGTTATGTTTAGAAAGGTTTTCATGTATCCCATGTCATGTTAAAGTCATGTTAGTAGTAATTAGTAGGAAAATATCTATCTATCTATCTATCTGTCTATCTATCTATCTATCTATCTATCTATCTATCTATCTATCTATCTATCTATCTATCTATCTATTTATCCTTTTAACCTGCCATTGTCATTTCATTCACCTTATCACCTAGGCTGCTTGCCAAGTCTTCGATATAAGATTTGAGATGTACAAACAAGAGCATAACAGCATGCAGATTTGCTAGCGGTGTAATAGCTGCCATTTCCAGATTCCAGTCCCGCTCTACTAGGATTAATTTGAGCAAATCCAAAATAGAAGAACATGAAAAAAGAAAAAACATCAATATTCACTCAAGTGTTGGATGGAGGTTGCATTTTATTCCCCCTGAGACTGTTAGCGCTGGGAAAAGTAATAATACTTATTACTAAACCAGGCTGTGTTTAATAAAAAAAAAACCTTTTTTTTAATATGGGGCTGACAGGTGATTTCATATGATTCCTTTACGTCCTTTTAGATGTGCTCAAAGGGTTGGACTTCAAGGCACAAGGAATTTTATAGTATAACTGCTCGAACAAGATGTTCTTTTGCTATTGATCTAGACGCATTAAAACCCAGCAAAATGGGGAAAGAAGAGAGGGTAAATCTTGTGTGATTACATTTTGGATACTGAAGGTGCCATTACCTGTACGATATAGTACTGTATTCACCTGCGTTCTTCATTTTCTCATAGATAAAAAAGAACTCCTGGTAAACATGTCAACTAAAATACATACAGTATATGTGAACTGTTTTGTATGTTAAAAGATTTATGATTCTGTCCAAGTTGTTTTGTAATCCAGGCACTTCTGCCAGACCGCATAACCAGGTCTTGGACCTCCTTGCATAATACAGTACAGTTAAAGCCGTATTAAACTCTCAATCTTTTTTTTTAAATTTCAGAATGAATCCAGATCAAACAAATATACATTGATCTGCAAAGCAATTCTTAAAATTTTTGCCCACGCATTTACAGTTATCAAGTTTCCAACCAGCTGGCTCCAACTTTCAGCTCAGCTTCCCTGAACTTCCTGTCCACTATAAGATCACAAGGGACAGCACAGTCTCCAGCAGCCATTCATCTACTGGCTTGAAGGAGGAGGGAGCAAGGGCAGGGGAGAGGCGTTTGTGAAGACACACACAGCCTATTAGCACACACAAGGGTGGTTCCATAGGACCCTGCAAGGGAAAGGAGCCACCCTAAAACAGGATATCAGGACCAGTGCTCAGGGGGCCAGCTGATTCTGCAGGAAGCTTAAACATTTAAACTTCAAGGAGCAGCATCCAGTGCAGGTGATTTCATAAGCATTTGAAATACCTTAAAAACATTTTGACTTTGGGCTTGCCCCCGTGTATAACTGGACAAGAATAAGTAGTAACACACTGTACAGCTACCTCAAGTAAGAAAGTTCACAACTAAGCTCCGTGAATGGCAAGGTTTCCCTTGGCTCAGGGTGCTGCCCCTCTATCTCTAGGGTCTGATAAGGAAGGTGATATCAAGATAGCTTCAGGTGCTTATGCTTGTACTATGTACAAACAGATGTAACTATTTATAGTGAACATATAAAAGTAACTATTTGTAGTAAACATATAAATGGATTACATTTCTTTTTTTTTTTTACTTTCACAAGAATGCATTTTATTTTCAGTAAAAAGCACAGAACCATTACAAAAATATCAGCCATGGTATGTAATTACTGGCATATCAGACAAACATTTCAGGAGAGTAAACCAGTGTAGCAAAAGATTCATGCGGCAAATTGAGCTATAGACTGTGCAAAAGAGGACATGATTATAGCAGTGTGTCCCCTTGAAGTCAAGGTTGAAACTTACATTTTCTATCTTTTATTTTTTTGTAGTTCATCAGTACAAAGGGGGAGAAAGGAAGGGGGGGGGAGAAAAGGGAGATAGTGAAGGATTAGAAAGGAGTGGGGGTCAAATCAATGTGTGGAGTAAAGGAAGGGGCTTCACAGTTTCCCCCTTCATGGTCCAATATTACCCATTATTTATTGGTAGGAGAGCTTTGTCTATACCATCGGACCAAGATACAGGTGAAACTCGAATAATTAGAATATCGTGCAAAAGTAATTGCAGTAAGTGCTGCAAAAGGGGCCCAAACCAAGTACTGAGTACATATGCATGCTTGTACTTTTCAGAGGTCCGATTTTGTTCTATGTACAATCCTTGTTTTATTGATTGCATGTAATAATCTACTTTTTTGAGGTTGTGGATTTGGGGTTCTTGGGGTTTTCATGAGCTGTAAGCCATAATCATCACAATTATGACAAATCACGGCTTGAACTATCTTGCTTTGCATGTAATGAGTCTATCTCATATATTAGTTTCACCTTTTAAGTTGCATTAGTGAAATAAATGAACTTTGCACGATATTCTAATTATTTGAGTTTCACCTGTATGTTATCCATGAGGGCCATATTTTAACAAATCATGTCTTAGGGGTCTATTTATAAACAATTTGCAGCACCATTGGCCCTGGAAATCTCTGTGGATGTTCATTTTGTGTGAATAAATGCACAAAGTGAAAATTCTTGTTATATTTTCTTTATAAGTCAAATGTATTTATAAAAGTCATCTTGTAATATTGGTTTATGGCCACTAGATGGAGCTGAGAAGCATAGAAAATAAGTATTTATTTCCTGTGCTCCTCTGGTCCATCTAGCGGCCCTAATGAGGTATTAAAGAGAACATTCGAAAATACATATGACTTAAAAAGATATACATACTAATTTCCTGTGCTCCTCAGCTCTATCTAGTGGACATAATGTGGTATTACAAGAGAACATACGAAAATACATATGACTTATAAAGATATAAATACTAATTTTCCTATGCTCCTTAGCACCATCTGGTGGCTATAATGTGGTATTACAAGAGGGATTTGACTTATAAAAAGATATACAAAGAATATTTATTTTCTGCATCCATTCACAAAGAATGAACATTCATAGAAATGTGCTGGGCTAATTGCTCTATAAATTGTTTATAAATAGACCCCTTTAGTGCCATTCAAGATTCTTGTTAATTTTTCCTTGACCGTTCCTGTCCTTTGACATGTAGTTGTTTCTATGCTTTAGTTATCGCTTGATGCACATATATGCACAGGACACGGGGGCTGGGTCCTGGAAGGACGCTATATTTCCCCTCTGTTTGGACTGTGGTCCCTTTAAAGGATGAGACGGGGTTAACTCACCTGCTGGAGGAAGAGTGGGTTTAAAAGACAGGAAGTGGTAGCTAGCAGGTGAGGAGTAGTGTGGAGGAGGTTGGAGAGTGGGGATCTGTGTACTGCTGTGAGCTTGAATGTCATTAATCTTGCTTGAAATCTGTAGACTGGGAAAGTTACCCTGGAAGTCTGGGACTGTTTAAACTGCGATTGCAGCTCTGAAATCTTCATGTCGGTGAGACTGTTCTTTTGTGTTGTACTGAAGAGTTGCTGTTTGAGTTGGCCAGCTGGTCAGTGAAGATGACCTGTGTTGTTATGTTGCTGCTGTGAAGCTATTTCAGTTAATAAACTTTACTTTATTTGCAAAGCCTGTGTCCTGCTGGATTCCCCTAACGTTACAATATATATATATATTTATTATTATTATTATTAATATTTATTTATTTTTTGAAACATCAGCCAGCACAGCCAAGTAGCTAAGTACACAATTGAAACCAATTGACAGTAACTTTGTAATTTACCAAAAAGATGTGAAACACAATTGTCATCCACCTGCTCCTGCTGTGCTCTATGGCTCAGCATACTGTAAGCAGGATGACATATTATTTAATAAGAGCTTACAGTTTTGTACACTCCATGCCACTGTCCTTGTCTTCTGTATCAATGTACACATCCACAGAGACTTGTGAGCGCACACCTGCTTCTTGACTATCTAAATGTAACTCTGGACTAGCGACTTTGTGTCAAAGCACTACCCTATAGTACATTTACATTGTAAACACCACTTAAACCTCTTCTGGGACTTCTCAGGTGCCACGGTAGTACATTACTTATGTCATATTAGATTATAAAAGCAGTCTTTTTATTGTTACAAATACATATAAAAGAAGAAAGATGAAAAAGGACTTGGCATGCAGTGCACAACTGCAGCAAAATAATGGTAACAATAAATTGTGACCATAGCCACCATAGCCAGCGTTTCTCAGATCTCATAATCTGCATCAGCAGGAAATTTGGAGAGGATATACATGCATTGAACCATGTCAGACAGATAAAAGTAAAATGGGCTTGCATGCTTTAAGAGGAAACAACAAGGAATTTAAAAGGAGGGGTCTAGGACTGTCAAAGTTGATGAATCTTAAGAGGACTCAACCGGTTAATATAGGGATCTTCTATTTAAATTCAATGCACATGTATCCACTTGTCATATACTTCTCTAAGTGAAAGAGAGCAAACAGACCTGTTTGGCAAAATCTATGCAGGACGTATTTGTACAATGCCATTATTCTTTTGCCCAATCAGAGTGAGATATAATTGCCACTTGTCCCAGTCATATAGACGGGGTGAGGCCCATTGTGCAAGATCTAAGGTAGCCTTCAACATAATGGTGGAATAGGCTAATTTACTCCATCAGACTGGGCAAGCATTGGAGACCCCTTCTAATACAGGGGGAAGAAAGGGGTCTCCCAGAGTGACATATGACATACAGTAATGTTTCACTGTAGCACCAATAAGACAATTGTGATGTTTCACTGTAGCACCCAAAAGGCCTTGCTTTAGACCAGTGGTTCCCAACCTGTGTAACCTCCACAGCATTGCGGTACTGTGTGTTCCAGCGCGGGTGATTTATTTGTGGGGGGAGGTGTGTTTGGGGTGCCATTCAAATTAATGGCAATGCAACGCACCTCCCATACCAGAATGTGTAGTAAGTGTGATGGCGTGGTACAGTGCATTGATCGCAGAGGACTGTTTGATTAACGCACTGTACTAGTCTGAACAGGCCCTACAAAATACTGGCAGACACACACAACTACAGACACACACACTCTCACATACACATACACACTCCGAAAAATTCTTAATTTTCTTTTTCAAGATCCACCCAGTCTCCCTACCTTACGAGAATTGGAGTGGATCCTCAGCTTGGGGTCCAATGCTGGGCTGCTGTGCTGTGATGGAGCTCCATCCATACATGCTATGCTTGTAAAACTCCCTTGAGCAGCCTGCAGAGGTGCTAGGAGCCAGAATGTGACATCACTCTGGTCCAGGCACCTCTGCAGGGCACGTGAAGGAGCTGTAAGCAATGTATGTGTGGATGGAGCTCCCTCATGGCCACAGCTCCACCCCACCTCAAGCTGACACTCGCGAGAACTGATATTGCTGCGCTAGGGGGAGGCTGGGGAGCCTCTCACCTAGAAAAGTGGAAGGCATGCAGCGACCCACTGAAAACAAGGTCGCGACTCACTTTTGTGTCACGACTCAAGTTGAGAACCAAGGCTTTAGACAAATCATCAATGCATCTTCTGGCTGGAGCAGCATGCCCTGTTGTTTAGTTTTGTTCCATCTGTCAGTCCTACATATCTATGTTGTATATCTACATCTCTATAGGACACATTAGTGATGTTAAAACTGGCAGGAGGAACCATTCAGTGCATAGCGGACCCCTGAACCGTTTTGGATGTAAAGATTCTGCCAGAAGGTTTAGTCCTTAAGGATAGCAGTGTTTGGACTCTACATCCATTGGAAAGATAAGTATAAATATTAAAGTCTTGTATTCAATGCAACATTTATAGATTATTTTTTGGAAGCAACCAAGTTACTTTAAGGCTAATGGCCATATGGTACCAAAATCCTGTAGGCATTGTCTATGCATTGGCAGACTGTTAAGGCAGCTTAAAAAGCTTTTTTGATTTTTATGATGTATCGCTCTGAGGTTTGTGAGTCTGAATCCCTAGGACACAGTATCCTTCCATACTCTATATTGGCATAAATAATGTATCAATACTTAGTCAGCTGGCTATTTAAGTCCTGATATGTACATACTCATATTACCGCAGCGAAATTACCACTTTGTTAAAGCGTTTCATCTACGCAGCAGTTTTGTGACACAAAAGCCATAATCTCCAAATGCCCAAAACACTTTCAAGAGAACAATAGGCTTTGCTTTTAGGAGAAAACTCCCAGCAGTCCCTGATCATTCACAGCTGTCAGGCTCAAATCAGGCAGTAATGGTGTTTTCAACTGTGCTTACGTAGAAAATAAATCAGACACTCAAATGCAGCATGACATCCCTTTACTCCATCCCTCTGGAGAGTTATTCATTCATATTTTTGTGTGTGGTTGCATCGTTTTAAAGAAGACTTCTGGTCCAAATGGAAAAAAAGGTTCTATTTTTATGCCATGCTTGTTTAATTCTCCGAATATTACCTAATAACAATTACAGCTCAGTTTATGAATCTAAAAGGCCAAAAAGTACACAGGCATAGCAATGTGACAGTGCAAAGTAACACGAGGCAGCTTTTTATGATCAACTAGCATAATGTTTTTCAGATGATGACTCGGATCACAATCAATGTGTTCACACCCCATCCACTTAATTGTGATGACCTGTGTGTTATTCTGACCAGGTGAGGTTAAAGTGATATTAACTGGTGTTCAATAGGCGTACAAATAATTTTGTTCCTCTATGTTGAAAATGTTTCTTTCATATGTGAATGATATGGCCCCATGAGCACTAGTTGTGATGTTCACATTTCCATTGCTGGTTCCCAAGGAGTCACCACTGTGTGAGCACACCTGGCGTGTATACATAGGAACAGATTACCCCAAAGCCTTGTTGGCACGCCATTCCCCTTCTCCCCCATCCTCCTAGCATGTTCATTGACAGCAGTAGGAGCTTGTGCTGTCCATTATTACAAGGTCCCTGTCTCCTCAGTGCATGCAATTTCCTAACCGGAAGTTCAGAGAAGCAGTGCAGAATGATCACTAGTCAGGGAGCAGTAAAGAGATGAAAAAGTAACTGCTGGCCACACAAATTTAAAAAATATTCATCTGAGGAATGTCCCCCTGATTGAAAAACATTAACAGGATTAAAGAATGAAGAGTTTGGAGACACCAGAAGTGAACAATCTAGGACAACGTTGCTGAACTGGAAAGTGAGCTGAATTGGAGAATCAGCTATGTTGTCCTAGATTGTTCACTTCTCCTGCCTTCTCCAAACTCTTCACCCTTTAGTGAATAGACCTGTAAGAAATGTTAAAAAGTTGGAGCTTTTAGAACTATTTTGATGCAAACCTCCCAATTGTGAGATGAGAAAGAGGGCCAGCAAAGTATTTGGACAGAGGACACATCTCCTGCCATGCCGCCTCATTTCCTGGAGCTGGAAGAATACTCAAAAATAGATTTGTTAAACCCAGAAGTGCTTTATCTTACCACTACTTTTCCTGGATGCTGCTCTTTCAAAGTAACTGATGTAATGATTGTTACTTTGAAAGTGTGGTAAAAATGACATTTTTGCAGCACATTTAATTGGGATTTATGCACTAGACCAAAAAGAGGGACAATTGAGGAGGAAAGAGGGTTATGCTTCCAAAAGAAAGACAGTCCCTCTAAATGAGGGACATTTGGGAGCTATGATCCCCACACCTTGTTGAACAGGATTCAGCCCATAAAGAAGAAAGGCCAATGGTGGAGAGGTACAGTGCCAATGCTGTTGCTACAAATTTTGGTAGGCCAGGTAACAGGACATTTGTATGTGCAGTATAATGCTGGTGTTAATCATTGGCTTGGAGAAGGGTGAAGGGGGGAAAGATAAGTGGCTTGCTGTGAGGGCTATCATATTCTATGTATGTAAAGAGGGTCCATTGTAGTGCCAGCGCCCAAAGTTGGCTCCATGACATCTTGTAATGTGGATAAAGCTACCCAGAAAAAGCAAGCAGGGAAGGGGCTGGACCTTCCCTATAATGAGGCAGCCTGAAGCTATTGCCTCCGGTGGGATCTCTTTGGGTGATGTGGGGGGTCAGCAGGCAGAGCAGCACAGTTTGCCTGCTGCCCCCTTTTTGGCCAGAGTGTTCCAGGTTGTTAAGAGCTAGGTGGGGAGATGTGTAAGGGTCATACACATCTCCCTGTCCAGCTCATAGCAACCTGGCCAGCGTCCCAGTGATGTCACTGGTTGCTAGGAGCTTCGCAGGATGCCCTGGCTAGCGTCATGTGCCCCCGCTTGCCATCCATTAGCATGCACCACCACCCCCATCCCACCTGGCCGCAACTGTGGCAAAAAGGCTAGGGACGGCCCTGTGAAGAGATCATTTTCAAAGGAGGGACTGAGGGCAACCAGAAGCTTAATTTTAAATAGTGTTTTGTTTTTTGTAAAGGTGCACATTTCAGTCTTGGCATTCATTGTGTGCTGTGTCTGCATTGCTAAGTCCTTGTAATCCATGTGTTTGGTTATATTATCTTCTGATGAGCACTGATTCTGCACCTATATATCAGTCTGTCCACTATAGTCCAGCCAACGTTCATTGCTGCCGGTGAGGAAGGCTGCACATTTGATGACAAGAGGCTGCAGTCCTTTCCAGAATCCTCTGAAAGCTGCTGGCATCGGTCTGGTGGCATCGGATTCTTATAAATCCTGAAAGAACCTGAATGCCACTTTGTGACACACTTTTTGCTGGCTGGCATTGGCAGTTCACAGATGATAACTGATACTCAGACTGCTTTTTAAATAAACTCTCACGACTCCCTCATTGCAGGTTCCTTTCCCTGATTTTCGGATTTTGAGCTATTTTGTCGGAAGCAAGTGTGTGCCAGACTTAAATATAAAAAAAATGACTGTATCGAATTCTCAGACAAGTTGTGAAAAGCCGCTTCTGGCTCCCCGTGGCTGAGATTTCATAGCAGCGGATTTTGCTGTCGCAGTCAGTGGGAGAGCTTAAACTTTCGCTCGGCATTTTTATCATCCTAAAAAAATAGCTCCAGCTGAATATTGTCAGCCCTGGTTCAGAGATAAATTCCGAGGGTTGTGTGTGTATTATAGAGAGCTATTCAACGCTCGGGTAAAGCAAACATCTAAATAATCAAGCTTAAAGTAACACAGTGGTGCAGCCTGAAGGTTTTTCAGCTATTTCAATTAAATTGCTTATAAAATCACTTACAATGGATGCTGCACCTAAATGTTTAAAATATCAGCTGGTCCTGATATCCTGTTTTAGGCCTCGTTCACACCAGACACAGTGCGTTCCGGCCCAATTCTGGCCGGAAAGCACTGCATCGCATTGCGGCCGGCTCACTTTGTTGTGGGGCAGGAGGGAGCGTGGCGGTCCATTGAAGTGAATGGCACCGTAGCCACGCCCTGCGGCCGCAATGCGATCGGGCCGCACGGGAACGCGTGGCAGAAAGAATAGTGCTTGCAGTATTTTTTTCTGACCAGACCAGTGTGCACCGCAGGCATTTATGTGCCTTACGTTCCCATGCAGCTGATCTCATGTTAACATAGTGAGCCGGCCGCAATGCGATCCGGTGCGTTGCGGGCAGAATCAGGCTGAATCGGGCTGGAACGGTCTGGTGTGAACGGGCCTGAGGGTGGCGCCTTTCCCTTGCAGGGTCCTATGCAGCCACCCTTGTGTGTGCTAGTAAGCTTGTGTATCGCCACAATGGCAAGACACTGCCCTCCTCTCTGCTCTTTCCTTCTCCAAGCTAGTAGATGTCGACTGCTGGAGACAGCTCTCTCCCTTGTGATCTTGTACTGGACAGGAAGTTGGAAAGGAAAGATCCATTGATGGAAAAACCTGGTGATTCAGTATATTCAGGTAAGCAGATGACCTCATTTTTCACAGATTTGGCATTGCTGAACCTAGACCTGACCAATTGAAGCAACCCCAGATCATAACAGATCCATTGATGGAAAAACCTGGTCATTCAGTATATACGGGTAGGCAGCTGACCTAATTTTTTTTCCTGATTGGCTAGCTTCTTGACCAATCAGGAAGCCAGGCAATGCGTCATTACATGGCGCCCCGGCTTCCTGATTGGCCAGAAAGCCGTCAACTGCTGACGAGGGAGAATGGAAATGACTTCCCTGCTAATCGGGAAGATGGGTGGCGAGTCTTTACACGCCACCTGGCTTCCTTAATAGGACTTCCAGGATTGGTATTCGGTATCAGCAAGTACTGTAATAAAAATATCAGTACTTAAACTCGATACCGAAAAACCAGTATTGGTGCACTTCTAGTCATATGGGATTTTTTCTTCGGATCTTGGATAATGATGTCTTTTAAGCTGATATGAAGCTTTCAGTGGAATGATGAAACCACAGCGAAACATTCTGCTACAGATCATGCTTGTCAGATATTCCAGATAAAAGAGAGCCACCATCACTCCGTGCTGTAATTGCGCACTTAGTCCTGTGATTATAGACCTCGGTTCTCTTTTCCCTGAACACTGTTTGTGTTCTCTGTCTGTTTGAACCTTCCAGGGAACTGTACCGGTGGATCTGCATGCTAAGAGTGATGTGTTTTCTGTTCAGCCATATGGGTGAGGGAATGATTAAAGATCCACCCCACTGGAATTTCACACACACACAGACACACCGCTTCTGCAATCATGTTTGACAGGTATTCAATCTGACTCTTTTTCTTCTCTTTTTACATTTTTAGTAACCTTTTATTTATTTAGACCCTTCGTGTCCCTTGTACTCCAGGCTCGCTGATAACGCGACTTAAAGCCCATTGAACTGTCAGTTTAAAGCTGGACTCCCGAGAGATATCAAAGACACAAGGATATGCAGCTCTGTAATCATCAATACATATATTTTTTACTTGAAATAAATGTTTATTTGGTGCACCAGAGTTATACATACAGGTGAACATGTCAAGTGTAAGTAACATCTACAACCAAATGTAGGAGGAAACCTAGTAGTGATAAGTGAAAGGGCATCTCTGGTCAAAAGCTAAAAATAAGTCTTTAATACTATACTGAATTTCCATAAGTTCCATCCCGCTCCTAATAACCAGATCCATCTAGAAGTTTGTAAATTTAATTATTGAAGATGCCCATAGGATGGACTTTCTCAATGTACTGACACAATTTCACTCAGCCCTGTGAATGTGCACTTCCTGGTGTCACCATACTCACAGAGCCTGCTTTCTGAACTACAATTCAATGCCTGGACATTGTAACATCATCATTACTTGCTGGAAGCAATGCATGTTGGAATATGTGGTCTTGAGAAATGGCGATTGCATCACATCATGGAGCAGGGAAAGAGATGCAAAGCACACTGGGGGTCCAGGACGTTGCTGAAAGTGATGGGCAGACTAAGGTTGCCATCTGTCGCGGATTCACTTGGACAGTCTGGATTTTGAGTCCTGTATTGGATTGGATTATTTGCTGCTTCTAGTTTGCAGGTCAGCTGAAACCCAGACACAGCACATACAGGACTCAAAACCCGGACTGTCCTAGTGAATCCGGGACAGGTGGCAACCCTAAAAGATAAGAGAGAGGGGGAATAAGAGAGAGAGAGAGAGATAAGAGAGAGAGGGGGAGAATAATAGAGAGAGAGAGGGGGGATAAGAGAGAGGGGGGGATAAGAGAGAGGGGGGGAGATAAGAGAGAGAGAGCATTAGAAAGGGAGAGAGAGAAAGATATAGAACCATAGAGATAAAAGAGAAAGAGATAGAAGGGCAGAGAAAGAGGAGAGAGTGTACGTGTATCTGGTTGTGCATACCAGATTCTGCACACACAGGGAGGACATTGGCGGAGAAGGAGAGAGTGTGTGTCCGGTTGTGCATACCAGATTCTGCACACACAGGGAGGACATTGGCGGAGAAGGAGAGAGTGTGTGTCCGGTTGTGCATACCAGATTCTGCACACACAGGGAGGACATTGGCGGAGAAGGAGAGAGTGTGTGTCCGGTTGTGCATACCAGATTCTGCACACGCAGGGAGGACATTGGCGGAGAAAGAGAGTCCAGGCTGGAGTCACGGATCCCCTCGTGTATGTAATACAATAAGAGCAGAGAATCTGAGCCCTGTGGATATCTGGGATACACTATTTCCTCCCAAGGACGGGAGAAGTGAGGGTGTAACTAATATCATGGCAGAGATAACAAGAAATGATCGGAGCCGTTAGGAAGCGTTTTATGCGTTGTGAAAACAATGAGAGATTTCAGACACTTGAAATGCGTCCCCTGTGTATCGGTAACGGCCTGCCCCCAGCACAGAGTCTGGAGAAAGACATTTGATTTTCAACATTTATTTGGAACCACTGGGATCTGTGCGCAAGATGTTGAAGCTGAAGACAGAGCCCGCCTTTTCCTGGCTGGAGGACTTTCAGCATCATCTAGCTCGTTTCTCCCCAGCACAGCTGTCCCTGACCCTTCCATTTCATTGAAAGAATTAATTTTTTTCAATCATGGAGGCTTAACATTACATGTCGTCCTTACCACAGCTTCCTGGTTTCAGGAAGTTATGTGCAACACAATGTGGGCCCCCTCCCACCAGCCACAATCTAACTGCATTGCATAGGGAAGCACAGAGACCACAGTGGATCCAAAATAAGGTGAAAACGGAAAGGGAAAATGTTATTGGCTTGTTGAAGAGGGGGGAAAGGGGGAACCAGAAAGGCAGGGGCGTCCCGAGGTCGGGGGCCACCTGGATTACCCGGTGACACCCCACCGTGGCATCTTCGTGCATGCATGGTCATCTTTTTGATACCTGCCGGCGGCCATCTTAGTGATGGACGCCAGCAGAGAGAGGAGGGGGCATTCACCCGGTTCCTGCAGCTGTCAGGCTCTCTGTCCATGACCGAGTGCCTGACTTTTCAGAGGGGGTGACACCACAATGACTTTAAGTCATTGTGGTGTCACCCCACCATTGGTGTCACCCGGGTGCCGGCTCCACCCCCCTTGTTATGCCACTGCAGAAAGGCAGAAAATAAGCTAGTTAGGCCTAAATCTTAAAGAGGACCAATATATGTGCCCACATAAGAAACTGATAAAGCTCAATCTGTGCTTCATCAGCTACAGCAAGGTCCACAGGTGACATTAGGGGTTACATTAACAGGACCCCTGATGTCTCCATCTAACTCCCCCCCCACACATACATGCAAGTACAAATGCAAACGCTTGCGTATAAAAAAAGACAATTATGCCGCACATATTACATATGGCTACAAACATTGGAGTGGAAGCAATAATTCAGGAGCCGTCATTCACCGCTAACTCTAAACTGATGAGTGGTGAAGTCTTTAAAAACGTTGCCTATTCTATGAGCAGGGGCGTAACTAGAAATCACAGGGCCCCATAGCAAAATTTTGTATGGGGCCCCGTGATCGCTAGTTATGCCACTTGCAGAGCCCACCTGATATACCAAACAGCCCTCCTGAGAGTGACCCTGCAGAGCCCACTATAGACTCTCTATAGTGGACTTCGCAGGGTCCCAGATGGGCTGCACACCTCTTACTTGTCAGCGCTGTCCGCCTCCTTGGTTGCCGGGCCCCGCCTCCTCTTCCGTCCCCGGGCCCCGCCTCCTCTTCTATCGACGGGCCCCGCCTGCTCTTAGGCCGCTGGCCAGTGATGTAAGAGGAGGCGGGGTTGCTCTTAGGCGGGCCCCGCCTCCTCCTTCACTGCGAACGCCGGCCTTTTCTGCCGCAGCTGCTGGCTGTCACTGACACAGCTCCGCAGCGGATGTGATGGGAAACGCGCCGCGGCCGCTGCACACATCACTGACGGGTTGTCAGTGATCTTCACAGCCGCTGCTGGGCTGTGTCAGTGACAGCCAGCACCCTTACATGCCATAGCGACCCAGGCAGCCCACACGGCATCAGGGGTATGCCCTGCCCGGGCCCCATAGCGGCCGCCTGGGTAGCTATGGCGATTGTTACGCCACTGCCTATGAGTCATTTTGGTACTGTCGGTTTTTTTGCCATTTAACGGGCGCATGCCACTTTAAGGCTTGGTATCTGTTTACCTGATGCAGCCCCATCTTTCATTTTGTGCGCACTAAATTTCCTTTTAGTAAATTTTTGCCTAAAAATATCAATTTGCGCGAGAACCGTGCGGCCTAAAAAATTGCAGCTAAAAATGTTTTTCATTGTACAGGGCTTCTGCTTTCAGAAAATATGTAATTATTGGGGATGCACCGATACCGGCTTTTCGGTATTGAGTACTGATACTTTTTTTTTCAGTACTCACCGATACTGAATACCGATACTGTAAGTTCCATTCAGGAAGCCAGGTGGCATGCAAAGACTCACCACCCGGCTTCCCGATTAGCAGGGAAGCTATCTCCATGCTCCCTCGTCACCAGGTGACGAGAAAGCATGAAGTCGGCTTTTTGGCCAATCGGGAAGCCGGGTGCCGTGTAATGGCACGTTGCCCGGATTCCTGATTGGTTGAGAAGTTTGCCAATCAGGAAGCCGAGCAACGCGTCATTACACGGCACCCGGCTTCCTGATTGGCCGGAAGCTGGCTTCATGCTCCCTTTTCACCTGCTGACGAGGGAGCATGGAGACCTGCTAATTGGGAAGCCGGGTGGCAAGTCTTTACATGCCGCCTGGCTTCCTTAATCGGACTTCCGGTATCGGTGATGAGGGACCATGAAGCTGGCTTTCTGCCCAATCAGAAAGCCGGGGGGCGTGTAATGACACGCTGCCCAGCTTCTTGACTGGCCGGGAAGCCGGCTCCATGCTCCCTCGTCACGAGTGTAATGACTCGCTCCCCGGCTTCCTGATACCAGAAGTAGGCATCAGAGCATTTGGATGAGTATGAGTGACAGAGCTGTGTAAACCTCAAAACTGGATAGACAGAAATACAAATGCTCCGGCAGGTAAAACAGCTCCCTTGTATTCATTTATTTGTCTCCCT
The DNA here is from genome assembly GCF_000935625.1 of Nanorana parkeri. Classification (NCBI taxonomy): domain Eukaryota; kingdom Metazoa; phylum Chordata; class Amphibia; order Anura; family Dicroglossidae; genus Nanorana; species Nanorana parkeri. The sequence goes on from NW_017306462.1 coordinate 1,794,014, forward strand.
TGAGTTCAGTTTTAACATACAGATGGGTAAGCCATGGAAAATCAGGCAGATTGTGTGGCAGAGCTGTGTCAATCTCAGGAGTGGATGGGCAGACATACAAATCCTTTGGCAGGTAATACAGCTCCCTTATATGTATTCCGCCTGTGTGTTCAGCTGATTTGCAGAGTTTAGCATTCTCAACTGTGTCATTAGTGAATTCACTTTCCAAATTTCTGCTGAGTAAGACAATGCCCGCTTTTGGTTGACAGCTAACTTTTTAATGGCTTCGTCTGAGGAATTCTCCTCCCCATGCCATCCTCTATGTCCTGGCGCCTGAATGAATTCCTGGCTTCCTGCTTGCGTTACGCCAGCTCGTGTAGCTCTTTCAGAAGCTTCACTGAATGACATTTTATTCATTGCAAATGATCGATTCCGCCACCCCAGCAGGAATGCAATGAGCTGGTGCCGATGAATTTAAGAACTTCTTGGGGTTTTTTTTTTTTTTGGCTGAGGAGTATGAACGTCGGAGTTCCTGTTTGATGGACCTGAATACGGTACATTGCGAGCGATGAATTATTCATCTTCCTATCACTCCCACATCATTTACCTTTTATTCTGCTTTGCCTGCACAGATAGCATTGATTTTCCCATCACATGCCGGAGCATTAATAACACGGAAGGGAAGATATCGTTTCGCCGGAGGAAAGAAAAGAAAGAGAAACTGGAGTTGACACATATTACTAATAGCCGAGCTTAACACCCGTCAACAGCACAGAACCTAGTTAGACCTTAACGCGTCACGTACGTAGGTTAGTGGCAGCCAGTTAGCAAGATGACCAATTTCTCCGTCACTCCAATGACATCTGCCTTTAGGTCAATGTTATACAAGTGACTTTGATGCTGGGGTAACCTTCTAGCAATGGGATCATTGAGGGCCCCATTCAAAAAAAAAAAAAAAGAGTTTGCGCTTATTAACTGTTAGAATACACATTAGTGCAATAACTCCTGCAGTATACAATTTCGGTCGCTAGATGGCAGGGTTTATAAATTCTGTTATATCTATAGTATATACTCTGTTGTATTGAATAAGGTAGAAAATAAAAGCTGTGGCTTCCTTCCTGTTTTCCAAGCCAAGCCATGTGCAGCATGCATGTCAGGCTGTGTGCTTGTGTTTCTCTGTGAGGCTGTGCAAGAAGTTCCAACATTAACCACCTTAGCTCGGAGCAATTTGTAAATATTTGCACCCATATTTTTGTTATTATTATTATACAGGATTTATATAGCGCCAACAGTTTGCGCAGCGCTTTAGCATATAAGGAAGACATTACAATCATAATACAATTCATATCATGATGGTAAGGAGGGCACTGCCCCTGAGGGCTTACAATCTAAAGGGGAGGGGCAAGTGATACATGAGGAGGTAGCTGTGTGGGGATGAGTTTTTTTGAGAACGTGATGGTTGAGTGGTTCGGTTGAGGTGGGATAGGCTTCCCTGAAGAGATGAGTCTTTAGGGATCGCCTAAAGGCAGTCAAGATGGGAGATAGACAGAGAGGTTGGGGTAAAGAGTTCCAGAGGAGGGAGAGACTCTAGAGAAGTCCCTGAGGAGAGCATGGGGGTTTAAATGACTTTAAACCAGCAAACAATTACATGCTTTTTGAAAGCAGAGGTCCTGTAGAATAAAAAAAAAAAAGTATTTATGTCCCACTATATCTGCGTAAATGTTTATCAAATAGATATTTTTAGGAAAAAATACACCAAAATAAAATTTTAGTGCACACACGCATATAGTGAGGAAAATAATGATTTGATCCCCTGCAGATTTTGTAAGTTTGCCCACTTACAAAGAAATGAAAGGTCTATAATTGTTATCATAGGTGTATTTTAAGTGATAAAGACAGAATATCAACCAACAATCCAGAAAAAAACACGATACAAATAAATTGAGTTGCAAGTGTGTATTCTAACACAAATGCCTAAATATTTACCTGATCCAGTGACGCTCACTCCCGGCTGAAGTTCCCTATTGGCTGAGAGGAAGAAGTGTGCAGGCGCATGCGCAGTAGAGCAAGGGGAGCTGAGAGAAAATTAAACTCATTGGACGCAGTCATGCAGCCTGGAACGCTCACGACGGACAGATACCGTGGGACACAAGGTGTCTGCTGGGTGTCAGAGACCGTTTCCTGCCATGTTCGGTTGAGCTCCTTCCTCGTTCATAGGAGCTCATGTCCGAACCTGAGCTCACCCCTAGCAGGCTTTATTCCACCAGCCTCAGGCACCTATAACTACTGGTACAGTCCTAAAATTGTTAGCATGAGATGGTTACAGATCCAGGCAGCTTTTTCATTAAAAGCTACAGAAATATTTTTGTTTAGACTCGAGTCTTCTACTATTCACCTTACAATATACACTTTTCCCATCTTGCCAGACATAAACACTTCTGAGAATTGCTGTGCATCATTATCAGCACACTAGATACCGAGGTGTCTGTGTATATCACATTGGGCGTTCGTGACATTTTTGCAAATGAATAAGAAAGAACCCAACTGTTTCCAGATAAGAGATGAAGACAAGAGGGAGAAATAACAGAATACGTAACTGAAGTCTGAATTGCCCACATTCAATAATTGCCTTAAAAAGGGAAAGAAAATAAAATTTCCTGACCGTTAAGCCAGCTCCAGATCTAGTAATTTAACAAGCAAGCGGGATAATTTGTTCGTGTTGTAGTGAGATTTGTCTTTGGAACAAGGTTGTTATATGTAATTGACCTGCAGCTTGTCTGGGTTTTCATAGTGCTTCTGCAATTACATTTTTCCATTTTTAAAATCTTATGTGAAAATTACTTTGTCACCCTGTATTAGAATAACAGAGCCTGCAGAACATTTTCTGTACGTCAATTCGCCCGCATTTCTGTAACCTTGTTGACATATTGGCCTAACAATGCTTAGCTTCGCGATACTTGCACTTTACATATTAAAACCCGTTGCTATTTTATGTTGTGGCAGGTCTTTTTGTGAGACAATAAACAATTCATTCTGGAGGAATTATATGCATGGCATGGATATTTTGGAAAGTATATTCTTAAATTGTACATGAGCTTTGCTTATGCAGAAAAACTTAAAGAGACCCTGTCATCAGCTTAAAGAGAAATTTTACCCATATCTTTGAAATGAGAACAAAGGCACCTTTAGAAATGTTTAGTAATGACAATCTACAAAACACATACTTCTAGATAATTGCTGGCTTTGTATTCTTTGCATACCTTATTTCTCTTTTCCTTCCCATTGTACTCACAGTGGCCATTTTTACTAAGGGCAGAATAATATATCTCCCTTTACTTCCTGGAACTCTGGCACATGTGACTAGGACATGTGACCATGCACTTAATCTCAGGGGAAGAAAATGCCTTTCTCTGAGATCTCGTGAGATTATAGATGAGATTTCCCAGCAATGCTCTGCTGATGTAACCTTCCCAGCACGCAGCCCTTGGGCACATTACATCATTAATCCCCAAGAGTAGAAATGTTTAGTAATTACAATCTACAAACACATACTTCTAGATAATTGTTGGCTTTGTATTCCTTGCATACCTTTTTTTCTCTTTTCTCCCCCTGTCGTCTAACAGTGGCCATGTTTACTAATGGCAAATTACTAGCTCTCCTTTTACTTCCTTGATTTCTGGCACATGTGACTAGACATGTGACTAGGATATGTGACCATGTACATCATGTCAGGGGAGGAAAATGCCTTTTCCCTGAGATCTTGTGAGATCACAGATGAGATTTCCCAGCAATGCTCTGCTGATGTAACCTTCCCAGAATGCAGCGCTTGGGCACATTACATCATTAATGCCAGGAAGTGGTACCAGGAAGTGGAAAAACAGTAATTGTAAGTAAAACCAAAACATGTTTGTTTAACTGAGGAATGTAAGATGATTTCATATCAGCATGCGGAGCTTTTAGTGAAAGGGGGTAAAGGTCCACTGTAAGAAATTGCAACTAAAAGCACAGACAAATTACATATTTTAAAAGTTTATTTGCAGTGTTTTTCCTTATTTTATTTATGTTATTTTAATCATTTTTTAATAATTGTATTCACTTGCACCGTGTCTTTGAATTTGCTTGAAAAATAAACTACTGCAGGAAAAAAATCACTTCCCTAGCACAACCCCCTCCCTCCTTGAACGTCTTAGCCTACTCCTCTTCTGGAAAGGTCTAATTACTGTCTTTGCTGGGCCTCTCTTCAGCTCTCTCTTCTCCTCCCTACATACCCTATTATATAGCTCCGGGGGAAAGAGCTTAGGGCAGTGGTGGCGAACCTTGGCACTCCAGCTGTTTTGGAACTACAAGTCCCATGAGGCATTGCAAGGCTCTGACAGCCACAGACATAACTCCCAGAGGCAGATGCATGTTGGGATTTGTAGTTTTGGCACAGCTGGAGTGCCAAGGTTCGCCACCACTGGCTTAGGGGAACACTATAGTGTGTCACTTGAGTGGCAGCTCTGTGTCTGCTTCCACCACGTCCTAGATGGCGGCGCCCAGAATCTCTCTCTCTTTCTCTCTCTCTCTCCCCCCCCCTATCTTGCTATTTTCTCTTTCTGAATGAATCGTGTTCTGAATGAATCTTGTTAGAGATACAGCAGAGGTAAAACAGGAGAAGAGAAATGAATGGCCAATCATGAATGAGCCTATTGATGGCTCAGAACTATCCCACATGTTGTGGCTTGCTGTCTGTGCATAATGCCGGGGAGGACTTCACTCCCCACTGGGATCCCGTTTCAATATCATTCCCCTTAATATCTGAGTCTGGTGACATATTAGAAAAATAACAAGCTGGAACAAAGCTTGCAAGAAAGAGCTCCTATTCCCCAGATCCCCATATCCAGAGCTAGGAAGCTGTCTACAATCAATCGCAGATCCGAACATAAAGCACTCAGATATGAGAAAGGCTACCAAACATAATAGTGCAGAGGAGCTGTACTCCCCTTAGGTACACCAGGCTGGGCTAATCGATAACACCCATTATCACACCAAATGTAAATATTAAACTATGTGAAATGTCACTCCAGGATCCAAATCTGGGCTAAATCAGGGACAGTGGCCAGCTGTACCCAAGTTATGTGAATATCAGGACATCAGGCTGGGCATTTGTTTCAAACTCACTCTGTTACCCAAGGATGTCGGGGGGAGGGGGGACCTTCTTTCCACAGTGTGTTAACTTATCTAAGGCTGGCCATACACTGGTAGATTTTCGTACAAGTGTTCATACGAAAAATCTTACCGGCACATTCGATAATGCTATCAGAAGCTTGATGAATGCCATTCGAAATTTTGATTTTAACATTCAATTTTGGAAAGAGGAATTTCCCGGGCAAAACCTGTCCATTCATATACACAGCACCTTTCAGTCTCTCGGGGCTGTCTTTCTCTTAGTGCACTCTGGCACTAACTGCTCTGCTGTCAAATTCAAACCCTCATATAATCTGCTCCCCAACGTCTGGAGGAAAGACCATGAATCATAGGAGACTTCAAAACAGGAGGATAACTTTCCATCATCAAAGGGACGCCTAACATTGGTAAAAGAAAAGTGTTGGCAAAGGGTATCTACTAATGTGCCATCAGCCTGAGCAACTCAGACCATTATGACTACAAGTGAAGGTGAAAGATTAGGCCCTATGGATGAAGCATGAGAAAATTGTTATGTTAGTTCTTGGAACTTGGATTTTGTTAGTCAAAGTGGCCACGTCTGAAAAGGACTACTGTCATCATCCATTGCAAGTGTAGCCACCTTGCCCTAAGTGTGATGACTACTGAAACTTAGCTCTGCTGGGCTGTATTCAGCCTAAGTTTAATTGATGGTGCTTTGCTCATTTATTCTCCCCTAGGTGCAGTGTTATTGTTTGCTTCTGCCTGCTGCCTGCTGCCTGCTGCTGGGGTGTGACCCTGACTCCGCTGTGCCCACACACTGAACGCCGGTGTTCTATCACAGATTGTGACTGCGTTAGAATGTGTGATCGGTGACGTGATCACACATTCTAATGTAATCACGCCCATTTTGTCGGCAGTGGAATGTGTGACCAGTCATGTGGTCACACATTCTAACGTAATCACGGCCATTTTTTCCCGGGGTAAAAATGTGTGACTGGCAAAAGGTGTAGGAATTCAAAGCTTTCTCCGCTGTTCCCGGGCAGATCGGCATCACAGATGGTAGGTGCAGGAGAACCGATATGCCCTGGAACAGCTGATCGGTCCTGAAATCTCACTTCTATCCGACTTTGTGAGTGCAATACAAATGAGAAAGCTTTCCTACACCTTTTGCCAGCCACACATTTTACCCCAGAAACAAAATGGGCGTGACTATGTTAGAATGTATGACCGCATGACCAGTCACACATTCTAACGCCGTCACAATCTGTGATAGAACACCGGCCCGGGATTTAAAGGCCGATGTGTGGGAGGGCAGAGGAGGCACATATAATGGTATAAATGTTTATGAAATTTAAACAGAAATAGTTTGCATTCAAATATTTATTTTGTTGTTTGTATAGAAATTGCCTTGTATATAGAGATTTGGTGTGGTGTGTGTATATATATATATATATATAAGTGGCCGTCAGCGACTAGTCAATGTTAGGGCAGAACGGAGAGTGGCAAGACTGGTACAAGACAACAGAAGGGCAACAGTGCAGTGTCAGATTCCTCGCATCACCTTTCAACACCTCGTGGAGTCACGAGGCGGCCCAACGAAGTCATCTCGTGGAGTTATCTCGTGGCCCAACGAAGTACTGATGGGGTGGTCATAATAATCACACATATATTCACATTCTCACATAATTCATTCCCACAGCTACCAAAGCTACCTCCTCATGTATCATTTCCCCTTCCTCTTTTAGATTGTAAGCTCTCAGGGGCAGGGCCCTCCTTACCATCTTGTCTTGAATTGTATTGTAACTGTAATGTCTTCCTTATATTGTAAAGCGCTGCACAAACTGTTGGCGCTATATAAATACTATGTAATAATAATAATAATATCATCTATTTGGATTTTTGCTTTCTGATTTTAACTTGACACATTTCCATTTCCATTTTTACAGCGATTTGCGGTAAAAGAAACACGCGTTTCCGAGGGCTATCCGGCTGTATCCTGATGGATACGCGCGGCAAATATGCCGAAAGAAGCTCATGTACTTCTTTGGGCGTAGGGCGTTTTGCAGCGCGTTCCTACGCACTGTAAAACACCCAGGTGGGAACCATGCCCATAGGCAATCATTGGTTTTCACATGTTGAACGTTTTACAGCGCGTAGGAACGCGCTGTAAAACACCCAGGTGTGAACCAGGCCTAAACCTAAGTTTTAACCGAACCCTAATCCGTAAAATCAGTGTCTGCAACCCCCCTCTGCCGATCCCTGCACTGGCTTCCACTCGACTCCAGCCTGTCCCCTGAGGCCCGGCTTTTTCCCATTGACTCTTCTTAACACAGATGTTGGCAAAAGTAAGACCCCACTCATATGACAGCATATCACTACACGGTGCATTAAGCGCATGCTACAGCACACTAGATGCACTGTGCTATAGCATGCGCTACATGCAATCCAAATGGTCTTGCAACACGCAGTACCTCAATACCGTGCATTGCGTTGCCGTGAAAAAAAGATGAATACATGCACTGATTATTTTCACTGCAGTGCACGGTATGGTAGTCCCACATGTTGTGCTGCAAGGTACGGCTGCCGGGAAGTGCATTGGAGTGCCATTCGAATGAATGGAAATGCAACGCATCGCACATGGTACTGCACATTAGTTGTGCTGTAGAATAATTTTTAGTGCAATGATATAGTGTGAATGGGCCCTTAATTGTTTATTTCACAGGATGATCAAAGCACATCTCTATCTGGCCCACACTCATTAGTGGCTTAGAAATGGAAATCTAGGCCTAGCTGATGACTTTTGACAAGCGTCCAATTTTGCACATCACTGCCAGCATTGTTTATCCTGCCTAGACTGTAAATGTGTAATAAAGGAATGAAACAGCCAAGGGGGAATGGATGGGTTCACTTTAAGTACAAGTCCACATTAAATAACTTCAAAACAACTGTATTCAACAAGGCGCTTTGAACGTGGACAACCACGGTTTAAACCGAAAGCCCTTTATAAACAACGCACTCGAGCTAATTAAGTTCAGCACAATATCCCCCAGGTTCTCCACTAATTATAGCTCACTCTTCTATGTGATATATTTTGTATGTTACTAATAATTCACCCTCTCTGCCTCCTTTTCAAAAGTCCTGTGAATACAAAAGTTCCATTACCCATCAACAAAATAGCTGCAGCTACGCTGCCCATTAACAGTAAATTGTTTGTCTGCCTCCTCACTCCTTTGGGTGCCGGGGCTTATGTCTTATGAAATGAGAACTGGAAATAGGAGCACGTAATTATAAACAGTGTACAAAAATAAAATCCATACAAACAGAATTAGGCACATTTATATTTGCTCAGAATACCAATAAGGGAAGTTTAGGCAAGGCCACTCGAAAATATTTTCAGTTTTTGGGTACTTGCTGTCGGACTGAATTCTAGCTGTTTTGGGTAGAGGTCTTTTAAAAAAAAGGTTCCCAGCTCCACCTACCTGCTTCAGCTATATAAGCAGCAGAGGAGTCTTAAACTTTATTTTATATCTCTATTTTTCACAATGCAACAACAAGCTTGAAATTTGTCCAGACTCTGTGGTGGTTAAGAAAGGGAGCTGAGCTAGCAACTGCTTCCCTTCCCTTCATTCCCTTGCCTGGAGCATTGAGGAATGTTCTCTACATCTGAGTATGAGGAACATGTAACTCACACCTCTTCCTACCAAGCAACACCTATGGTGGCTGATTGGCCACAGTGTGGCCAATCAGGCACACAGTGCTATCACATGGGAGAGAGTCCTTAGCTCTTTGTAAACTCCTGGAGCTAATGCTATTGGCAGGTCAATGGAGTAGCATGGGAGAGGAGGTAAGTGGTGGGGCGGGCGTTAAAGAGAACCTGCTGGCTTGCTTTGGTTCACTTTAAAATATATGTCCAGGCATTACATAGATTACTGGGAAACAACAGTCTCTCCCTCTAGAGCAGATCCCAGCATGCGACATCATCGCCAAGCCTGTACAATTCTTGCAGGGACAGCTGCTGGGAGCCCAGTTCCCCAGAACTACATCTCTCAAGAGCCCCTTCTGTATACATTGTGTGTGCAGACCATTGGGAGTCAATGCTGGGAAAAATAAATAAATGCATGCAAGTGGAGAGGGAAAGAGAGGGTAGGGGATAAGGTAGAGATCTGTAGTCCAGTAAGCAGGGCTGACAACCCTCCCTTACTCTGTCCAAAGCTACAAAAAAAAAAGCTTTGGCTTCAGTTCCACTTTAAGAGATATATTTCTAGATTCTTTACTATATATTTCCTTGAAGCAGAATGTATATATTCATTCACAATAGAGGGGGTGGTACAGATGGTGACGCAGACTCACAGATAGAGACAGCAGCCAAACATCATAGAGTGACAACAATGCTGCTGCATACAGAGCATAGAATGGCAGCATTGTCACCCTTATATAGTAAAGTCTAGAGACGGATTTTTTTTTTTTTAAGATGCCATGGGTCTGGAGAAAAATACTTCAATACATGAATATAAGGTTAATATAAATTAAAAGATTTTTGGGTCAAGGATTAGATACATTTTAATAACGTATATGCAAGATAAATGCAAGAACTTGCTTTTGACAGCTGAATACATAGTGGGAAGTAATGTAATACGCGATATGCTGTTATCTAATCTCTGTCACGGTCTCATCATCACTTTTTACCTCCTTCCCCATGCAGTCTGAATACTGCTCATCTCTTAGTGGAAATATAAAGCTTGCATGGTGTTTTGAGGGCACCTGGTGCCCTTGGACTGCCTGATTTAATGGCAGATTATGAAAGGTGAGAGTTCCTGTATATGGATATTTGCAGATCATCATAAGCCAATAATAGCTGGAAAATAAATAGCCAACATGGAATCTTATATGTCATCTTTTTAGAGATAATGCTTGAAAAAAAAAACAAAAACAAAAAAAAACTGGGAAAAACAATGTTCCTACGCAGTAACAAGAGATACAGGAACCGTGCATAATATTCAATCACAAGGAATAAAATGAAATGTGCACTGCACACAGAGGTGGTCTTATTATGGTTCAGCAGATGGAGAGTTCTTCCTACATGTAAAGGGTTTAATTTCCACTTAGCCATGGATATGAGATGACCATCTATTTACTTGGCCTTTTCCTGCTGCATAACCAGTAACCATCTCATTTCTATGACAGCTTCAAAGAACCTCAGATGACCTTTCTGAAAGCCCCATTCATTCACTATTTTTCCAACATGGCTAATCCCGGGAGGGAGCAGTCAGCTAGATAATTCAGCTCCCCTTTCCAGCTTCACAAACTCATACACTCCGGTCTCAAGATGTTTTGTATTGCCTTCAGATTGTGTTCACTGTCCTGGGATAAAGGACACCTTCAGTCAGTCAAACCAACACAGCAGAACGGCTACCGGTAGTCATGAAAATGTTATGGGGTTCAACTGATTCTTAGAGCAATTCTGGCATTAACAGGTGTGCATAAGGTCACACGGACAATAGCCTTCAGCCAGTGCAATCCAGTCTAGATGATCAGTCCTCAAGGTGTGTCTAAAAAGGTTGCAGTGTGTTAATATACAATGATCATTTGCTGTCATGCCTATGGTTACCTTAAAGCTCAACTCCAAGAAAACAACTCAATACATAGATGAAATACATATACATTTTATTTGTATGTCTATTGCTCCAGTTCTGAGATTTACACAGCTCAGTCCCACAGCACAGTCCTGTCTGGCATTGCAATAGACCTGATTTTCCCTGCTGCAGTTAAGTAACACTTACAGGTCTTGTCCCAACCCCAACCTGTGATTGGACAGTGAAAGGAGTAACAGCAGGCTGATGAGCCCATTTCACTATGAAATCATCTTACATTCAATAATAAACAAACATGTTTTTATTTTACTTACAATTTTTCTTTCCACTTCCTGGTCCACTTGGGCATTAGTAATGTAATGTGCCCAAGCATTGCATCCTGGGAAGGTTACATCAGCAGAGCATTGCTTGGATATCTCATCTGAGATGACGTGCATGGTCACATGTCCTAGTCACATGTGCCAGAGTTCCAGGAAGTAAAGGGAGATCTAGTATGTTGCGCTAGGTGAAATTAAATCAGGGAGAACCAACTCTAATTCTCCTCCATTCACTTGTGACAAATAAATAATTGGTGAATAAACTTTGGATAAGTGAACTTGTGAATTAATAAATGTTTCTCTGTGGTCTGTGTAAATCAATCCCATAACTGTAGTTCTAATATTGAATCCTAGCTGACTGTTCAACAATGTGTTTGTTTAGTCAATTATTTATTTTTAATTAAATGTTTAAAACTTGTCTACATTCGGTTCATCGTCTCCCACCATAGGTGTGCGGTTAGACACCACCCAGTAACATGTTGGAGGGCAGGTGTCCAGAGGGTGTGAGATGGATGGATTGATTGAATTTGTAATATAAGTACTGTGTGAGATGAGAGCCGAATACCCTTTTGTGGACGTAACGCGTCAAGGGATCCGGCTCCGTCTCGTTTGGAATATAAGGCTTGTACGGCTGAGTGTCCCTACCGCTCAAAATGCTTTTAAATGTTGTCTTTTGGTAAGCGCATAATAAATATTTTCATTACCAAACGAAACTTTTGAAGTACTACACCCAGGAGGTCTTTCTTTGGGGTCTATTCACTCAGCTGCCGTAGGCAGCTGAGTGAAAGACCGACCTGAAGTGAAGTGAGCCGAACGCTGTTTGGCTATTCACTTCAGGCTGGTACGGCTGAGATCAGCTGTACATCAGGTGGCTTCACGTGGCTTCGGGTCGACCGAACATGCTCAGCATGTTCGGACCCCGAAGTGCAGGAGGAGTTCGACTCAGCCGATCCAACATTTGGATGGGCTGAGCTGAACCTCCGGCAGGCTACTCGCTGCTGTTCGGTCTATTCTTATAGATGCCGAGCAGCAGTGAGTGAATAGCCGAAGGCCACTGAGCGGCATTCGGCTTGGCTGTTCTGCTCGGCCCCTCAGTGGGACCGAGCAGAACAGAAAAATAGTTTAAAAAGTAAAAAAAAAAAATAGAAAACGATAAGCTGCTTCATGAATAGACTCCTTTTTCCCTTTGCAATCACCGGTGAGTGGATACCGCTGCATATACAAGGCAGCAGGAGAGAACCGGAGGGGGAGGAGAAAGCATTGCCCAGTAGAGCTATTTTTAAACTGTTGATAGCAATGGATGATCGCACATGAGAGGCTGCTGCAACGAATTCTAGCATTGAACATTGATACTGAACCACCAAGTGATGCCCAGGAAGAAAAGATAAGTAAATATATTCCCCCACGCTTTACCAACGAGATTTGGGGTGCAACAAAGGATTGATCGGACTGACCCAGTAGTGTGTCAGTTTGGACACCTATGATTGACTCTTTTTTTGCATTTTTATTGCATAATTACCAATACTTGTGGCAGTGTCAGAGTTAAACTTGATCTATAGAGTTAGCTTTGAATTCTAGAGTGAGTTTATACATGCACTTGTAATTTTTGTAGATTAAGTCAGACCAAGATCACTTATCACATATCACTTAGTTGAAGATATTGAAGACTACAAGTCCGGACACTGTTAATAATAATTTTTATTTAAAAGCTCACGGATTTATACTGTTTTTCACCAACACAGATTTTTTTCTGTTTACACAGACCACAGAGAAACATTTATTAGTTCACTAGTTCACGTATCTAAATCTTATTCACCAATTATTTATTTGTCACAAGTGAATGGAGGAGAATTAGAGTTGGTTCTCCCTGATTTAATTTCACCTAGCGCAACATACTGGCATTTGATATTCACGGGTTTTCACCTTATTGTTGCAGCTGGTATTTCTTTAGACTATTAATATACTCCGAGCACAACTATTTGTTGTTATAAAGGGAGATCTAGTAACCTGCCCTTAGTTAAAATGGCCACTGAGGAAGAATGGGGTGGAAAAGAAAAATAAGGTATACAAAGAATAAAAAGACGGCAATTATCTAGAAGTATGTGTTTGTAGATTGTCATTACTAAACATTTCTAAAGGTGCCTTTGTTGTCATTTCAAAGATATGGGTAAAATTCCTCTGTAATATTTATGAAAACAGGGCATAATAACCTAAATGAGAACTGTTGACATGTGAAATAGTATCAAAAGTCTATCCAATAATTAAAAAGAAAGAACCGGTAGAATAAACTATTACTGTATAAAGCCAATGTATTGTAATTTCAATCAACAAAGCCTTGCAGAAGGCAAATGTAAAACCACACTAAAAACACGGAAACTGCATCTAAATTCCTAGTGGATACTGCAACCATCCACTATAGCGAACATCACCCCACCCCAAAAGCGTAATGGCACCTGGACCTTAATAAATATAGTTACCATTATAAATAAGTAGCAGTGAGGGAAAACATGTAATTATATATAATATTTAATTTGAGATATATAAAATTTAATTTGAAATATATAACATTTATTTCATATGAAGTAATCCACCAAAGGTATATGGTGTTATACACGGATCAGCCATAACATTAAGGACACAGGGAAGTGAAAAGAATAACATTGATTATCCTGTTGCAATGGCACCTGGAAGTGGGTGGGTGGGATAAATTTCACATCACAATGGGAAAATGAAAGGGCACAGAGCAAAGGGAAGGTGAGTATAAGCAGGGGTGGGACACTCTTAAGGGAATAAGTTGTTTTGTCCAGCATGAGCAAAGCAGGCATTCACTTTAATTACATCAAAACTAATGGACTGCATTCAACAAGGTGCTTTGAACACAAACAAGCACAGTTTAGAATGAAAGCCCTTTATAAACAACACACCCACTCTCATTACTGGCAGCAAAATATCCCCAGGTTCTCTGCTAATAATAGCTCACTCTTCTTTGTCATATTTTTGTATGTTACTAATAATTCACCCTCTCTGCCTTCTGTTTAAAAAACCTGTAAATACAAAAGTTCCATGTCCCCTCGACAAAACAGATGTGGTTACATTGCCCATTAACATTAAATTGTTGTCTGTCTCTTTGCTCCTTTGGGTGGCAGGGCTCATATCTTATTAATTGAGAATTGGAAATGGGAGCACATCATTATAAACAATGCGAAAAATAAAATCTGTACAAACAGAAATATTTACATTTGCTCACAAAACCAATTAGGTGGCTTACAGGTCGGGCCATTCGAAAAAGATATTCATTAGGTCTGATTTGATTGGAAAAAAAGTTTGAGAGTTTAATATTATTTTAAGTGAACCTGTCAATTCAGCAAACTAACAAACCTGTAACAATGTTTATTAATCCTCATCTAGTCATCAATGGAGTCCAGGACCACACTATACATAGAACACTGACGTCTGTTGATGTTCAAGAAACCAAGAAAGGGCGCAGAGAACACTGGCTAGCTAACTAAGTAGTAATGAAGACTGAAGGTGGTGGCACTTACGCGTGATTGCCAGGATCTGGAGATGGACGGCCGGTATGGAGGATCGGGGCACTCGTGGTGTGGTTCCGACTGTAATCGATGTGTTGATCCAAGAGGTACCTCCACGGGAGAGTGTAGACAAGAAGAGGGGACTTCGTCCGAAGTGCCGTAGGGGGTCTGTGCGGTGTGGAGGAGAGGCAGGGAGATCGCTGTGGTGTCAGCAATGGACAGCGGGCAATGGACAGGGCTGTAGCAGCCGTAGCTGTGTGTGTCAGTGTGTTCTCTGCACCCTTTCTTGGTTTCTTGAACATTTGCAATTCACAGGTTCTCCTCCTGTTTTCCAGGGCTGCATACACGCCTCTAAGCCAACTTTTTGCCCATCCGAGAGCGCTGTTTACATGTTTTTTCTGACGTCTGTTGGACACTGATCTACACTATATTGCCAAAAGTATTGGGACACCCCTCCAAATCATTGAATTCAGGTGTTCCAATCACTTCCATGGCCACAGGCAGGGACGTATTTACCGCAAGGCAAAAAAGGCGTTTTCCTCGGGCGGCACCATGCTGGGGGGCGGCCGTAGTCAAACGCCTTGTTCTACGGTGTGGAAAAGGGTGGGGAGCCCGTTTTTGTTTGGGGGTGGAGTGCGGTCTGCCTGCTTGTGCTTGTGAAGAGGGTGGGAGGGCGGGAGGCCGACAGCGTAGACGATGGTGAGGTACTGACCCGAAGATTGAAGAGCAGCCGGCAGCCACTGAAACGATCCTAGTGCAGCGGGTGAACTGCGGCTCTGTGACCTCGGAAGTAGGGGTTGTGCTGTTGGGGCGGCCGAAGCGAGTCTTGCCTGGGGCAGCGAAAAACCTAGATACACCACTGGCCACAGGTGTATACAATCAAGCACCTAGGCATGCAGACTGCTTCTACAAACATTTGTGAAAGAATGGGTCACTCTCAGGAGCTCAGTGACTTTATGAGTGGTACCGTAATAGGTTGTCACCTGTGCAGTAAGATCATCCGTGAAATTTCCCTGCTTCTGAATATTCCACGGTCAACTGTTAGTGGTATTATAACAAAGTCAAAGCAACTGGAAACAACAGCAACTCAGCCATGAAGTGGTAGGCCACGTAAAATGACAGAGCAGGGTAGGCGCATGCTGAAGCACACAGTGCGCAGAAGTCGCCAACTGTCTGCGGAGTCAATAGCTACAGACCCCTAAACTTCGTGTGGCCTTCAGATTGGCACAACAACAGTGTGTAGAGAACTTCATGGAATGGGTTTTCATGGCCGAGCAGCTGCATCCAAGCCTTACATCACCAAGTACAATGCAAAGTGTCGGATGCCGTGGTGTAAAGCACCCCGCCACTGAACTCTAGAGAAGTGGAGACGTGTTCTCTAGAGTGACGAATCACGCTTCTCTGTCTGGCAATCCGATGGACGTGTCTGGGTTTGGCGGTTGCCAGGAGAACAGTACTTGCCTGACTGCATTGTGCCACGTGTAAAGTTTGGTGGAGAGGGGATTATGGTGTGGGGTTGTTTTTCAGGGGTTAGGCTTGGCCCCTTAGTTCCAGTGAAGGGAGCTCTTAAGGCATCAGCATACCAAGACATTTTGGACAATTTCATGCTCCCAAATCTGTGGGAACAGTTTGGGGATGACCCCTTCCTGTTCCAACATGACTGCGCACCAGTGCACAAAGCAAGGTCCATAAAGACATGGATGACGAGTTTGGGGTGGAAGAACTTGACTGGCCTGCACAGGGTCCTGACCTCAACCCGATAGAACACCTTTGGGATGAATTAGAGCAGAGACTGCGAGGTAGGCCTTCCCCTCCGACATCAATACCTGACCTCACATATGCACTTCTCGAAGAATGGTCAAACATTCCCATAGACACACTCCTAAACCTTGCCAGTAGAGTTTAAGCTGTTATAGAGGCAAAGGGTGGTCCAACTCAATATTGAACCCTATGTTCTAAGACTGGGATGCCATTAAAGTTCATGTGCGTGTAAAGGCAGGCGTCCCAATACTTTTGGCAATATAGTGTATTTTTTTGGAATGTCCCATCACTTTCCGTTCCACTGACCACGACAAATAGAGAGGATCTCCCCAGCATAGACACAGACAACAATAACACTGGCAGGGGTTCTAACTCTTCTCTACTTCCTGTCTAAAACTAAAAAAGTTTTGGCTTTAGAGTTTTAGACACACTTTAAAAATGATGTCTGAATTTGTATTTGACATTGTAAAATAACAATGTCAAAATATCAAAAGCCACCGAAATCTGGCTTTTGATTTGACATTGTGAACCACAAGTCAGAAAGACCATACAAGACGAGGACATCTTCTGCAGTGCTTTATGCATTATATAAACCTCCTCAAATATGGTCGCAACTGATTTTAAATATGTGGAAAACGTTTCCTTTTTCCCTTTGCAATGTGCTGCCCAATTTACAGTTATAACAGCTTAATATGTGACCAGAGCAGTCATTTTATCTCCAGCAGGCGGTTTCTCTCTTTTACAGCTCGGAACTTTGATGTATTTCATTTCAGCAAACCGATGCAGAAAATGCCATCCTTACGAGTTATGAATCTGATAAAAAGCCGAGCGCATTCATTTTCCCTTCCTAAAACCTTGAACCATTGGTGTGTAAAGCAGTCAATAAAACAAGCGACATGTTACTGAAAATGCAAACAAACACACCCAGATGCCATCAATTTACCGACAGTGGATAACCTTTACAAATCAAAGGATCTGCAGATGGACACATGTAGATTCACTGGCCAGAAAAAGGATTAAAGAGATAAAAATGATATAAAAAGCATCAGAATGTTTTAGATGGTACATTTAAAGGAGAACTCTGCTAGAGAATGATTATAACTAAATTGAGCACATAACATAGACCCAATGTAATCAGCAAAACAACCCTTTCTATGGGAATAATAATCCCTTATGGTCAGTGGTGTCCCTAGCCTGTTTGCTGCATGAGTTGGGGGGTGCAGGTGCACATAATCTGAGCAGCGGGAGGTGGGTAGAGGAGACAGCACCACAAACTGTAGAACCAGCACACAAAGATCTTTCAAAGAAATTCAAACTTTATTCCACATGCAGCTATATAAAGAACAACTGGTTGTTCTTTGTATAGCTGCATGTGGAATACAGTTTGAATTTCTTTGGAAGATCATTGTGTGCTGGTTCTACAGTTTTCGAGCTTATCACTCCAGAGAAAGAGAGTCACCCATGCACCTAGTGTGGAGTGCAAGGATGCATGATAGGGGTGAGCTGTGCGCTTTGTGTTTTTAGAGGAGAAAGCACCCCCAGGCGTACGAGTGACACTGACCTCTTCAGGCTCTGCATCTCCCCACCTGCCTCATGGCAACCTGGGATGTCACTGGTTGTCAGGAGCTGGGTAGATGCCAGCCAAACATTCCATGCTGCTAGGAGCTGGGTGGGGAGTTGTGTCTGGCCCTTACACATCTTCCAGCCGGGATGCTCTGGCCATCAAAGGGGGGCGGCAGGTATGCCGCAAACATTGTGCAGCAGAGTGGCCACTATACAGCAAATATGTCACCCTGCCTGCTGCCCCCCATGTAACCCAAAGTGATGCTGACTGAGGCAACAGGGACCGCCCTGCTTATGGTTAACAGCGTTCTAATTCCCTTAAGGATACCATTTCACACAAAGTAGACCCCCATGAAAAATCTTTGGGGATTGACTGTGCAGGTGCATCCAGCACAAGGAAGATTTCTGCTGTAGGGTGACAACATTGTGACAGGCCACAGCCATGAGCTGCAGTTAGATATGCATGTAGGGGGAGACAACGTAGGTTATATTAGTTTGGGAGGGAGGCAGAAAGGATAAGTGCACTTTTGAATGTGTACTTTAAATGCAACACACATATAGAAAATTTAGCAAAAATAGGACCTATGTGTTGCCAGTGCTCTTCAACAAAATGTAGTATTTGGGTCCAAATCAGGAGCAAAAAAAGAAAAAAAAGATCCCACTCTTACTTCATTGAACAGTCACGCAATAAATTGTGGAAGTCTAATAGTCTGCCACACTCCCCACTGCCTTTCTTGCTGCTTTATACTTACAATTACAGTTTTTCCACTTCCTGATCCTCTTTGGTCATTAGTGATGCAATGTGCCCAAGCATTGCATCCTGGGAAGGTTACATGAGAAATCTCATCTGTAATCTCACGTGATCTCCAAAGGCATTTTCCTAAGATGATGTACATGGTCACATGTCCTAGTCACATGTGCCAGAGTTCCAGGAAGTAAAGGGAGGTCTAATGGGAGATATAATAATCTGCCCTTTGTAATAATGGCCACTGGGAGAAGCAATATGGTATGCAAAGAATAAAAAGCCTGAAACTATCTAGAAGTGTATGATTGTAATTACTAAACATTTCTAAAGGTTTATTTGTTGTCATTTCAAACAAAAGGATAAAGTTCCCCTTGAAGCTGTCAAAGGGCTTATCTTGTGATCTACCACATGGAAGTTGCGTAAGCTATTACAACTACTGTCCTATTCTCAGCCCTAATACTGCCGATAGGAAAAAAAATCAATAGTATCACTCATATACCTGTAATAGGAATGGATCCACCAGAAGGCACACAAAAAAGAGAAATGTCGCAATTATGAGCGCCAGCCAGGACACTTTCAAATTTATAGTAAAAGTATCAAAATTAATTGAGCCAATTTAAAAGCTTGAGGCAGAAAATATGCCTTCGGCAAAAAGCGTAATACGCTTATCGCACAAGCTCTTAATGAAAGGTACAGCCATAATAAATTGTTCATTCATAGTGCAATTGCCAAAAATGTATAAAAGGAAACCTTTCCATGGCGTACTCCTGAATATTTTTACTCTACTGAATTAGATGATGGCTGGTGTCCAGCTGTGTTTTTAGAGGATGATCAATAGAGATTGTGGCAGGAGCTAGGTTGGTGAGGATGTGAATTATGATATACTGAAGCATAAAGGGAAAAGCTTATCATATTTAATAGGATGCAACATCCTCTGATGTGCTTTGTAGTTTTAGAGCACTTCTTGTGACCTGCGTCAATATTGTCCATGGGTAAAGCTAGTGTAAGGAGTAAAGAAGTGTAAAAAGATGACAGGGCCTGAGTTTCAGAGGGCTTCTTGAGGATGTGGGAGTGTAACGTGGGATGCTTGAGGGTAGAGCCTGGGGCATGGCGATGTATAAGGAAAAGGGGAACTTGGGTGTGTCAGGTCATGATATGGTTATGGTAGGCCCAAGTGGGGCACTATTCGAAGAGGATCAAGAAGAGAGAGACACCTTTTAGACAAAGTATGTAGGTACAGGACACACCCCTGTTGTGCGCCCAACTATGCCAGACCAAATGATTGATTGAACCCAATTCTTGTTTTCACCACTACTTTTTCTTTTTATTGGCTTTCAAAGTAATACTGCAGCAATTTAGAGATTGGATAAATTAAGTAATACCACATAAAAAAATAAGCCCATATGGAACGTATCTGGAAGTAAACTGCTTTGTAAAGTTTTGTTTTTTCCCTTTCATACTTGCACAATGGGGCACACTTACCTTACAAATGTGCCCTTCTCTAGCGCTGTCAGATCAATCTTCAGTCCTCAGCATTGTCCCCGCCGCTACCATCTCCGCTGCTGACACTTCCTGGTTCTTGCATATCCTCTTCGGCCATTGGGTGGCCACTGATGATGTAATTCCTGTGCATGCACATAGGCAGGGTTGTCCTTATAATGAGGCTATTGCTTCAGACGGCATCTCTTTGGATCACATGGCAGACAGGGGATGGCAGACAGATCTCTTTTCAGCCAGAACCTCCCAAGTTACTAAGTTACTAAGAGCCTGGCGGGGAGATGTGTAAGGGCCATAGATATCTCACCTCCCTGGGACATTCTGGTTGGTGTCCCACCCAGCTCATGCCAACCAGTGATGTCACTGTCCCCCCCCCACCCCTTCGGAATGTGACTGCCGGCCGCCTCAGGCAGCGATTATGCTCAAGACAACCCTGCACACAGGAGTTACATCCTTTGCAGCACCCGACCCATTCGTTGCATCTTAGAGATGGCATCAATGGCTGGGTGTGTACACTGTATAGTGTAGACTCAACAAAATTATTTGAGCAGAGGAAGAAGTTTTTTTGGCAGAAGAGACTTGCATATCTCTTTTACCAAAAACCACTACCTCCCTGCAGGTTTTTTTTCATTTTGCTTCTGCTTTAAAACACCTTAAACGTCCCACAAAGGTTTTTTATGTCTTGTAATTTGCAAGGGAGTCTGATTTGCATCTAGTTGTATCATTAATGCAGTGACGTGCAGTACCTCTTGTTTCGGGTGAGGCATTTCCCTGCCTCACCCCCAGCACGTCCCACCAGCCGACTAAAGCCCCACCCCCGCCAGCTGAAACCCCCGCCGCCGAATGAAGCTCCGCCCCTAGCCCGTCCCCAAGCTAGTGTAAAGCAGGAAGGGAGGAGACAGGGAGGAGCCTCCCTGTCCCTCACTTGCTCTTCACTGTTGAGGCGCTCCGTCCATAACAGGTTACACAGCGGGTAGGATATCCCTGCTGTGTAACCTGTTAGATGCCGATCTGAATGGAGAAAATGCTGTCAGCTTCAGACATGAAGCTGACAACTTTTTCCTCCATAATTCTAGGTGAGGCTCTGCCTCACCTGCCTCCCCTAACTGCACGTCCTTGCATTAAAAGTGTTCCCCAATAAGGCCTTGTTCACATGGGTGGCAAGGCGACAGTAAAACCCAGGGCTTTATCTGTGGTTTTACCGCCCCCTTGGAGTGTTATATGGGTGTATTTACTAGAGCCTGAGCTGTGAAACTTTTTCTATGATTACTGCATTCCTAATCATATTGCTACATCTTAGCATTAACATTTTTCTTACATTAGGCCTTTTGTGAAAGATAACGCAGATAGAGTTTCAGCATCCCCAGCAGATGTGTTCCAGGATCACCAGATTACAGACAGAAGGGAGTGGGATGTAGGGTTGCCACCTGGATTCACCCGGACAGTCCGGGATTTGAATGCTGTGTGTGGGTTTCATGGCAGCAGAAACCAGACACAACATGTCAGGCAGACAGGGGCAACCAAAATTAAGATAGGGGATACTGGCCCCCCACTCAAAATAGTCTGAACTGTGATATTTGGGTGGTGCTATTTACATATGAATAAGCCAGGACTCATTCTCCCAAAAAAAATGTTTGCGCGTCGCTAGAGTTTTCGGATTTCGCATGAAGAAAAGGTGGCAAACCTAGTGGGATGGACTGGTGCACTACAGCAATGTCTAAATGAAAACCTGAACTGCTCATATTTGAGGGTTTAATCTTTCATTTTGACTGGAGTGTAGCTATAAGATTGTTAAGGAAATTATGCTGTTAGACATACCAGTGGCAGTTGTGCCACCAATTAAATGGCCTTAGTATAGGTGACTATAGGTGACATATGTAACTGCTCAAGTCTTGCTGTCTTTGGGGCCACAGGCAGCGCCTTATTTTATCATGTTTCTTTGCCCGCTGTATAGATTTTCTTACCAGGGCCAAGGAAATGCGGATGAAACTTGTAAAGTTGATAGAAGTTGTCTGAGGCGGAGGAGGATGGTCAGGTGATCGGGTGACGAGGGGGGCGTGTCTGGAACCTAATGGCGGCCGAGCGTGTCTAATGTGAGCAGCAGCACGCCACCCGCCCGCTTACAGCCCGTACATACCGGCTTCCAGACGACTCACAGATGGGATTATATTGATTTATAGAGGACATGAGATACATTTCCTGTAAATGAATTGATTCAGCGTTCAGATTTGTCTACTTTCTGCTCTCATTTCTCATATGTACACCGTGACCACTGGAGGGATCTCCTGTCTCTGGACAGTACAATCAGCACTGCTGCTGAACAGCACCTCCCCCTGTAATTTGTTAGATTAGATTGCGCTCATAGAATGAGTCTAATCTCTGCAACAAATGAGACAAACTCTATCGAGGACTAGAAATCAATTTTCTGACGTCAGCCCCCTCCATACCTTGCACAGGAAATGTGCGGGGTTGGCGTCACGCCGAGGTTTAGAAGACAGAAGGGGAACCTGTTCATTTAGCCGCAGCGACCAGCTATAAATATGTGGAAATTTTGGATGGCTTTTACACGTCTGCTCTCAGAAAGAACATTGATTACCGAAATAGAAAATGATGCTGTGAGAACAGAGTACGAGCCCTGCTGAGGTTCTGTTCTAAGTTCTACATTGTAACCCTTCCATTTCATACTGAGACGCAGCGCTCCGCACGCCAGACGTATGCTGTGAGGGGGACATGTCACCTCTGCGAAACATTCAAAGTGTATCTAAACCCAGGAACAAAAATGTCATATACACTATGTTACCAAAAGTATTGGGCCCCTCCCCCTCCAAATCATTGGATTCCGGTGTTCCGTGACATTTCCTTGATTCAGGTTATCAGTCCTTACATATGGTCAGGGCCGCTGCTGGGGGGGGGTTTACAGCCAGCCCTGGGCCCCTCTGAGTACAACAAGGGGGCCCAGCAGCGGCTGCCCACACAGCTTCCCACCACAACTCCCTGCAATGCCTGCACAGCTTGTCAAGTATACTGAACACAATCATGTGCCTTATAGCGTTTACTGGGGGCCAGAGGAGAAATCAGGGGTCCAATAGACCTCTGATGTCTCCATAAAGAGAACCTGTCACCTCCAAATGCAACACACGTTTTAGGCCTACAAATTGCTTAATATTGCCCCCCCCCAAAATAAAAATAAATAAATAAATAATTAAATGCATATATAGCTATATAGTAAACTTGGAAAGAGATAACTGGTCCACTAGGGCACAACCATTGTGCAAAACTACTAAGCAGAAAGGCATAGGGTCCCCTTCATCAGTGCGATCTTTGAGCCATCTTTGTTTAGACATCATCCACAGTCACCATCTACTTCCTGGACTTAGATGCACCTCAGAGATGACTCGTATAAATCATGGTGTCTGTGCAGTTCTTGGAGGTGTTCACAAATGAATGACACAGATCAGCCCTTTGCTGCGGCCTCTCACCTTGTAGGTTGCTACAAAGTTACAGTTTTGCGGTCTGATCACCGGGGGTGAGGAAATGCTCCTTCTTGTCTACAGCAGACTGATGATGTCTAAAGTACTGCACGCATTACATTCTTAAACTGAAGCAGCTGCCTGAGGTCCCGCGCTTGCTGGGGACCTCAGCAGCCTTTCTGTAAACCACGAGGTGCCTGTATACAGTGCCGGCTGCCCATCTCCTCCTTCTCCTTCCTGGGGGACCCTGCCACCTGCATCCATCTGTGAAACCCTCTGGACCCTTGGTGAGACCCTGCACAGCCCTGTTGAGACCCCGCACAGCCCACCTGAGAAGCCCGCACAGCCCTCACAAGACCCTCCACAGCCCTCCTGAGTTCATCCACTGGAAAAATCAGGGCTGCGCCCCGAAGTAGCTCAGAGTATGTAGCTTCATATTATTCTGCATTGCTGTATAATGTATTGCTGGGATTTGTAGTCCTCTGTAGCCGGTTGCCATTCGGCATTGCTGTATAAAGTATTGCTGGAATGTGTAGTCCTCCACAGCTGATGGTATTATTCTGCATTGCTGTATGATGTATTGCTGGGACTTGAAGTCTACTATAGCTGATGGTATTCGGCATTGCTGTGTAATGTATTGCTTGGATTTGTAGTCCTCTAAATCTGATGGTATTATTCTGCATTGTTGTAAAATGATTTGCTGGGATTTGTAGTCGTCTATAGCCGGTTGCCATTCGGCATTGCTGTATAATGTATTGCTGGGATTTGTAGTCCTCTATAGCCGGTTGCCATTCTGCATTGCTGTATAATGTATTGCAACGATTTATAGTTCCTCCACAGCTTGGAGTCAGTGGCAGAACAACCAGGGGCGCAGCGTTTGCTGCTGCGACCGGGCCCTGGCGCTCCACGACTGTCCTAAAATCATTACCCTGTATCGTTTTAGAAAAAAACGTCACATGACACTAAACAAAAGGTATCGGTAATTGGTATCGGTACTCGTACTTGGTGTGGAAAGTATTGTATCGGCCCACCCCTGGTTTATATACATTAGGTGGATCCCATTCATATCTACATCTCAGGAGACTTTATGGACATGGAAAGTTTTTTGCATTGTGAAATTGTAACTGTAATGAGATCGGCGAATGCTGCATGTTATCCCTTCCCCACAAAAATGTAATAAAGTCATCATAGATAAAGAGACTTTAAAGGGATGACAGGTACTCTTTAATGGCATTTCTCCTTGGGAAAGAGCAATCACAAGCAGGAACAATTGTACATTCAGAGCCGCAGTACCTTCCGCGGTAATCTCCCCTAATCAGCCTTTTTCTGTGATACAAACACGCCTTATTAAGTCCTAGCAAATAAATGCTTCCCACCGGACTCCATTAATCCAAGGCAGATTGCCGCTATCAGGCAGAAGGG
This sequence comes from Nanorana parkeri, assembly GCF_000935625.1. NCBI lineage: Eukaryota > Metazoa > Chordata > Amphibia > Anura > Dicroglossidae > Nanorana > Nanorana parkeri. The sequence goes on from NW_017306462.1 coordinate 1,819,034, forward strand.
TCTTACGGAAGCATATCTGAGAGCCAGGCCGATCTGTAATGAGGCCCCGCCGCTGTCCCCCGCGGCTGCTTTTAGGCAGCCGTAGCTCCTTGGAAGCTTCAGACTTGAGGAATCGGGCTGCCCATTGAACAAGATGTGTTCCTCTGATCCCGGGCCCCCCCCCCGATGAAAGTTATCATTTTTTACCGCCGCGGCAAACTTCCCGTCTCCGGGCGGAGAACGAGATGAAAAATGTTCTCCTTTCAGCCGGCGCCTTTGGCGATTGCTCCTCGCAGTCCCCTATTGCAGATGGACATTTACATAAAAGACCGTTCGCTTGACAGATGTTTTGCTTCCTAATTGGGTTCTGGGTTTTTTCGGGCAGCTGGCAGAACTGCTCCCTGGGACCGCTCATTGCCGTTATGACGTTAGGTGGAAACGAGGCGAGGTTGGCGCTGAAAAGTTCCAGGCTTAAAGCTGAAGTTTAAAGGAGAACTATGAGGTGCGTGCTTTTCACTTAACCTCATAGTTCTAGCCGACCTGTGACAATGAGACTGTCACAGGTCGGCTCAGTAGATCGGGAGGTGAGTGAACACATACCGGCGTTCGCTCACCTCTCGATCCTGTCACGGCTCTCTGCTGTGACAGGGGAGGGGCTGGATTCCCCCCTCCTCGCTCCGATCGTCCAGCGCTGACTGGCGGATCGGACGGGGGAGGGGGCGGGTACAGCTGGCTCTGCCTCTAGATAGGCAGAGCCAGCTGTCAGTCACACAGATGGGCGGATCTCGACATCGATGTCGGGATCCGCTCCGGCTGCGGTGTCTCAGTATAGCACGAGCTGTAGCTAGCGGTATACTGAGCCTAGGGTGACGGGAGGACGCTAGTTTGTGTCCTCCCGTTACCCTAAGGAGAACTATGGGGAAAAGAGCTGACCCCCATAGTTCTCCTTTAATCTGCTTATATTTTTGCCTTCCCTGGTTCCCTCCCCCCCATCAAGATGCCAATTCATTTATTATTATAAAAACTTTCCGATTTTATGACATACCTTATTTTAGACCCGGTGACATCATCACTGGTCTCTGTGCATCTGCGCAATGCAGACTGAGCATGGCTGGTGGGATGGGGCTGGTGGTAGGGGCCGGCAGGGTGCCCTACATAGCTTCATCACAGCACCATGCCTCAGTACTCCTTTCAAGAGCCCTCAGCCCTAATGCAAGCAGTGGGCTGGATCATGGGAGGAGTTATGCAAAAATATAAATGGAATGATGGGTGGATGTCAGTCTGGAGGAGTGGGCGTTCCTAAGCAGGATGTATTTGCAAGCAGGTCACCCTAAGTAAGGCCCACATGTGATGCTGAGTCTCCATACTTGAAAGAACTGAAATTCAATAATAGAAGGGGTGGGCCAGGGTTAGTAAGGCTATAGAGAAAAGAGTTACATGATGTTGGATGCCCACCAGCCAGGAAATGAGGCTCAATATCTGACTTTCTGAAACTTCTAAAGTTGTATGTTACACAGTCCTGACCCCTGCACTGTATACCCTGTGTTGTAGGTTACACAATCCTGACCCCTACACTGTATAACCTGTGTTGTATGTTACACAGTCCTGACCCCTGCACTGTGTACCCTGTGTTGTAGGTTACACAGTCCTGACCCCTGCACTGTATATCCTGTGTTGTATGTTACACAGTCCTGACCCCTGCACTGTATATCCTGTGTTGTAGGTTACACAGTCCTGACCCCTGCACTGTACAGTATACCCTGTGTTGTATGTAACACAGTCCTGACCCCTGCACTGTATACCCTGTGTTGTATGTAACACAGTCCTGACCCCTGCACTGTATACCCGGTGTCGTATGTTACACAGTCCTGACCCCTGCACTGTATATCCTGTGTTGTAGGTTACACAGTCCTGACCCCTGCACTGTATACTTTGTGTTGTAGGTTACACAGTCCTGACCCCTGCACTGTATACTTTTGTGTCGTATGTTACACAGTCCTGACCCCTGCACTGTATACCTAGTGTCGTATGTTACACAGTCCTGACCCCTGCACTGTATATCCTGTGTGGTAGGTTACATAGTCCTGACCCCTTCACTGTATACCCGGTGTCGTATGTTACACAGTCCTGACCTCTGCACTGTATACTTTGTGTTGTAGGTTACACAGTCCTGACCCCTGCACTGTATACCCGGTGTCGTATGTTACACAGTCCTGACCCCTGCACTGTATACCCGGTGTCGTATGTTACACAGTCCTGAACCCTGCACTGTATACCCTGTGTTGTAGGTAACACAGTCCTGACCCCTGCCTAAGTGTACTTTGTATAAAAGTGACCTTATCCTTTAAGCTGAGTGTGTACGGCACCTCCTGCTGGCTGCAACTGGTAAATATGAAGCATTCACATTTAATATGATATATTTACCCAAATGAAAATGAATTAAAAAAAATAAAAATGTTATATAATTTTTTTTAAAGTTCTGATTCTAATAAGTAAATGAGGAATATATATGAAAATACCATTTTAAAGTGGAACGCCGATCAATCAGAAGCAGCGAATGGTCTGCCACAAACTTTACCACAATCCTATCAATATACACAGTGGACCAGGGGGGACCCCTGAAACCTCCCTTAAAGGGTTTGTTCATTTTCGGCTGCTTAATCCAATGAGGGCAGTTGCTGAATCTTGCCCAGCGGTACAAAAGATCTGGCAATGGCGCATTATCCGCACTGGAGGGGAAAGGTCACGTCTCTCAAATCGGTAAAACACATTGTTGCGTCAAAAATGCCTCCTGCGCATCCGGGACGAACACCACGCTCCCCTCAGGCGGCGTAATTAATGTCCATCGACTTAGCCGAGATATCCGCGGATTATACAAGGATGTGAGACTTTAATATGGTCGGGGAAAATAACAAGAACAACAAAAACCTGTTATGATGGATGTAGACAATATCCAGCAGCGTATTGATATCACCCGAGGGGGTGAAGGGGTCACGTGGAAGAATCAGCTGCGAAGACATGGAATGATTCATCAGCTTCCCTCGCTATCTCCACGGAACACATTAGCGTTGAGCAATCTTCCCGGCTGCGGGCTGACGCGCGGTTTTAGCAGCAGGCGCGTCACTGTAACCTTTTACCTGCCACAATAAGATTCCGGAATGCTGATCTGACCTTGTGCCCCATGATCTGCCTTATGAAAGGGGGTTAGGGTGAGGAAGGGTGAGGTGTCTACTTCTTTTAAATTGTCCTCTTTATTAAAAAATTAATCTAGAGGTGACATCGCGTGCCGTAAACCGCGACTTTCACATTTAAAGGGTCAGTCCGCTCGAAGTAGATCTTTTGTTTAAAAATGTGAGTGGCCTGGAGTGGCTTTGAAGCAAACCAAAGTACTAACTGTTACTGTTAATGAAACTTCTCTGCCATAGGCGTGCCGGACAACACCTGAGGCACAACCCCTGAGTGTTGGGTCTTCTCCGAAGCCGCTGGAGGTGTGGATGGTATCAGGGGTGTCCCGAGGCCGGGTGTCAATAGGGTTGCCACCTATCCAGGATTCACCAGGACATTCCAGGTTTTGAATGCTGTGTCCGGGTTTTAATGGCAGCAGAAATCCGGACACAAGATGTCAGGCAGACAGGGGCAACCAGAAATAAGATCGAGGCTACTGGCCCTCCACCGAAAATAGTCTTAACTGTGATATGAACACATGAATGGGCGGCGCTATTTACATATGAATAAGCCACTGCTCATTCTCCCCAAAAAATGTTTGCGCGTCGCTAGAGTTTTCAGGTTTCGCTTGAAGAAAGGGTGGCAACCCTAGGTGTCAGTCAGGAGTGACACCCCGCCATGATGTCATCGCGCATGCGCGGCTATCCAATTGACACCTGCCGGCGGCCATCTTGGTGCTGGACGCCGGCATGGAGAGGAGGGGACGTTCACCAGGTGGGATGAGGTATGCCGCCGGGTCCCCTCCTCTCTACTGACACTGTCGGGCTTTAGGCCCATGACCGAGTGCCCGACTTTTTTAGAGTGGGTGACACCAAAATGACTGACATTTTGGTGTCACCCCGCCAATGGAGTCACCCAGGGTGCGGGCCGCACCCCCCACGCCCCCCTTGTGACGCAACTGGATGGTACGGTGCTAACGCCACAGACTGCAACTCAAAGAGGGTCAACTAGCAGGCAACCAGGCCAGTACCCAATCAAAGGATACAAAGTGTGACCTGGCAGGCAAATAAATGGTCGATGCTGGTGGCAGAAATCTTCCAACGGGGACCACCAGGGATTTTCCTCACTTTGGAGGGATTTCTTCTCACTTCCTGTTGTGGCTATTGGAGAGGAAGTAAGAGTAAATCTACCCAATGGGACACAGAGTGCAAAAAAAGCTGACAGAAGTTATAACCCTTCCTTACTCCATCAAAAACTTTAAAAAAAACTTTGCCTTCAGTATTACTTTAATAGCCATCTCTGATTGGATGAGGGGCGGTGACATCAGAGGATCCCTAGTATTCACTGATGAAAAAAACTTGCCGTTTGCCAACTTGCCGATGGCTGAGCGGGCAACCCCTTGTGTTGCTCGGGAGGGGAAGTTGCTCCTGTTGCAGGACCTGGGAGATCACTGTAAGACAATGTAGAAGCTGCAGCAATAGGATCCCTGTTGCCCTACCAGGGATAATTTATACCTACTAGTCCAATACTGGACCAAGCTGGAACAATGTAAGTATATATAAAAGTCTATAGCTGGAGATCAGCTTTAAAGGCCAACTATGGCAGAAAGAGTCCAAATGCAATTTGAGATAGAAGTCCAGGACAATATAAATGTGGCAAAGTCAGGCAGGATACAGATTAATCAAACCTGGTAATCAGGCACAGGGTGGAAGTTCTAAGTTCCTTTTATAGGTGGTTAATGAGGGTCAGGTGTGCAGGCTAAAGATTAGATGTGTTGATGACCAGGGAAACAAGGAACAAAACAGAGCGCCTCCATAGTGTAAAAGGGTAATTTATTTGTACAACACGCAACTGAAATTGCACTTACATAAAAGTCGGTGGTTAAAAGCATAACAAAAGGCGATGAAATATAAAATCTCTAGCAGTGGAAGTCTGAAGGGATACAACACATCAGCGTCCTCTGCCCCCGTGAGTTTGAAAGGTCTACGCGTTTCAGGGGCCAGTACAGACTAAGATGACCAGTATAGACTAAGATGACCAGTATAGACTAAGATGACCAGTATGGAGTAAGATGACCAGTATGGACTAAGATGACCAGTACGGACTACAATGACCAGTACGGACTAAGATGACCAGTATGGACTATGATGACCAGTATGGACTAAGATGACCAGTATGGACTATGATGACCAGTATGGACTATGATGACCAGTATGGACTATGATGACCAGTATGGACTAAGATGACCAGTACGGACTATGATGACCAGTACGGACTATGATGACCAGTACGGACTAAGAGGAAGAGTACGGACTAAGATGACCAGTACGGACTATGATGACCAGTATGACCAGTATGGACTAAGAGAACCAGTACAGACTAAGATGACCAGTATACACTATAATGACCAGTATAGACTATGATGACCAGTATACACTATGATGACCAGTACAGACTATGATGACCAGTATACACCATGATGACCAGTATACACCATGATGACCAGTATAGACTATGATGACCAGTATAGACTATGATGATCAGTATACACCATGATGACCAGTATAGACTATGATGACCAGTATGAACTAAGAGAACCAGTACAGAACTAAGATGACCAAAACCGTTCCCCCCAAAAATTCAGTTAATTAAGAACCTCATCCGAATTTTTCCAAACCGAAAAAAATCAAATCGATCCAAATTCTCAAAAACTAGCCAAATTGAATTTCAGGTCCGAAATCCCCCCCCCAAAATTTTAAATCATCCAGAAACTGTTACAGGAAGTGGAAAAGGAAAGGATCTGCTGGCAGGATCAACTGGTAATCAGATTTTGTTACGGGGGAGGGGTGCAGAAAAACAAAACTCGCTGTGTTAATGATAGTTACAGACTGCATCCTATATGTCATTTGAGATTTTACCCTGTAGTCCCCCTTTAATTTTCGTCATCCTCATTGACTCTCTAATGCATTTGCTATGAATGGTTACATTTCCCCAAAATCTCCCAGATTTTCACTGAAATTGTGACGAAATGAAAACTCTCGAATCATAACTACTGCCCGGGATTGCAAAGCTGATTGTTTATCCAACTGTCCATAGACACAACAGCCCGGGTGTGCAAAGCTCCGTCGTCCAATCATTGAATTCAGCGAGCAGCCGGTGCTGGGGCGGGATTGGTCGTGCCATGACGGCGCACCAGCATCACATGCACCGGTGAAATGCAAACACGGGCAGGTCCGTACACCCAGACATAACAAAGCAAAGCTCCTCCGTAGTGTATAGATCAGTCGTAGCTCCTCTGCTGCACTAGTCATGCCTCATTTACTCCCCGAAACTTCCTTTCATTTCCAGCTTTGCTGTGTATCAGCTTCAAAACATAAAAGCTTCAAAATAATATTGAAAAACTGAAAATGACGAAAAAAATCTTCCAAAAGGGAACAGAGAGAGAAATTAAAACCTGACAAAGGGGCTCCGACCTTTCCCCACTCCAAATAAAATGCTTTGGCTGGAGTCAGCTACAAAATCACAACATTTGGGTTGTCACCAGAACAGGAATAGATGGGAAATCTTCCAACGGGGACCACCAGGGATTTCCCTCACTTTGGAGGGACTTCCTCTCACTTCCTGTTGTGGCTATTAGAGAGGAAGTGAAGGGAAATCTATCCCCCCAAAAAAGCTGACAGGAGTTATAACCCCCTTTACTCCATCAAAAACTTTTTTTTAAAAAGCTTTGCCTTCAGTACTACTTTAATAGCCATCTCTGATTGGATGAGGGGCGGTGACATCAGAGGATCCCTAATATTCATTGAGAAACAAAACTTGCCTTTTGCCAACTTGCCGATGGCGGAGTGAGCAACCCCCTGTGTTGCTCGGGAGGGGAAGTTGCTCCTGTTGCAGGACCTGGAAGATCACTGTAAGACAGTGTAGTAGCTGCAGCTACTACGGTGTTTTATAGGATCCCTGTTTCCCTATCAGGGATAATTTCTTCATACTGATCCAATAATGGGCCAAGCAGGAACAATGTAAGTATACTGTATATACTGTAACTGTCTATAGCTGGAGATCAGCTTTAAAGGCCAACTATGGCAGAAAGAGTCCAAATACAATTTGAGATAGAAGTCCAGGACAATATAAATGTGGTAAAGTCAGGCAGGATACAGAGTAAATACACCTGGTAATCAGGCACAGAGGGGAAGTTCTAAGTTCCTTCTATAGGTGGTTAATGAGGGTCAGGTGTGCAGGCTAAAGATTAGATGTGTTGTAGTACCAGAAATTATTAGTAGATTAGATGGAGAGCACATTACAGCGGTGGATGGTCCTCATTTGGTGCACAGAGTAGAGGGCTCTGTGGTGGTGCCCCCTTAGGGGGAGAAGAAGAGGGGGCAGCGAAAGAGAGGGGAGAAAGAAGGGGAGTAACAAGGGAGGGAAGGAGAAGAGGAAGAGGGGAGAAGGAGGGTGGGTAAGGAGAAGAGAGGGAGGGGGAAAGAGAGGGGAGAAGGAGGGTGGGTAAGGAGAAGAGAGGGAGGGGGGAAGAGAGGGGAGAAGGAGGGGGGGTAAGGAGAAGAGAGGGAGGGGGAAAGAGAGGAGAGAAGGAGGGTGGGTAAGGAGAAGAGAGGGAGGGGGAAAGAGAGGAGAGAAGGATGCACAGTAAGAAGGGAGCGGAAGGGAGCGAAGGAGAAAGTTGGGAAGGAGAATAAAGGAGGGGGAGAAGGAGAGCGGGGAAGGAGAAGAGGAGCTGTGTTGCAGTACCAGAAAATGTCCGTAGATGGTAATGGAGAGAGAGGGAAGATGTTGAAGTTGAGCAGGGTGAATAGAGAAGTCGATTGATTGTTGAAGGGTCACTTGTTGGTGGTTTGATCAATAGAAAGTGTTCCAGAGGGGCCAATAGGTGTTGCCCTATAGATAAAGTGGAAGGGTATGGGGCAGGAGAGAGGTGAAAGGGGAGTTAGGTTTGGGTGTGCAGAAAAGGGGGGGGGGGGTTAAATCTTTTGCTTATGTGTTTAGATGAAGCACTGAGATCTTGAGAAATGCTGAATTAAGTTTTACTTCCTTATAAGGACATTACATCTGAATACAGGAATACAGCATCACACAGGAAACTTACAGATCATAGATAAGTAAGCATGCATATAGAACACTAACATACAGACTAGCTTTGCAGCACAGCGCCATCTAGTGCCCAATACTACATCTCTGAAAGTCAGCAATAACATCAGTACATATCAGAATATCAGTAATATGCTGTTGCATTTCCAACAGGAAAACAGGAGGACAGTAAGAAGAAGAGGGGGAGGAAAAATGGAAGGTGGGTAAGGAGAAAGGGAAAGAGAAGAGGGGAGAAGGAAAGTAGGTAGGAAGGGAGAGAAGGAGAAGAGGAGAGGGGAAAAGGAGGGTGGGTAAGAAAGGATGGAAGGAGAAGTGCGGTAGGGAGAAAGAGGATGGGTATGGAGGGAGGGAAGGAGAAAAGGGGAGGGGAGAAGAGAGGAGAGAAGGAGGGTGGGTAGGAAAAGGAGGACCAGTGCGGAGAGAGAGAAGAGGGGAAGGGGAGAAGGGGGACAGGTAAGGAAAGAGAGAAGGAGAAGAGGGGAGGGGTAAGAGAGGAGAGAAGGAGGGTGGGTAAGAAGGGAGGGAAGGAGAAGAGGGAGGAGAAAAAGAGGGGAGATGGAATGTGGGTAAGAAGGGAGGGAAGGAGAAGAGGGAGAAGAAAAAGAGGGGAGAAGGAGTGTGGGTGAGAAGGGTTGGAAGAAGAAGGGGGGAGGGGTAAGAGAAGGGAGAAGAAGTGTGGGTAAGAGAGGGGAGAAGGAGGGTGGGTTAGAAGAGAGGGAAAGAGAAGAGGGGAGAAGGAGGAGGGTCATGGTTAGAGGGTGAGGGTCCAGGAGTCATTTGCTATTCAAATAGGTTAAAGATGTTATTGGGAGTAGTCTGCCACACGTCTGTTATCCAAGACTTCCATCTTCTCAATCATGTTTCCCACATATCCGTTATCATGGCCGTTAGTTCCTCATCAATCATTATACCGTTTGTTCAATTCTCGACTTTGTCGAAGTTCAAGGAGGGGCTTTAAACTATTTATTTCTGCAGAGACAATCTACATCTTTTACAGAGCCAATACCCTAAGAAGAAGACTCTGATACATAGTATATACTGTATATATATATACTATATAGTGCAATCCTCGGGGATAAGCCGGACGTCATCAAACTTGGGATGACAAGGTGACCGCGGATATATCAACTACTTTCTCGTTTACCGAGGCGCTCCTTGAAATCCTATCTCTCCTGTTCACGTTATGAAGCTGATTATAAAGGAATGGGAAAGTATGATTTGATAAAGCATCTTAGGCTAACAGCATCAGATAAAAGGATGTGTGTGATGGAGGATAGAAAATTGTGGAATAAAAACAAATTGAGCCTGTGCCACTGTACGCTCCTTTTTTTTTTTTTTCCTGAGCGCAGTCGGGGATCTATATAATCTCATTCTACTTCAAAGGAATCCGCAGTAACCCTTTAAGATACTGATTTCTGCGCCGTCTGTCTGCAGCGCTACCCGCTGAACGCCTCTGTGCAGAGATGATGGAGATGTAGGCAGGGAAACACTCTGCATGGTATGAGCCCACCCCACAGACCTCTGTGCACTACACCAAACTCATAAACAAGGCTCCTACAGCAACATTTTGGATTAAAATGCCTTTTTATTTTGGTTTAAATCACCTCAAAGGTAAATGTTTATAAAAAAAAAGCTCAACTCCAGGTAAAAAAAAGTGTTCACGTAAGTGATGCACCGATACCAGTATCAGTATCTGTGCAAATACTGAGCATTTGCACGACTGCAAATGCTCCAATACCCTAAACCGATACTGGCAATTTAATTTATGCAAATTAAGCACCTGCCTTAGGTCGCATGCTTGGTGAGGACCTCACGGCAGACTTCTTGGGAACCACGCGGGGCCTCTGCTTACACTGCTTCCACCGGCCCCCACATTTCCCTCTCCTGTAACCCTCTGCACATCTCCCCCTCCTAAAACCCTCTGCACATCTCCCCCTCCATCTTCCTCTCCTGAGACCCATCGCACATCTCCCCCTCCTGAGACCCTCCACACATCTCCCCCTCCTAAAACCCTCTGCACATCTCCCCCTCCATCTTCCTCTCCTGAGACCCATCGCACATCTCCCCCTCCTGAGACCCTCCACACATCTCCCCCTCCTAAAACCCTCTGCACATCTCCCCCTCCATCTTCCTCTCCTGAGACCCATCGCACATCTCCCCCTCCTGAGACCCTCCACACATCTCCCCCTCCTAAAACCCTCTGCACATCTCCCCCTCCATCTTCCTCTCCTGAGACCCATCGCACATCTCCCCCTCCTGAGACCCCCCTGCACATTTTCCCCTTCTGAAACCCTCCACATATCTCCCCCCTGGAGACCCTCCACACATTTCCCCCTTCTAAGACCCTCTACACATCTCTCCCTCCATAGACCCTCTACACATCTCTCCCTCCTGAGAGCCTCTATAGACCCTCTACACATCTCTCCCTCCTGAGAGCCTCTATAGACCCTCTACACATCTCTCCCTCCTGAGAGCCTCTATAGACCCTCTACACATCTCTCCCTCCTGAGAGCCTCTATAGACCCTCTACACATCTCTCCCTCCTGAGAGCCTCTATAGACCCTCTACACATCTCTCCCTCCTGAGAGCCTCTATAGACCCTCTACACATCTCTCCCTCCTGAGAGCCTCTATAGACCCTCTACACATCTCTCCCTCCTGAGAGCCTCTATAGACCCTCTACACATCTCTCCCTCCTGAGAGCCTCTATAGACCCTCTACACATCTCTCCCTCCTGAGAGCCTCTATAGACCCTCTACACATCTCCCCCTCCTGAGACCCTACTGCACATTTTCCCCTTCTGAAACCCTCCGCACATCTCCCCCTCCTGAGACCCTACTGCACATTTTCCCCTTCTGAAACCCTCTGCACATCTCCCCCTCCTGAGACCCCCCTGCACATTTTCCCCTTCTGAAACCCTCCGCACATCTCCCCCTCCTGAAACCCTCCACATATCTCCCCCCTGGAGACCCTCCACACATTTCCCCCTCCTGAGACCCTCTACACATCTCTCCCTCCTGAGACCCTCTACACATCTCCCCCTCCTGAGACCCCCCTGCACATTTTCCCCTTCTGAAACCCTCCGCACATCTCCCCCTCCTGAAACCCTCCACATATCTCCCCCCTGGAGACCCTCCACACATTTCCCCCTCCTGAGACCCTCTACACATCTCTCCCTCCTGAGACCCTCTACACATCTCTCCCTCCTGAGACCCTCTACACATCTCCCCCTCCTGAGACCCTCTACACATCTCCCCCTCCTGAGACCCTCCACACATTTCCCCCTCCTGAGACCTCTACACATCTCCCTCTCCTGAGACCTCTACACATCTCCCCCTCCTGAGACCCTCCACACATCTTCCCCTCCTGAGACCCTCTACGCATCTCCCCCTCCTGAGACCTCTACACATCTCCCCCTCCTGAGACCCTCTACACATCTCCCCCTCCTGAGACCCTCCACACATCTCCCCCTCCTGAGACCCTCCACACATCTCCCCCTCCTGAGACCCTCCACACATCTCCCCCTCCTGAGACCCTCCACACATTTCCCCCTCCTGAGACCCTCCACACATTTCCCCCTCCTGAGACCCTCCACACATTTCCCCCTCCTGAGACCCTCCACACATTTCCCCCTCCTGAGACCCTCCACACATTTCCCCCTCCTGAGACCCTCCACACATTTCCCCCTCCTGAGACCCTCCACACATTTCCCCCTCCTGAGACCCTCCACACATTTCCCCCTCCTGAGACCCTCCTGCAGATCCCCCCCTCCTGAGATATTCCACCCGGAAATATCAGGCCGATATCAGCAGAGCAGCAGCACGCAGTGCTCTATGTACAGGTATGGTGCAGCATAACTGCATCTGAACCCCACAGCTGCTTTAGAAGTATTGCTTGCCGTTTCTGTCCTGTGCTTTATTCTGCATTGCTGTATAATGTATTGCTGAGATCTGCAGTCCCTCTACAGCATGGAGTCAGTGGCAGAACTACCAGGTGTGCAGTGTTTGCAGCTGCAACCTGGTCCTGGCGCTCCACCACTGTCCTAAAATCATTAGTCTGTATTGTTTCCCCACTGGAGACATTTCCCATCGCTTCCTGTTCTGAAATCTCACTATGTTCATTACAATTACGCTACACCTGTATGTAGTCATGCATATTTCGTTTAAACCACACCCACCAGTCAATGTATGTTGCACATCAGCATATGACCATCTCTTCTAGGACTCTATATTGCACTTTCCTTTTTATAGTCTCAAAACTAACCTCTGTAGCTGCAGGCACTGGGGAGAAATTCATCTTTAAAGTTAATAAAGGAAGCACGGAAGTTGGTTCTTTCAGCAGCTCAGCTCACCCTGCTCCCTCCTCTCATTGCTATTGCTCTGTGCTTACATTGGAGATTAGAAGGCTGGTGAGTCACTTCAGGGAAGTGAGCTGTGCTGCAGTTAGGGTAGAGTAATGTGAGCTGAGCTGTTGACTGATTGTTGGGAAGGGATGTAAAGGGAGGGGAGCTGAGCTGCTGAATCACTTAAGGGAGGGGGGAGCGGGGGGGAACAGAAATGCTGGAAGGGGGAGCACAGGGAGCTAAAATCCTGAGTCAATGCTGGGAGGGGAGAGCAGAGACAACTGAGCAGGTTAGTGTTTCTGCTGCGAACTTTAAGAGTGAATTGCTCCACGGTACCTGCAGCTACGGAGGGCAGTGAGAGCTTGTCTTAAAGCTCATTTACTGCTAGTTAAGTATAAATACCTTTAATGCCCATAGCCTGGCCACAGGTTCACTTTAAGCCTGGTGACTAAATGAACACATCAGCAGAAGGCGTGCATGGTCAGGGCAGGCTTTGACAAACGTTCTGAGAATACAATAACCGCTAACACAAAATCACATAAAAATGGCAGCCTTTTCAGGCGCCAACAAAAGGATAATGAGCCGCGATTGTGAGAGCTTACAACTTCCCCGGCGGCTTCAATACAACAAATACAATAAACACTAATGCTAAGAAGACAATGTTGTATTTAAATGTACACAGTCGGCAAATACGGGGCCATCTGAAGGAAAGACAACGCTCTAATTACGCCGCAGATGGGAGAGTGGCGCTGTCTCAGCGGAGCAGATGGGTGACACGGACGGAAATACATGCAGTGATTTGTCATTTATTTAACATATGTGTGCAATGAGCGCGCCCGCAGAAGGCTAGTAAATGTGCCTGTCATTCCTGTGCTGTCCACTAGGTGTCGCACTGCAGCTTGCACAGATAAAGAATATTTTTCAGATAAAGAAACTGAAAGCCTGCAAACTATGAAGGAAAGGAGAGACCAACTTTCATCCAAATCACAGAGGAAATGAGGAACGCAAAGCAGCGAGGATAAATACAAATCATATCATCTGCTTTGTTCTTTTCTGTGACCGTGTCCCTGTTCAAAATTCGAAGGCTACCCAATTAGGGTTGTCACCTTTTCTTCAAGCGAAACCTGAACACTGTAGCGACGCGCTGACATTTTTTCCTGGAGAATGATTAGTGGCTTATTCATATGTAAATAGCGCCGCCCATTCGTATGTAACTATCACAGTCTAGACCAGGGGTCAGCAACCTTTTACACACCGAGTGCCATTTTTGCAACCATCAGACAACCGAGTGCCATTGAACAATAGTGCACCATGGTATTAGTAAATTTCAGTTTTTGTACTCATAGTTGTACTGTTAATAATAAGTTAAACTCACTAATTATTTAAATTTGATTACCTTGCCATTAGCAGCACAACTGTGAGTGAAAAAATGTAATAACTATTGCACACACAAATTTTCAGTGGGAGGCCAGTAGCCCCTATCCTAATGTTGGTTGCCCCTGTCTGCCTGACATCATGTGCTGCCATGAAACCCGGACACAGCATTCGAAACCCGAACTGTCCGGGTGAATCCTGGACAGGTGGCAACCCTATACCCAGTGATTAAAGGTAGTGGTGTTAAAGGGAACCTGTCACCAATCAGCTGGTGCACACAGCAGACACCTCTCATTCAGCAGTTGCTGAATTTAATATGCAAAAGGCAAAATGTCCACTTTAATGTTGACTAACTTTCCTGGTCAGGATATTAGTCCAGCCCCTACCACCTCCTAAACCTTACTATTGGCTAGTGAGGCCCTCAATCAAGGTGATGGGTCAGTGTGTGTAGATAAGGAGGCAGGAGTGGATGGAGTCAGGCTCCCAAAGAGGGATGATGGTCAAAATGTGGTCCCAGCAGCAGTTTAGGTGACACGTTGTTTATCTGAGATGCATATTGTAGCAAAATGATTATTGAGATAGACTGACCTTATACCTCTTTTTTACATACAGTGTTTCACCTTCCACATTACACACAGTGCCTCGTCCCTCTCTGTTATATGCAGTGTCTCATACATCTATATTATATGCAGTGTCTCATACATCTATATTATATGCAGTGTCTCACCTTTTCATATTACACACAGTGCCTGCAGCTACAGAGGTTAGTTTTGGTGCAATACAGTGTCCCAGGAGAGACGGTCATGTGCTGATATACATATGCAACATACCATGACTTCTTCTATATCATGCCTCGTACCGTGACTTCTTCTATATCATGCCTCGTACCGTGACTTCTTCTATATCATGCCTCGTACCGTGACTTCTTCTATATCATGCCTCGTACCGTGACTTCTTCTCTATCATGCCTCGGACCGTGACTTCTTCTATATCATGCCTCGTACCGTGACTTCTTCTATATCATGCCTCGTACCGTGACTTCTTCTATATCATGCCTCGTACCGTGACTTCTTCTATGTCATGCCTTTTACCGTGACTTCTTCTATATCATGCCTCGTACCGTGACTTC
>NW_017306462.1:1834495-1834942 GCF_000935625.1 Nanorana parkeri
AAAAATGTAAAAGTTTATAAAAAATAAAATATTAAAAAAATCAAATAAAAACATTTTCGGTTTCGGCCTGATAATTTTTTTTTTATTTCGGTTTCGTTTTTTAAATTTCTTTTTCGGTGCACCTCTAATTAATAAATAAAACAAAAACAAAACAGTATTGTAGCAGCAGTCTCCCCTACCAAGATGGACCAAGGCTTAAGTATAAGGCCTCATTCATATAGCGTACAGTCGGGCAGTACAGATACAGATCCGTGTTGCGTGCACGGCCGTATAGGGCCATTCCCAGGAAGGACAGGTGCTGCGTTTGATTGTACGCAGCAGACTGTCCTTCCCTATGGGAGGACACGGCCGTACGTTCACCCGAGCTACACATCCGTGCGGGTGTCCGTACTTGGATGCAGACAGCATAGATCCTGTCTGCGTCCAAGCACGGACACCTGCACGGAT
>NW_017306463.1:0-7929 GCF_000935625.1 Nanorana parkeri
AAAACCCCACTTCTTCTTTCTTTAAAAGAAATTTTTTTGCAGACAAAATGAGCACCTAACCCTTGTAGTGCGGGGGTAGCCCCACTGCTAGGGTATGTTTATAAAATGCCTGGAGTTCTTTAAAAAACAATTGGTATTTAATACACTTTAAATGCTTGATTATCGCTCTGATTTGCTGTTCACCATTAAAGCACACAATAAATTGCTCTTTTACCTGCAGCTAACTCTTCAACTAACTTCAAATAGCATAAAGGGCAAACACTTCATTTTGTACCTTGTTACTTTGATACGTGAACATTTCAGTGTAGCACTGTGGATGCTCACTGCTACCTTGACAGCTCAGAGGCAATAAAATTGTCACAAACACTTCCTTATTGCTGGGGAAACAAACGTGTTAAGCATAGAACAAGCATGTCACAACCTCCTTATCGGCCATATTTTTTTTAATAAACAATCTTATGTCAAATATCTCATGAATGACCCAGAGATAAGCGTCTTGGAAGGGCTAATCTTCAGACTTAGCTCTGTGAATATTTAGCCAGGTAAGCCTCTAGCAGATCGTTAAATTGACTTTGAGTAGAGTTCAAGTAAACATCGCAGCACATCGAGTTAACTGATAGGGTGTTCAGTCACTTCCACCATGGCATGTGTGTTTCAGAGGCCGCCACGCCAATATATGACTGTGTCCTAGCACTTCTAAGAAAAACTCTGATATGTATGCACAATGTACGAGGGAAACTGCTAGTTTATCACGTTCACGATATAAAGATGGGACTCTGTCTAGTTGTTAAATGTGATATGTTTGGCCTTCATTTTTACTTTCATTAGTTGGTTAAAAAAGCACTAATTTTTAGTAACAGTTCTTTAAGTATCATTGTATTTTAAAAGTAACTTTAATCAAAACGTTCAACCTCTTTTAAAGACAACGGAACTAATTTTAAGGCTCCTTCACACCACATCTGTTGAGCTGCATTGATCTACACAAATCAAGAAAGGTTCAGTGCCAGTGCACATAGAAAACAAATGTCCTGTTCACACAATAACACTGTGTTGAATTGGGTTGTGGTGCATTGCGTAAAAATGCAAAAAAATCTAAATGCATTTTAGGAACTTCAAAACAAAAGGTGTTCCAAATCTTACAGTTTATTTTGAACATAGCCACAGCCTGAGCAGAAAAGCCTGTTCAATGCCAGCAGGACCCTTGTTCTCTGTGTGGAGGTAGTGGTCTCTCTTTAGAGGTCCCCTGTTCTCTATGTGGAAGCAGTGCTCCCTCTTTTGAGGTCTGACATGCCCCTTGTTGATTCAGACCTATAGCTCTGCCGTAGGCAAAGCTCATGTTCCCTGCTAACTGGAGAACTCTAGCACTCACTAAGCAGGGGATGTGTCAGACTTCTGCAGAGAGACCACTGCTTCCACTTAAAGAGCACATGTTTTTCTATGCAGCATGCTGGTAGTACTGGCATTGAAAATATTTGCTTTGATGCATCTGGAATGTATTTTGTTGAGTTAAACTAAAAGTTCATTTGGACTTTAATGCAAATGAATGTGGCCAATCTACACTTGTTTAGACCTACTCGCACCTCTGTGCTGTAGTAACATGTAAGAACAAGCTTTTACCATGTGCTACACCAACACAAGGCAACATATAAAACACAGTGTGGTGCCATTTATTATAAATGGCTGCCTAACAAACATGTGCAGTGCACCAGAATATGAACCCTCTGTTCGTTGAGGTGCACTGCACTGTAAAAAATGTTGTATGTCAGGCTAAGTGTGTGTTGTGGATAGCTGAAATCCATTGAAAATGAAGGGACTGCCTAAAGTGCAAATACAGCATGTAAAACATGCATGCATTACCGCAAGGTGTAGTTTGTGTTGGTTATGTGTTTAGATAAAGCACTGAGAACTCGAGGAATGCTGAATTAGGTTTTACTTGCTTAGAAGGACATTACATCTGAATACAGCATTATTCAGCATACATATGGAACTTCCTGTATATCATAGATATAAGCATGCATATAGAAAACTAGCATAGACTAGACCTGCATTACAGCGCCATCTACAGCTCAAAAGACATAACAGGACATCAGAATGGCAGTAGTACAATCAGTGCATATTAGCATATGTTGTTGCATTCCCAACAGTTTTATAAGACACTTCGCACTTGTTACAGTGAACCTGTACCTTGCCTCCACCCTTCTGCTGATTCTTACCGTCCCTCAGCTCCCCAGCTGTCCTGTTACTTTCTCTTATAGGGAGCATGTGACTCCATTCCATTTCACCCAAGGTTTCAGGACCTAGTGCTGTCAGTCCCTGCATAATCTCCAACTCAACAAACTTGGAGCTTATGCGGGACTTTTTTTTAGCTGTACTCAGCGGGTGAACAGTGAAGCAGATGAGTGAACATAAAATAAGAATCAGGAGCAGGATTATGTGATACTGGGTAAAGTTTTGGTTCACTTTACATTTTGTGAGTATAGCCAGTCTTTAAGTCTATTAGTGTGCAATTGATATAGTTGCTTTAAAGAGCTGGGAGGCAAGTATCAGTGTATGCTGACATGGAGGGGAGGATGGTCCAAAAGATGTGGCAGAGGCACCCGAAGGTAACAAATGAAGTGTACGCGTTTCATTGATTTGAAAACTTTTATTCGATGAAAGATTAAACATGTAATACACCATTTCAATGCATTTTGTAGCTCTAGCTCAGCTACTTCTTTAGGAGTAGACATGTAAGTTTAATTTTATTCCGAATTAAAATTCGGATGGATTTCTTTAAATTCGGACATTCAATGCATCAGAATTTCCAAATGGCAAAAACAATTAATTCCAACGTATCCAAATTTTTTAATAATGAATATTCAGCAATCTCTCCAATGCTAGTGCCGGTCTCTGATCCACTGCAGACTCCTGTCTCTTCCTGTCCCACGGTATTTGTCCGACGTGCATGCTCTCGGCTGCGCGCATTGACTTACATTGACTTACTCTCCTCTTTTCCCCGCCGAAGATCTCCACTGCGCATGCGCCCGTCCCAAATCGAGCGGCCGTTCAGGATGAAGCTTCAGATCTTCAGACTGGAGCGAGCGGCAGAGACACTGGTAAGTTTTTACCTTTTTGGTAACTTTTGAAAAAAAGAGTGTTTAATTCTACTTTAAGTATCCCACGAGAAAGAGTCATTAACTATAAATAAGAAGAGGGGGGCGTGACTCAGACAAATCAACATAGACACTCTTTCAAATGTACATATACGGTATTTATTTATTTGTTTAAACATAAAACCCTTTCTGGATGTGGAATGTGCAAATAAAAGAAAAACCTATCATTCCCACTAGTGATCACTCCTACAATCCAGAGGGAAGATATTTTCTATTCAATACTGACCCCTTATGAACCAAGTTTATACTGTATATACATAAATATCTATATCTATGTGTATATATATATATATACATAATACATTTTTTACAAATCTATATGCAGCAAACTCCGCCTTATCTGGCATTCAAGGAACCCACACTCTCAAGCAACCGGCAAAAAAAAATCAAGGACATAATATACCCTTGTTTGTTTTGGTGGCTAGTATCTGCGGTCGGCAGCAGAATGTAAACAATAGGGAGCAAAAGCCAGCCTGCTATTGGTTATTTCAAATTGCACCCGCACACTAAGCAAAGGAACGGACCTGAGAGAGAACTTTCTCTCTCAGGTCTGCTCCTCAGTGGGCGGGGTTTCAATAGCCAGCCTGCTATTGGCTATTGCAATTTGAAATTGCCAATAGCAGGCTGGCTGTTGCTCCCAGCTGTTTACATTCACCCGCTGCAGAAGCTAGCCAGCAAATGAATGGGGCCACGAGGGGAGGGGGAAGGCGTTGTGCTGCAAGGAGGTGTTACTATCAACTCTTAAGCAACCAGAAAGTACAGTTATCAGACACCTACCGATCCCTGTGGATGTCGGATAACTGGGAATTTACTGTATCAAAAACAAACCCCAAAAAATCCCCCATGAAAACATCTAAAACCCTAGACAGCTAACTGCAGGGCCCTGCAATAATCAATGTGTAATAATGTTATCAAACATTAAAGTCCATGAATATCTTTTCATGCTATATATATATACACTGTGTGATGGTAGCACGGGCAACAAATATGTAGTATTGCAAAAAAGCATCCAACTTCAGAGTCTGTTCAGGATATCAGATTAAACCAGGTAGGAGTATAAAGATAGTACTTCTGCCAATATTTCAAATATTATTTTTTTTAATTGACTTGACCACTGTTTTGCACATGGTTATTTTGCACCTATATGATTATGATTTGTGTATGAACACATGATAGTTATGCAGTGAATAATGCAGGGAACACACAGTTAGTTGTCTTGAGTTTTAGATGTTTTTATGGAGGATTTATTTGTTTTTAATAAGTAGATTTGTAAATAAAGTATTTTGCATATCAGTATACAAACTTGGTTCATAAGTGGTCAGTATTGAATAGAACATATCTCCCCTCTCCTCTAGGAATGATCACTAGTGGGAATTAGAGGTTTTTCTTTTCTAAGGTAAGTTCTCTTTAGTTGTTTTCTAAAATACCAATAGTGTAAATATTCTGTCTGTGCTAAAACTCACTTATATTTATATTCTGAAATTTCGATACATGTTTTATTATCAAAAGAAAGCTGCATAAGCTAAGATATTTAAAATAAATACAATAATTAGGATCTAATTATAATAGCCTTTATAATATCAACCCACACATGACAATTATAAATCAATTATAGCTTTTTCCCTTTAAAAAGATGAGATGTAAAGTAAGATGTGAGATTTCTAAGCAACACAAACTAGAATATTCTGATACAGAATATTCCATTCTTATCCCAGATTTAAAACGAGACATCTGTTTTCAGTCTGGCCAAAACTGTTACACATTGCATTTTCCTATTCCAACTGTGGGCAAATAAGTCAAATCAAACATCTAAAAATGAAATTGAAAAAAAAAATAATTAAACACTGTAGAAAGTATAGGCTGGGCATACGGGTCAATGTTCAGAAATTATCCCTGAAAAAAAAGGTGTAAGATTTATGTCTTCGTACAGTTTGCTTCTTAAGGTATCTAATTGTTCTTATTAGTTTTTGAAACGATAGCCAGTTTAGCAAAAGATTAGTGCATTAAACCAGCATATTTTTTTAAGTTAATGAAGTGTTATGAATTTTGCATGAGGTTTAGCGCATAGTGTCAGGAATTATATCTGCTCCAGCCACAGGAATAATAATACGTATGTTAATACAAAACACATAGTATGTTTTATTTAAACCATGCCATAAACATTTTTGCCCTGGAGGAAGATTTTAAGTAGGTTGCTCCAAAGTATCACTGGCTTGTTAATGGAATTTTATCCAGTAGTATAATTAAAGGTCAGATGACAGCAGGCCATTCTGTGCAAGCTACTGGTGGCAGGCTAAATGAGATTTAAAAATCAGGAAATCAGGTAAGAAAATGTAGTTTTCAAAATATTGACCTAATTGTGATTATATATTTACATTACATAGAATTAATGTACATAGTTTGTTTTATTATATTTTTATAATACAATGTAAATGATTTAGTTTTCTTTGTTTTTTTAAAGCATATTTTGGCTGGTGTTACTGTTTCTGTGATTATTATGGGTTTTAGTATCTCGGGAAAAATATCATCATGTTTACTTAAAAAGTAACATATAAACACTTTGCAATATAATTTACAATCGGAGTACTGATAATTACATCAAATAATTAGCTACTTTATGTTATTATATAAAGAGTATATTTGAAGTAGATCTGAAGCTGAACACAAATTGCTAGGTAATAGAGTTTTTGGTACGAGAAACTTTGTATGCCTCTTCTGCCAAAAAACATATTTTCTTTTTCTGTAGCAATTCTTTTAACTTGTAAATCATAGGGTCTAATTCAAGGAATGTATACAATGAGGATATTTCAAGGAATGTATATATTGATATCTTTTAAATTTTACACTGATTGTGGTGCATGCCAAGTGCCGAAACAATGTAACTCCATGGCACATGCACAACAATTACATTATTATTGGCTGGCCAAAGAAAGAATATGCTGCTCCAGAAGAAGAATCTGGGAACATGGCAGCAGTGGCCACAGAGCAGCAGCAGTCATGCTCCACAATCCCTGCATTTTCATCCACTGAGGCATGTTGCATTGCACTGCCTATTTAAAATAAATGGACTACACTTCGTTGTACAAAAATTTATTGTAGGCTGCATTCTTTTGGTAGCGCACCACAACACACCCTGTATGTTGTTGTTTACTGCTGTACATTGCCGCACAGGTATGTTGTGGCGGTGCATTGGGGTTCCAGTCAAAATTAATGGCGCCACAGTGCACCAATGCACATTACTGTGAGTTGCGGGAACTAGCACATTTATGTTTTTCCTTTCCTAGCTCAAGTTCTTCTATAACTGACATGCTAATTTGTATAACTTTTTTTGACTAAAAAATGTTTTGCAGAACGACAAAAATGATCTACTTCATGTGGCCACCCTGCTTTCATGGGAACAAGTGGGAGCCATGCTGTGGTGCCTACTCTACCACTATATCATCATAATGGAAATAAAGATTCTATTGGTCACAATTCTATTGATAACACAACTATCCAACCCTCCCCTCATGCCAAGGTCCTAGGTGTCATCCTTGACTCGGACCTCACCTTTCTTCCCCACATCCAATCGCTATCCAAATCCTGCCGCCTTAACCTTCGTAACATCTCAAAAATACGCCCCTTCCTCACCAATGACACCGCAAAACTACTCATACACTCCCTTGTTATCTCTCGTCTTGACTATTGTAACTCCCTCCTCATTGGCCTTCCACTACACAGGATATCCCCCCTTCAGTCTATCATGAATGCAGCTGCCAGACTCATTCACCTTACCAACCGCTCAGTGTCTGCATCCCCCCTCTGCCAATCCCTCCACTGGCTTCCACTCGCCCAGAGGATAAAATTCAAAATATTAACAGTCACCTATAAAGCCATCCACAACTCTGCCCCCGGATATATCTCAGACCTTGTCTCAAAGTATCACCCTAACCGTCCCCTCCGCTCATCCATTGACCTCCTGCTTTCCAGCTCCCTTGTCCACTCCTCCCATACTCGCCTCCAGGACTTCTCTTGAGTCTCTCCCATCCTCTGGAACTCCTTACCCCAACCTGTCCATCTATCTACCACCTTGACTGACTTTAGGCGTTCCCTAAAGACTCATCTCTTCAGGGAAGCCTATCCCTCCTCAACCTAACCACTGAACCTTCAAATGCTCACATAATTCATTCCCACAGCTACCTCATGTATCATTTCCCCCTCCTCTTTTAGATTGTAAGCCCTCAGGGGCAGGGCCCTCCTTACCATCTTGTCTTGAATTGTATTGTAACTGTAATGTCTTCTTGTAAAGCGCTGCGCAAACTGTTGGCACTATATAAATACTAGGTAATAATAATAATTGGTCCACAAAAGCTTTTTTATGGCTTCTTCATTCATGACATACTGAGGAAAGGCAATGAGACAAAGGGGGTTATTCACTAAGCTGCCGAAAGCAGGCAAATAAATAGCCAAACCGAAGTGAAGTGAGCCGTATATCGGCTGCATTCAGCCCGCTTTACCTCCCATTCGGTTCAGCCAAACAGCTTCAGCACAGTCGGCTAAACTGAAAAACACATTTACCTCAGCTAATGCAACATCTGGGTGGCGAACATTCGGCAGTTCATTCCCTGCTGTTCACCCTTATTGTCAAAGGGGCTGACAGGGAGGGGGGGGGGCTCACTTGTTCCCCACCTTTCCTGCCCTACCAGACCACTGCTCAGCTTGAAGGTCTGGTTTGGAATTTTCGGGGCGTTGGTGTCCCTCTTAAAATTCCTTAAAATTCCCATCAGAACATTATGGT
>NW_017306463.1:8138-13101 GCF_000935625.1 Nanorana parkeri
ATGTTTCAGAAGAAAAGTTATATTTCTAAATTTTTATAATACATTTTTTTAATAGATTTAAAAAAAAATGTTTAATTAAATATACATCTTTTTAAAAGATTAAAACGGATATATATATGTAATTTAAATAACTGACGCCAGCTCGAATATTTATATAATTTAAATAACTGACGCCAGCTCGATCACATTAAATTACTTCCTTAAAATAAAGCGAGCTTCCAGCCTAAAGGGAGAAAACTTGCTACCGTTTGAGCATTCAGTGGGATTTTCCATTCTTTCAAGCAGAATAAAAAATATTATGAATAATGAAGAAATCTTGCATTATTAGAATTGTCAGGTAAATCCCACCTTAACTCTCCTTGTCACCTGTCATTGCAGAAATATCAGTGTTGCTACTTCTAGTTGCTGCAAACTAACTTAACACATGCCTCTAACATCTGTTTTTAGATACAATGCACATTCAAACACCCTGACGTAAGGCTTCGGATTGCCCCCATGGCGGTGTAGCATTGTTCTATTGCGAAACACCTTGTAAACTAGAAATTTGATAGTTGAAAGGTTTCTTAACCCCATAATGACCACCAACCAACATAGCTCCACATGTTAAGTACATTCCCATTTCAAAGTGTAGATCTACACTAACTGCTTTTGATAGAACTTACATACGTTATGCAGAGGAAGCTGATATCGTAACATGAATATGCATAGTAGGGATAGCCCGATACCACTTTTTCAAGACCAAGTACAAGTACTGCCCCTCAGGTACTTGCCGATACCAATTACCGATACTTTTTCTTAAAGGGACATGTGACCTTTTATTCTAAAACAATACAGACTGATGATTTTAGGGCAGTTTCTTTATAATTTTGAAGAATTGTAACTCAATCCATGATTATACAGCAACAAGCAATAGAGGACTCCGTGATTATACAGTAATTATATATGGCTGTGTGTGATCTCATCTGGGATGCGTTTGGGTCTCACCAGGGCTGCACACTAGGGTCCTGCGATCTAGGAGCTTGTTAAGATCTGGGGTCTGAGGAAGAAAGAACAGCCAGGGGAGGGGTCCCAGGAGCAGGGTCTATTGGTGACTGTTGAGTAGAATGGCAGTAGAAGTCATTGTCAGAGTGTTGGGAGACCTGCTGCGGTGCAGAGGAGCTGTGACAGGTGGGGAAGCTCCCGGCTTATGCAGCTTCCTTGCGGGCCCGGTGGTAGTGTGTGTAGGTTGTAGTGCATAGGCCGGCTCACCTGTAGCCTGGCGCGGGAGATGCATAGAGGTCTGTATCACCTTTTGCATTGCATACATACTGTGACCAAGGTACGACCAACAACCAGGGTTACAATAAAGTCAATGGTCTGCAAAAAAAACAGAAAAGGGTTAAAACCCCTATCAGCTTAGGTTTTGCTGCCTGTATCCCCGTGCGGAAATTTCCTTTTAACCATGTCCCAAAAATGCCGGAGAAATCTTTACAGTGAGTCCAATTGACCACTTGGACAGGATAGGCATTCCCATTGGAATTTTTACCTTCCAAATAGACTTCCCATCATTTGTCTCAGAGTCAATGGTGCCCAGAATAAATAGCAAGAGTAGTAGTTACCTTGTGGGAAAACAGGCAGCAAGAAAAATCTGGCAGGGATTGTAATCTTTCCTGGCTGTCTAAAACTGTGAAAAAGGAGTTTGGGCTACACGGATCGGGTGGAAATATATTTTTTATTTTAGACCTTAGACTAAAACACTTACGTTTTCATATGCCCAGATGTCTTCTTTAAAGGAGCATAGAACTGATTCCTAGTTGGTGATCACTGTCCTATGGCAGTCACCACTAGACAGAGCAATGTTGCACATACACAGCATCAGGCAGCTCAGTGGCTATGTCAGTAGCATTGGGGTTCTCAGTTTGAATCCCAATCAGGACACTACTTGCATGCAGAAAATGTGCTTGTGTGGGCTTTCCAAAGACGTGCTGGAAGGTTAATTGGCTCCTGTCTAAATTAGCTTGTGTATATGTGTATGCATGTGGGGTAGGGCCCCATAGATTGTAAGCTCCTTGAGGGCAGGGACTGATGCCAATGTACAATATGTGAAGTGTGATAAATTGTTGGCATTATATAAATACCAATAATGGATAAATGTCTGCCACTTACTGACCACAGGCTGCTAGACTGATTACTGCAATGTGTCTGAGTACAAAAAAAATTAAGAACTAAAACTAAATAAAGCTTTTAGACTGGAATTACTCTGATCACTAAGACACAAAAAAAGCAATGCAAAACAAAAAGTAATTGAATTTTATTCTGTCACTAACTGCATTAACACAAACAAAAATTATTTTGCCCTCCTCTGGATAAACAGGAAAATATTTGAATCAGGGAGAGTTGGCTAAACTTGACCAGCTGTATTATCATGTTACTAATCCAATAATATTTATATTCTAAATGTTAAAAATTATCTAAATTATTTTTTGCCCCGATGTTTAGCTTTAGCACGAGCTCCTGATAAAATCCTTTTGTCCTGGAGAGCCAATTTCTGCAGTTTGTGGTCATCTGATCACCACGATCTGTCATTCATGGGGATCACAAGAAAATAAAGTCCCAACGTCACCATATGCTGGAAACATATTAGTGCATAGTGTAGCTTTCACAGTGTGCCTAACTGGTTTAAATGTGTTAACAGTCTAGAAGGGTTAAATAAAAGGTTATAATAGTATTGTTATAATTTAATTAACAAGTCAACTCAAGACACTCTTTTTCCTGAATACTTAAAAAAGAGCTAAAGTGATAAAGCGCGAGCAGGCAGGCTCTCTATCACAGAAGAGGCATGCTATGTCTCCTCTTCAATAAAACCAACTTACCTGCTTGTTTGTAATCCTCTTTAGAATGTACATGCGCATGCATAGTTCAGTGTAGATTATCAACACACCTTGGTGCATGCTCACGGGAGTTACATCATTCCAATGGACAGCCAGTGAAAATGGACAAAAACCCTGCACCCTGAGGAAGCCTAAAGGAAAATGTTGGCACTTATAAAGGAACTTTTGTGGAGGTTGCATTGCAGTGATGGAGGTGAGTATTTGTGAACTATGGTTATGCCTAAAGCTGTCAAAGCCCTGACAGTGAATCTGTGCTTTGCCCATGTAAAAGAGTTCACTTTTCTACTCTCCTCCTCAGAAACATATACTTGCTTTTCTTCCACCCCCTCCACTGTCCTGTTCTGCTGCCAGGAACTAGGAAATAGGCTTAGTGTCAGCTCAGACTGGCTTGGTCTTTTCCCATGTGACAGTGCTAGGCCAATCACCAAGTCACAGGCACATGCTCCACCATGCTGGGAAGTACTGGGTAGTATCTTCACTTCCAGCAGCTGAAATGAATGGTGGGGAAGCAATGGAAAAGTGAGTATATCATGCTGAGGACAGCAAATCAAAGCCAATACTGTATGTAATTTTGTCCTGCATGGGCAAAACAGAGATTTGCTTTAAAGCTGAGGTGGACCTTTAAACTGAACTACAGGCAAGTAGTGGAGTGGAGTTAATTCAGCTCAATTCAATAGTTAACACAGCTAGGTCTTGTCCCCTCCCTAGCCTGTGAGTGGACAGTGAAGAAGAAGCAGAAGATTGATAAGCTCATCTCTCTGCTCTCTCCTCCTCTCTCCTCTTATCAGTATGTTCCTGTTCAGCACATGAGTACTGCAGCTCCTTGACCTGTGGCTTCTTCCAGCCTGAGCTCTGCTATACAGGGGATTGCAAAGGGTTGATACCAAGGGGGTTATTCACAAAAGGGTGAAGAGTTTGGAGAGGGCAGGAGAAGTGAACAATCTAGGACAACATATCTGAACTGGAAAGTGAGTTGAATTGGAGAATTTTTCCAAATCAGCTATTTTGGCCTAGATTGTTCACTTCTCCTGCCTTCTCCAAACTCTTCACCCTTTCGTGAATAACCCCCCAAGTCAAATTCAGGTACTTACAGTAGCTGCTATACAAATACATTAAGGGGTCTATTTATCATAAGATTTACACGACTTTTACCCAATTCACAAATGTTTCAATACCAAATGAAAGTCCTCGATGTCCTTTCTTTTTTATAGTTATATCATATATAATCACCATTTCTACACCAGCTCTCCACACAATTGTGAAAAGCAAAAAGCCAGCTCTCCACTGAACTTGATACTGAACCACAAATCTTGGTTGCACATAAACCTCCTCCTCCAGGGCTTTGCATACACCATTGCCCCTGTAATCGATATCATGACGGTTCCTATAAAGCAGAGCAAATAATCTAAGAATCCATGATAGATAAAAAAGCCAATAAATGCTGGACAGTTCTTTATTCTTATATTTACAATGTTTCTCTTTTTTAGCATATTACAGGTACCCACCAACTAAATTGTGTGTATAGTCTACGGAAACTGGTCTCCATAAATCAGTGTGCCATAGAGATAGATTAATAGAAGGACATTGGATGAGCAGTTGTTGGTGTTTATCTAATTCCATCCTACCTACCGTATTATTTTCAGGCTTTATCATCGTCCTTTTGAAACTCTGCTTACATATTTAGTCATAAGTGACCAGAGTGAAGTTACACAAATGGGTATCTTATTAGTATCTATTTAGTTCAATAGGATTTGTCATTTGTAAGAGATTATGGTGAGTTAGGTTAAAAGGAACCAAAAAACAAGGGATCTACTCCTTATTTTAGCATAGTGGGCAAAGCCATGCAAATCATTCCTTTATGCCATTGTGGCCAACTGTACATTCAGATAAACTGGTGTGTAGTACAGATACAGACAACTATTATAGAACCATTTATCCAAACTGCATATGGCTGTTTTAATCTAGTTGGACATCATCAGTGCAGTGAGAGTGAAGTGCAAATACCTCCTGTTTAAAAAAAAAAGACTCTACTTTATTTACACAATTTG
Organism: Nanorana parkeri; assembly: GCF_000935625.1. Classification (NCBI taxonomy): domain Eukaryota; kingdom Metazoa; phylum Chordata; class Amphibia; order Anura; family Dicroglossidae; genus Nanorana; species Nanorana parkeri. Next base: position 13,057 of record NW_017306463.1, read on the forward strand.
TTTTTGGTTTTTTTTTGTTTTTGTTTTTTTGGGGGGGGGGGGGGG
>NW_017306463.1:13308-16256 GCF_000935625.1 Nanorana parkeri
CTTTTTGTTTTTCATTATTTTTTTTTTTTTTTTTTTTTTTTTTTTTTTTTTGGGGGGGGGGGGGGGGTCCTTTTTAAGTCCAACTCACCATAACCTGCCATTTGTGGTCTACAAACCCTGCTCCTGAAACAACTGTATGAAGTTTGGAATTAACTTGCCTGAGAGGGCAATACCATGGTGCCCTTTATTCATAGTTCATTGATGCAGAGAGTGGCTCTGACATCATCATATCAGCACTGCTCTCTACATCCCTGAAGCCCTGAAGACCATGCGCCATGTGGAAGAAGAGGACCCAGCATGTCATGTGACTGGCTAGAAGACATCAGAAGGTAAGTACATTTAAAAAAAGCAGATCACCCAAACTAGGAGAGCCTCCAAGTAGGGTGAGGTGCCAGTGGCGTGGAATACATGAACCCCGGAGTTGAGCTTTAAGGTGACTATCCCTAACATTCCTACAATAAGTAAACTATACTGGGACAGAAAGTAATCATGTGAGAAGTCTACACACAGTTTGTGCTTCAGAAATGTACTTGCGCTTTAAAAAAAAAATGAATACAGATTAAAATATAATTCCATGCAACCATTGCTCCATAATTGTTCTACTAATAGCAGTAACATTTACATAAAATAATTTTACAGCACTGACTAAAACAATCACAGAAACACCCAGTAGGAAAAACACGCTAATAAGAGAACCATTAGTTTCTACCCATAATAGTTTAGAATCTAATTTTAGGTTTAAAATTATACAATATTATACTGTTCCTTATTTAAAAACTTCACTGCTTCTTTGCCCTGAAATTAGAATTTCTTACATTAAATGGAAAAGAGTGAAACTTCAACATGCAAAAAGTAAAAAAAAAAAAATGCTGTCTACAAGCCTCTTGGTTCCCTTACACCCACAGTCCATATCGTCCTTGACAACTGACAGTACCAGTAAAGGACTAAATAAACCAGACTATTTAAAGTGGAATAAATTATAGCCTTGTCATAAGACGTGGGATAATGGTAGAGAACATTATCCAGCCTGACAATACGGAGTCAGATTTGGATTTTGCCTTGCCTTGTAAGACAACTGACTGAACTAAATACTACTATTTTTTGCCATGTATAACTATTGTATTTACAGCACATAGGATCCTGGAGTTTTTATGGGAAAGGGATATAGTGAAGTGTGTAACCTGTTCTTTCTCCCTTCAATGAGAGGCGCATCAGTCTGATGGACATTTGGCAGTCACAAAACATTATGCAGACCTTCTAATGAACTCTTGGCTCTATCTACAATTATCTAGAATCTGGATGGGGCAGAATACACAGGCACTGAGTGCAGAGGTTAAGAGGAATGAGAATAAAAGAGTCCTTAGATACTTAATTTATGAGTAGTTTATATACAGAAGGCTGGGCTAATGCATTTTCCCTTTTAAAGGGAAGCTATATTATGGTTTTTGGTCTATTTTATTTAAAGTATATAATTTAAACTGATGTTTTTTTGTCTATATATAGTTATACTGTACTAGATATATAAAACCAGCAATATATTATACTAGGAATATAAAACCTTTAAAAAAAACTGCAGAGTGCACCCAGGACACTGAATTCCCAGAACACTATAGGGGAAATTTATCAAAACTGGAGCAGACAAAATCTGGAGGCACTGTGCATGGCAACCAATCAGCTTCTCTCTTCAGTTTGTTCAGTTAAGATTGGAAAATGAAAGAGAGAAGCTGATTGCCATGCACAGCTGCTCCAGATTTTGTCTGCTCCAGTTTTGAGAAATTCCCTTCTATGAGTTTTCTAAAGAGAGAGAGAGCACAGAAAGGCAGATCTCTATCAGACTTTTTATCGCTCATTGAAACCTAGGACAGTGCCATCCATACCGTGGGGGAGAGAGTCACTACTCGTGTCTGCCTAAATTTCAGCTGGGGCTATTGAGCTCTGTAAACTATACCATGACAAAGGATTCTTAGAACACTAAAGGGGTTTGTAAAGAGAGCACAACAAATGCTGCTCACTCCGAGACTGTCTGCCTCTCATTGAAACCTGTAATAAAGCCGTTCAGAGGGACTGGGAGTAAAGGAGATTGTGTGTGTACATTTCAGCTTGAATAGTAAAGTATATCACCAGCACAGCAAGGTAAAAACTTTGACGAGTGGTAATTTTATTGATGTACACACATCTCGTCTTAAAGCAATGTTTCAGGGCCACTCAGGGTCCCTTCATCAGGCATGACGGCTTGGACTATTGAGCTTTGTATATGGATGTTTTTCATTATTTTTTACAGAGGAGCTAGTCACCTTCTGTGCATAAAGCTCTGGCCCTGATATCCTGTTTTTGGGTGGCTCCTTTCCCTTGCAGGGCCCTATGGAGGCACCCTTGCATGTATAAGTAAGCTGTGTGTGTCTCCACAAACACACAGGCATGGCAAGGCAAGACCCTTCCCTGCTCCCCCTTAAGTTCCTCCCTCATACCTTCTTTCTTCTCCAGGCTAGTAGATGGATAGCTGCTGCAGACTGTTCTGTCCCTTGTGATCTTGTACTGGAAAGGAAGATCAGGGAAACAGAAATGAGAGAGTTCGAGCTAGCAGTTTGGAAACATTATGACTGTAAGTGTTTGGGCAAAAATGTTAAGAAATACTTTGCTGGCAATATATATTTGTTTGATCTGGATTCATTATTAAAAAAAACATTTGAGAGATGAATGCTAATTTAAATATGACATATATTTGTGCAGTGCTATACCTTAGCAGGGGGACAATTGGACAAGAACAAAAGGGACAGGGAAGGGGATTTGAGCCCAAAATGACTGATTCCCAAAAAAGGACTTTGTAGAAGTAATGGTCCCACTCCTGGACCCCTACCAAGGTGACCAGGAGAACATGTGTCTTCAGCCTTAGTGATAGTCAGTGTACCCACTAGTCATAGTGCTGGACCAGTAAAAATGGGGGGGGG
>NW_017306463.1:16441-66489 GCF_000935625.1 Nanorana parkeri
GGGGGGGGTAAGCCTGTTCAGTATGTTCCAGCATTTGGGTGTAGGAAGCAATTGAAGCTTTTGCAAGTGTGGGAAGGTCTACACTTTATGCATGCTACTTTTTTTTATTTTTTTCCAATTCAATTTTCAATTACTGATACTGTAATTCTGCCAAATATTGTACATGATATTCATCAGCAATACATTTGTTTAAAAATCTGAACCCAAAACCTATGTTACATCTTTAACACGGGCATACATGGAGAGTGAATAATTGTATTTTATCACTAATTGGGACAACTGTTCAATTGCAATATAATATGCAGATCAGTTGGAATTCAAGCATGGAGAGCTCATTTTTTAAAAGCCTGGATATGTCTTCTGCAACCTAATTAGACCCAAGCCTCTTTAATTAAATGTATCAGGCGAAAGCCAGAGAGTTCAGACCTAATAAGGATAATGACATTTTTTTTTTCTTAGTGTTGTTGTTTTGTTTTCCAGCCACGGTTTATTTAACGCCTTATCTCCACTAAACCAATTTGTACCATATGCCCGGCTCTTCTACACGAAAAACTTCATCATCTGGATGTTATGTTTCATAAAATGAGTGCATGACAAGCACAGTCATTTTTCTTTGGGAGCCAAATCCCAGGGTGTTACAGAAGCAGCTGCTTTTTACAATTGACATTACTTAACAAAACACAAGACAAAACATTCCTCAAAACGCAGGAATCCTGCCGTGCCGGGTTGAAGCTAACAAATTTTCCTGATGAAATGACAAGCGTTCAAATTTGGTATTTTTTGTCTTCCTCTCAGAAATTAACCATGGTTTACTGGAAATGCGTCCTCAGATTCCCTCTTCCCCCGAGAATATGGAAATGGAAACTGGATCAAGGATATTCCTCTACTGCATTCAATGAGAGCTCAGAATACGCAAAGACATACAGCTGCATACATTGAAGACAATCCAGTATGGTTCTAGATCTTTCATACTGACCACAGTATATAAAACACTAGTTTGATTTCCATAACCTGAACAAGGCTAAAAAGCTGCAAGCATTGAATTGTTTGTAATAATTGGGACAAAATGTTGGACCTTCTTTGTGATCCTTTTCCATGCAGAAACATCAATAATTATTTTATTGTTTTTAAAGGTTGAACACGGTTTAAGTAAGTATGCGTAGAGCTCTTAGTTCTTCTGAGAAATCACCTCCTTTATTACCAATATACAGTAAGTATACCCATAGGTGCAAAATCTCTTACCAAATATAGTTAAGCTGGCCTCACCTCTATAGATTTTCTGCAGATTTTCTATGGTCAGATAGAAAACGTGCAACAGATTCCTCCATCTACGCTAAACTGTGTGAATGGAGGAATCTCCCATTGGGCCAAGTTTCAGTATCTTGTTAGTCGGCCCCGCTGGCTCTAAAAATACCTGAACAATATGATTGGATGCAGGCATAGTTCAGGTATTTTGAGAGCCAGCGGACTTGACTAGCAAGATACTGAAGCTTGGCCCAAAGGGAGATTCCTCCATCCACAGAGTTTAGCGTTGATGGGGGAATTTGTTGCACGTTTTCCATCTGACCATTAAATCTACAGGAAATCTATAGGTGTATGGCCAGCTTTAGTCTACTGCCTATTCAATCCAAGGACACTGCTTTTGCTGACCTGCAACAACTGTTAAATTATCTAATGTATACACATCCTTCTATGGTCACAGAGATTGTATATCATATTATGTTTGGGAGCAATACCAACCACTTACAGCATTCTCATGAGCTTTTTATCTCTACAGTGTAAAACCTTTAACTACCCAATCATCAAAAGAATCCTGAACACTCAAACCATTCACATCACCTGTATATATCAGGAAATGTGTGATGCCCAACAACAGCCAGTCAAAATCAGTCCTACCCTACAAAATGAACAACTGGACTCTATTACTGGTCTCAGAGGAGCAACATATGTAGTTGTTATTCTGAGACTTTGATAAATAATATTCATCATCACTTCCATAGAAGCATAAAGGCTGATCATAGAAGAAAGCTTCTTCTTAAACAAATTCAAGATCTGCTGGCCCTTAAAAGTATCTCTTTGAGTATTTGAGATTTGAGTACTCTTGTGGATAGCCCTTCTACAATCCTTCTTCGCTTAGCTGGCCAACTACTCAACTGTCATTGAGATGGTCGAATCGATTGCTTTGCTATAGAATAATGGGTAGTTGTATAATTACCCATACTTATTGGTTTCTGCTCCTGGATATTTCTGAGCTTAATTTCTGAGCTAAATTTCTGAGCTTAATTTCTGAGCTTACTGTTCTTTATGAAGTGTTTGGATCCATTATCAGTTTTACTTTTGATTCTTCAGCTGTATGCTTTCTGCGCACTTTCTAGACTTTGTTTAAAAAGGAGTGGCAATAAAACTGCATTTTTAGTGCTTATTGCATTTGTGAGAACACACCACATGCTCCAATACAAGACCTTTCATAAAGACTTCCCTTACATGATTGGAAAATGTGTTATGGATGTCAGTCATCTGGTCTACCAGTACAGGTCATATGTGCTCCTAGCCAAATCTGTTACCAATCAGGCCACTCAAGAATTAAATAGACTTGAGTCAGCCATGCTAATGTGTGCATATAGCCACCATAACCTTATTTACAAAATGCAATAGGCCTCATGTATAAAAGCATATGTAAAATAGTTTTAAGCGTACAAAGCAACCAATCAGCCTCCCTCTTACATTTTCTACTCTGCTCTAGAAATCCTGTCAGTTTCATCTGCAGTAGGCTTAGGAGACTACTTTGATCTCCCATAGACAACTGCACAGTCCTGTTGATGACCCTGTCTGATCAATCTGTAACCACTGTGAGAGGTGGCAGATCATGTGATCACAATGGTTAAAGTTTCAGGGTAATTAAAGAAAAGTTTATGCCCAGCAAGAAACTTTCCTGCTGCCTGTTGCATTGTCGCAGCTTCTCTGTGCTTACAGCAGCTTCAGCTGTGAAGAGAGATGTAGAGCTCTGTGACCAGCAGTATACAGTGTGAAAAAAAAAATCACTTTTTTAAATCATCCGTGAATTACTAATAAACTCAGAGCACAGCAATGGAAAACGCCTAATACCGTGTTTCCCCGAAAATAAGACACTGTCTTATATTTTTTTTGGCTCAAAAAAACACACTAGGTCTTATTTTCGGGGTAGGTCTTATTTTCTTTTTTAATGTACAACAATCCACACTTATTCATGTAAAAAAGTCTACATGTATTCATGTACAAATTTTGGTCTAAAAATTTCATTTTGGTGCATCCCTAGCTCTGAACTCTTGCAGTGGGGCTACCCTGCACTTCACTTTTGCCCAGAGTTCTTCTTTACAGAGGTTAAAGTAAGGGACAGCTTTGGTAAGCTAAGTCTTAATGCGTTTACTACAACCCAAAAATACTCAGTTCAAATCAATTCCCATGAAACTCTTAGGGCTTGTTCACACCAAGCGCGTTCCAGGAGCAGAGCAGAGCAGTTACAGACCGGATCAAAACTGTGTCCATTGTATTCCAATGGTATTTTGGCTCTAGTTCACACCGCAGCGTTCAGTTCCAGAGCATGTAAAAAAAACTGCAGCAAGCCCTATTTTACCTGCTCTGGAACGCTCTGGAAAACATGCAAACGCATCAAAAACGCATGTAAACGCCCTGGAACACACTAAAAGCCCATTTTAAACTTTAAAAAAAACATTTATTTTTATTTTTTTTTCCAAAAACGGCCCGGAACGCATCAAAAGTGCGGTAAACAACCCGGTATAACACACTGCACTGCATGTGCAGAAACCCATGCAGATCCGATCTGGATTTGGTGTGAACAAGCCCTTATACATTTCCAACCAGTATTCACCAGAACAATACGCAGACATCCTAGCAAATACATCTCCAGATATGTGTTTCCCACAGCGGGTAAAATAAAAAGTCAACACCTCCAGGTCACATTTCCAGACCTCAAACAACATTTTTCTAGACGCACAGTTTAATCTTGTTAATTGCTTGTAGCAAAAGGTGGTAAGATGCTTATAAAAATCTAAATGTCATCTTGGGGTCGAAGTTAGGTAAGGATAATTATCTGTGGGTGGAATATTAAGCACTTGTTTAATTGTACGGCAGTTACAATAATTGGTTGCGAAAGAAGAAAACTTCAACAGTTTAATATTAATTTCTACCTAAGAAGCATTACAGTAAATTTTCAACATGTCCCCTCAGTGCAATTTTGAAGCAAAAAGTATAATTCCATCTGCCACTGTGAAATCAAAGGCATGTAATCAGAGTATGGTACATAATGTGTGCCCCCTCATTTGTCAAGATGCTACATTTTACAAGCTGCACAGAGGGAGAGGACTGTCATAACAAAAAGAAAACTTTTTTTCATTTTTTATTTGTATTTTTTATTTGTTAACATACAGCGATGAGATGCTGGATTTGTGAAGCCAGTTAATATATTTGAGTTCATACTGATTAGAGTTCATTACAACTTTATTAACAAAAACACAGGTGTTAAGCTTTGAAATTTTATTAGCTGCCCAATTAAAAGTGTAGACTATGGCTAATTGTAGAATATAGTCTTATTTTTATGGAACCTTGAGGGGTGTCAAAGGATCGCACGCATAAAGAAAAGCAATGCTTTAATAATGAAAGAAAGAAAATAATACAATGCTTAATAAACAGAAAGAGGGTGTAAAGAACAGGAGCGTGGGCCAGGGGATTTAAGGCTCTCAAACCATGCCTATAATAAATAAAAAAGGTAACATGTTGTAGAACAGCGTCTTCAGTTCTATGGGGAAATATTCCATGGTACAATTGTGCCTAATCAAAACAACATCAGTGCTAATTAAAATTATTTTAAAGGCTCGGTCCAGCCAAACAGATATTTCAGTGTTTTTGTTGATGCTATCAGTGAACCATTTTGACAGTTTCCTATACGTCTTGGGGGTTTCCATTGGTGAGATCTCTGTGCTTGAGGTCTGGGTCTGCACGCCTGCTATGACCATTATGATGGGTTTCCATTCTCCCTACAGGATATTTTAATCTATTTTATATGAGAATATAACCAGAGGATATGTGGATAGGAACAGAGTCAGGAACTATGGAAGGGAGTGTCTTGCTGCTGGAATATCCAAGACCTATAAGAAGCCAGGGGCTGACTTAGCAACCAGATTCTACCTTTAAATAATATAATGTTTCTGAGTTGGCTGACCCTTTCATGTTTTGTACTTCCTTCTTTAGCTGAACTTTTTTCCATACTGATTGTTATGGCTTTATTCACTGTGGTTACCTAAATGGACATTCCTTGATGTCCTTAGACAGCCTATGACACAAAAAGGGACAGTGCCACCTGCCCATTATGTCCAAAGAAAATTAGGCTTAATTAACCATTTAAATTAACACTGGGTACAATAGCCCCAGTTTGGCAGCTCTACACAAAACGGAAGCACTCTTTGGAGGAGGGGAGGGGGCACCCAGAGTTGAGAATCCATGTATGCATGTTCTCCCTGTGCGTACTACAGTTTCCTCCCACACCCCACAGACATGACAAGGGTTAATTGCCTCCTGCCTAAAATTGGCCCTGTATAATGCACAATAGGGACCTTAGATTGTAAGCTCCTTGAGGGCAGGGACTGATGTAAATGTGCAGTATGTAAAGCTCTGCGTAAATTGTTGGTACTATATAAATACGTATAATTAATAAATAAACAGTTTAATTATAATGACAAACAAACATCCAAGATCTCAACATTTCCATCATAAAATTGTTTCATGGCAGGAAAACAAAAGATCAAATGCATTTTGGAGGCCAAACCAACTCCCCTTCTTAAGGGCTCAAAAAACAGACACAACAAATATATAAATGATGGATACAATATATAGAGTGTGAATTTCCACATTAAAGGGTATGGATATCTAAACAAGACAATTTACATAAAATATACTTAGAAATCATGTTATGGGTCAAAGTTGGTTCTATATAACAACAGGATAAACCTCAAATATATTAGGAATAGTAAAAAAAACTAAAAAAAACATAAAATATAGTGCTAAAAGGTTGACCATCATTCTCAACCCTACAGAAAGTTTTGACTAGCAACAAAACAATAAGCCCTTGTTCACAATGTGGAAATAAACTGCCAACCAATAAAACAACCAATGGTCATAAATCGTTAAATATAATAAATAAAGAATTTAGCACAAGGATAATATAATAACTATACCTGAATGTTTAAAATATATAAAATTAGAACTGAAATTACAATAACAAATATTAATAAATAAAACCATCATGATATTACAACAATTGATGCTATATAAAATAGTGCAGAGGACTATTATCATACTGGTCAGTTGCAAAGTGTCAAAAACGAACTCACTCTGAGCTTTACCATTCTGCTACAATACAAATTGAATATTTTAATTTTAATCGACAGACTTTGTTTTTTGGGGGGTAAACATATGGAGGTGCGCAAATTAAAGGTTACAGGTAAATGCATTTTTTCAAGTTTGTTTACTATTTATTTCTAATAAAATCCAAGGAAATAAAAATCTATGTATGCAAATGTGCTACTAAATTCAAGTCCTATCTGTCCCAAAGAATGAATTCATAGTAGTTTAGGCTGGACTAAATAACCTACAAGATAGGTTATGTAGTCCAGTCTAAACAATCTGGGCATTTAGGGAGAAAAAAGCAAGTGGTCAAATATCACCAAATATCACCAAAAGAAAGCTCTCTGTTTCCCCAAAAAAAATTTTTTTTTTGGTACAGTGTTGCATAATTAAGTCAGTCAAACTATCATGGCACTGAAAATTTAAAAATGGCCTGGTACTAAAGGAGTATCTACAGGCTACTTCTCAAGTGGTTAATTTATCCCCCACATCCTGTCAAAAGATGAAGATATATTCCTTAAAAAAAGGATTAAACTACGGTTTTGTTTTTGAATTGTTCATAAATGTACACAGCTGTTTAGGAAATCACGCTACAAACATACCATGTGAATAGAAAACAAAAAAATGGCCTGATTCCAACACCAATACTCCTGTTTTACAGGATTAGCTTAGTTGGCTGCTCTGTGTTCTTACATTTATACATATATATCTCTTCCCTCCTTTACAAATAATTCCTAGTTACGTTACCATCTTAAGTCCCCACCATTTTTAAACCAGATGTTATTATTGTTATACAGAAGTTATATAGCGCCAACAGTTTGTGCAGTGCTTTACAATATAAGGAAGACATTACAGTTACAATACGATGGCTAGGATGGCCCTGCCCATGAGAGTTTACAATCTAAATTTCTTATTCATTTTTGGCACTTTACAAGTGAGAATAATAGTTCTCTGAATTACCTTACACACTGTTGTAATATCATAATGGTTCCATATTATGTGTGGGATACACTATTGTAAAGTCTTGATTGTGTGTTTTATTTTTTTATATTATTGCCAAAAACTACCAGCATCAGACCCCCAGCACTGAGAGCAAATATTTTGCATATATAGAACTGAGAAAATCTACAGGACACATGTTAGTGACGTTGAACCATTTAAAAGAAAAGGAAAAAAACATCTTGCATCTCCCCTACCTCTTGATAATATATAGAAGGAATAAATTACTTGTAAAGTGTGGCATCTGTTGACATTGAAAGACAAATCAAATACAAATTGACAATGTTAAAAATGGTTAACTGGCCAATACAAATTTACATTACATGTTTTTCCAACCTTAATGTACCATGCATGTTACTAGAATGTAATCAATTAAAAGGACTGGCATCAAAGACACAAAAATTAGCCATTTTTCAATTGAATATTTGTCTGTTCAACATTTCCTTTAAAATGGTCGATCAGCGTGCATCTCTCTGCCTCCACATACACATGATTGTTGCACAGTCCAGTTGGATTGGACAACTGTCATTTTACATCTATGGACACCTTTATTCTTATTTTTACGGCTTGTATTCTTGTGTTACTATTACCATTATCAAAACACTTAACTGTGGCCTCTTGTATACTAAGACTACGGAATTTGCAAGTATTTACTTAAGACTGATTGGGTGTATTAGGGACCCAAGCATGCCTACCAATCAATTTAGTTTATCAACCCAGCAAGTTCCAAACCAATGCAGTAATATTGTTAGAATGGACACAAGATAAATGAGTGCACAGTACAGGAAGGTCTGCTGCCAGACCCTATTTGTCAAGTATGAGATCCTCATGGGGGTTATAATAATATGTAAAAACTCTCATGTCCTAAATCACTGCATCCTCAATTAGCATAATTAACAAAATAAAAAAAAGAAATTTCCTCTACGTACTATTGGGTCTTCTAATGACTCAACGCTGTGTTCTGGTTGCAGATCATTTATATCATTTCAGTAAATGGCTGCACAGCAGCTTATATCACCTAATTTATTCAGGGCAACACAACATGGATGAGCAGTGCCAGACAAACGATTCATCCAGAGAACTGTTCAGATATTCATAATGCACACATGTTGGTAAGCCACAACAGATTCAAAATAATCCTGGTTGTTGTCAGAATTTAGAATCATATTCAGGGATTATTATGTTGCCCTGAGCACATGGGAGCGATGGAACCTAGTCCTAAAGGGAATACAAATATGGCAGCTACCATTGCCAATTTTTTTTTAAAAGTGCAAGCTGTGGAGCTGTCATCCCTTTCTTGTTTTACTGATTATTAAGCCACTGCCCACTTGCAAGTATCAGCATTAGGGTACTTTTTGTAAGTGACTTCCAACATATACAAGCAAAGATGAGAGCCCTGGAATGTGCACCTCTATAAATGAATGGGTAGCTTTAAGGTTCTATTATGATAGGTTCCCTTAAAGGCTCTGCCCCATCAAGGCAGTTTTCCAAGAACAGAGGTTCTCATTAGAAGATTACTCATTACTTTTTGTCCAGGGGGCATCTTTAACATTTTGGATTTTCCCTCGCTTTCTTTCTAGATGACAATGGTACTCAGTACAAATAAAGTGGTGAATCTCCCCAATGGGCACACAGACAGCAATAAAAACTTGTCAGAAGGTCTAACTCTAAACCATGCTATTCAAATTCCACTTTAACATAAATCTGTTTATACCATGATGTTACTACTAGTTAGGCAAAATCACTACAATGCAGGAACATATCAGTGACAACACCTTTAGATGTCTTCTAGAACATCTGAGTCCCAGGGCATTCGCATATTCATATTTTGACACGTGTGGTGTTGACAGTTTGCCAATCCCCATCCTGTGCATTCTTTTGGCAGTCATCACAGCGGGGTCACCTTAGTTGTGTCATTATGAGAAATAAATGGGTCAATCTACCCAAAATCTTTGGACAATTTCTGCACCTGAGTTCATGGGCCTGCAAATCTGGTATAACCATTATGGAAGGTTCCCACTCACCCTGTTGATGTTGTATTTCTTTTATATTTTTGAGAATGCAGCAGAAAGAGCTTTAACATTAAAAGGTGAGCAGGACCATGCACAACTCCCAGGTGGACAGGAACAGAGTGAAGAATCACGGTAGATTGGTCTTACTGCTGAAGTATCAAAGACATTAAAGCAGCATGGAGCCTACTCAATCAGGCTGTACTTTTAACAAAAAAATGTCATTCTTAAGTAGACTGGCCCTTTAAATTCTGATAGGAAACCGCAGTTGTTTGTAATCCTAAATTCAGGTGGTCACAGTGCCTGTGAAAGACACAGAAAATACATGCAAATGCTTTCGAAAATAAAAGCCTGTAAACATATTTACATGTTTAGATAGATGTATGACCGTGTACATACCAATACTTTTTTTTACAAACAGTATAAATGTAATTATTACACCTATCAATCTGGTATTAATGTATAGCTTTACTTAGTATGGTAAAGTAGGCTAATGAAATAATATGCTTTGCAAACAATAGTAATTGCCTCAGATCTGTGAGACATCCATTGTGTCCATTAAGCCATGGTTATAGATTGCCTGACACAGACTTTTATCTGTCTCCCCGTGGCCAGATTTGGACATTTTACAGCCACAGTTCTCTACATCACTAAATGGACTGGGTAAATTTGCCAGTTTTTGGTCTTGAAAAAACAAACAGGAAGGGGATGTGTCAAAAGAGGGAGAGGCTCCCCTAAGGTGGCCAAGGGTGGTCACTCTGTACAGCAATTAAAGAAAGAGAGAGCACTTATAAAAGCTGAACTTTCTAGTTCAAAACCAGATGGGTGGCAACCCCAGGTCTAAGGCTATTACTTGTACTTCACATGGTACACATGGTGTAGCAGGTGGGGAGTTTGCAGGGGACTTCTCCCCAAAGCTCCCAAAATCAAAAAACTTCTTTAAAGATTGAGTTTACTTGCCTACCCTCTTTCCCCTCTCCTTATTCTTACTCTCAGGAGGTACTTGGATGTGGGATTAGGCTGATACACAATCATTCTGAAAATAATCAAAAAATATGCAGCCTAATATTGGTCAAACATGCATGCCTATGCCTTCTGTAAACACCTCCATTCTTATCTTAAGGGAACAATAGCTATTGCCAAGGAAAATCCATCTGAACCAATCAATTCTTCCCATGGGACCAGGGTTGTCTGGACTTATCGACATATTCAGAAATATGACTGTTTCTATATTCATCCATTTAGAGCCTGCTTGGGTAAAATATATCGAGGGCCTTTGAGGGCCTTGAGGCTGCCTATAGAGGAACCAATTTTAATTATTATTTTTACACAAGATTCTTATAGCTCCAAAAGTGTGTGCAGCACTTTACAAAATAAAGGAAGAGAGTACAGTTACAATACAATGCAAGACAAGTGGGTATGAGGGCCCCGCACATGAGAGCTTACAATCTAAAATAGATTCATGCAACGCAAGCATTGTTTACAATAATCAGGCAATTCAGAGGTTAGCTAGGAAAAGAATCATGAGTGGGAAGAGAAAGGTTTCATTACTCCTTAGGGTCAGGAGGGAACTGAGCATTTGTGTTTATGGCTTGTCCAAAAATCACCTGGATATGGCTGGATTTTGTCTGGACTTCCTTGTATGTCTATGGCCAGATTGCAGATAGGCAAATCCTATTGTGGGAATAGCGGAAGGTAAAAAATGTGCCTATACCAAATTTCATTGCTGAACTCACGCAGTTCACTATGACGTACCTCTCCTCCTTGAAAGTTAATTGACTACAGTGCAGATAAGGTGAAACCATCATTCTCCTCTATATACAGAAAAATAAAAAGATCTCAATGGTCACATTTTATTATTTTTGAATATAAGCACTTTTAACAAAGCCTTAAGCTGTTTGACTATTAAAGATGAGCAGGTACATTGAAAGCATCTAATAATGTAAGAAAGTATACTACTAGTTTAAGTATACAACTTCCTTATTTTGCCAATTACATCACATAAGAAGGGTAGAAAATGTACTATAACCCATTCTGATGTTGAAAGTTGAATCCTCATTAGATTGCATGAAGTGACCAGAAGTCACATATGGTGAGGGGTGCTCACTTGGAGTGTGAACGTCCGGGTTCATAGGTTTGCTACATGCTCGCTAGTCTTGGACCACTTTATTAGTTCACTGAGTATACCAATCCCCTCAAGATTCGATTGGCCAGTTTGTCTTATTCACAGGGAACTGGTCCAATCTGCTGAGAGTGTTGACTAATTCATATCAGTTAGCCCATCTCTATTGATTTTCTAAAAACAATCATTGAATTGGTTGCATCTCTTTCAAAAATCAACTGTATGTGCGCTGAGCCACATGCATCAGATAATCATTGTGGATGGTTTCGGCTGGAAAGGACAAGAGTTCTTAGATATCTTACTGTGAAATAAAGGTGGTGAGATTCTCTATGATTGATTCTTGTGCCAACTGAGCCCTCTTTATCAGTAAGTGTAGAAGTAAATAGCTTCTTTATTTGGTAGTGAACAGTTTGTGTGTCTTTCCTAGTGGTGTGAACAATGGGGAAGGAGAGAGAAGCAGCTCTTACACAAAAGCTAGATCAGATGGCAAACTCCTGTGTTTCCTCAAGCATTATCATGATCCCCCGGCTGCAGCCTGCCACACTGGAAGCTAAGCTATATAAATAGCCATTAGGCGTTGATTAAAAGCCATCTGTGACCCGAGATTAGCTGGCCAGATTGACCATTAGGCTAGCCGGTAAATCAAGGGTCTTTAACTTGTGCTCTTTTATTATGTAACTGACTAATTAAAAAAAAATAAAAGCAGATGGTGTTTAAGTAAAATATACAAATTACATTTAGTTGAATTGCAGTGATTTCATTACACTGAAGTGTGTTCAAAAAAAGGGACATGGCAATATGGAGACAAACTCCCATTTCAGCTTTGCAAGTCTAACCATGGAGCTCTTCTGGTGAAGATTTTCTGTTAATGTTCTTTTCTGCCTTTTTATATTTCTATAAAGTAGATGTAAACCCTAAATGAATGACATTTAAAGGGTTATTCACTAAAGAGCCGAAGGATCCAGCTGATCCTTCGGCTCGCTTCGGCCGTCTGAGCTCTTCGTTTCAGTGGAACCGAAGGGCTGCTATATTGGCTATTCAAAAAAGCCCATACAGCAGCCAAAGGCAGCCGAGCTAAACCCACATGCTTCGGCTTGGGAGGCCGTAGTGACAGGCGAAATGTGAAGAAAGGTCGGCCGAAGCCGACCGATCTGTACACAAGTGAAACTTGGGCAGAGCCGGGCGTGATCTCATGGCTGGCTCCGCCCAGTTGTAATAACAGATCAGCGTTTTCTCAAATGACTTGGGGAAGCTGATCTGTCATTAAACAATAACAACTGGGCGGAGCCGGCCATGACATCACAGCCAGCTCTGCCCATATGTTATTTATTGCCCGGGACCTGCTAGAAGACTCTGGCAGGTGCCGGCAAATAGGATACAGTTGGGCGAAGCTAGCAGTGATGTCACTGCCAGCTCCACCCAAGTGTTTATATTTTGCTGGCATCTGTCAGAGTCGACATTATGTGGCGGGAGTTCGTTGCATGTGGTTGGGTCAGCGTGCGTCGTTTTTTTTTTCTTTTTTCTTTTCTTTAAAATATTTTTATTATTTTTTAATTTTGTTAAATTTTTTAAATACTTTTTCAACATTTTTTTTTCCATTAATTTACCTTTTTTTTAGGGCTGGTAATGATTCAAAATTTCCTGTTCGATTAATCTAAATTTTTTTAAATCGATTAATCAATTAATTTTGATTAATTATAACGCACATACACATCCAACTACATTGGCCTATACACATACAGCACAGCAATAAAGTAATAAAATGAACTAGGATCACACTAATCCAGCACGTTATTAATCTCACGTGCCCCACTCAATATGGCCGCCGCTTGAGTGGGGCAACTAAATTAACGATTAATCGAGGGATTAATTGTTAATTTCCGCAGCCCTACTTTTTTTCTATTCTTCTCTACCTCGGAGGTAGCGAGAACAGCATTCGTCTTCGGCAGCTAAGTGAATAACCCCCTTAGATTGTTAAAGCACTATATAACGTTGCTTCAAGTAGATGTAAACCTACATGACAAGTTGATGACATTTAGTTTGAAAATCATTAACAACTGCCGACTGTTTTAAAAAAAAAATGTCATCCTTTGTTGCATCTTGTTGCTGCTTATCTCCTTCAGCCTCTTTGCAACTACTTCCTGTCTACTTGTACTCCAGTGATAGCTGCATGGCATTTCCTGAGGGTGACAACAGTGGACCATGCCTGCATAACGTGTGTTGAAACAGCCACTTGTAGTATCTATACCCTTTAAAAACAGAGGGAAAGTAGCACCATATTAACAATTTCAGAGCCACTGCACACATATCTGCCAGTGACTATTGTAAGAAAAATTACACCAATGACCCATGGGAGATTGGAGCGCAATAACAAGAAGGCTTTGGACAGATATGTTCACCCATTTCCTTGTTGTTGTGACACGACAGCAAAGCTTACAGTTTATGCGCACACCCCCTAGTATGCAATAAGCAGTGGGAATCTATGTCAGGTGATTAAAGGGTCATCTGAGAATCTGATTGGGTACAAGTAAATTACTTTTTATAACACAAAATCTTAGATCTCAATTGTGATATCTGGGATTACTCCCTTTTTTATTCCATACTACAGTGTAACAGCACAATGTTGCGGATATGTGGCATTCATCAAGTGCAGTAAAAAAATGTTTTAAAAATTCATGTAACCCTTAAGATTTTAATATATTCCATATCTTTATGGACACTTACATACAAAGGTAATAAATGATTGATATGTTTTATTTTTGTAAGTAAAATATTTATAATGTATGTTTTATTGGACACCTAAGTACACCTGCAAAGCAACAGATTCACTCTACTCCTGCCCACCCCAGCGTTATGTTTTTTGTTTTGTTTTTCACTACCACACTGCCCCATGTGCCAACAGGACCAAATGGGGGAAAGGAGAATGAGTCACTTGCTCCCCTGTACCCAGAATTCCTCTTCTCTTCTCTCCTGGCCGTTGAGCACAGTGGTAGGAAGTGATGGCAATATGTGGGCTACTATTAAAGTTACACTATATTGACAAACGTATTGGGATGCCTGCCTTTACACGCACATGAACTCTAATGGCATCCCAGTCTTAGTCTGTAGGGTTCAATATTGAGTTGGCCCACCCTTTGCAGCTATAACAGCTTCAACTCTTCTGGGAAGGCGTCCACAAGGTTTAGGAGTGTGTCTATGGGAATGTTTGACCATTGTTCCAGAAGCGCATTTGTGAGGTCAGGTACGGATGATGGACGAGAAAGCTGTGCTCACAGTTTCTGCTCTAATTCATCCCAAAGGTGTTCTATT
Organism: Nanorana parkeri; assembly: GCF_000935625.1. Lineage (NCBI taxonomy): Eukaryota > Metazoa > Chordata > Amphibia > Anura > Dicroglossidae > Nanorana > Nanorana parkeri. Next base: position 31,280 of record NW_017306463.1, read on the forward strand.
GGGTTGAGGGCAGGGCTCCTTTGGTGTGGAGGAACTCAGTCAAGTTCCTCCACCCCAAACTTGCTCATCCATGTCTTTATGGACCTTGCTTTGTGCACTGGTGCGCAGTCATGTTGGAACAGGAAAGGGCCATCCCCAAACTGTTCCCACAAAGTTGGGAGCATGATATTGTCAAAAATGTCTTGGTATGCTGATGCCTTAAGAATTCCCTTCACTGGAACTAAGGGGCCAAGCCCAACCCCTGAAAAACAACCCTACACCATAATCCCCCCTCCACCAAACTTTACACTTGGCACAATGCAATGAGGCAAGTACCGTTCTCCTGGCATCCAGACACGTCCATCGGATTGCCAGACAGATAAGCGCGATTCGTCACTCCAGAGAACACGTGTCCACTTCTCTAGAGTCCAGTGGCGGCGTGCTTTACCACTGCATCCGACACTTTGCATTGCACTTGGTGATATAAAGCTTGGATGCAGCTGCTCAGCCATGGAAACCCATTCAATTAAGCTTTGCATGCCTAGGTGCTTGATTTTATACACCTGTGGCCGTGGAGGTGATTGGAACACCTGATTCAATGATTTGAAGGGGTGTCCCAATACTTTTGGCAATATAGTGTAACTTCTTCCCTTGCCCCGCTTTGCTAAATTATTATTTTAGCATAGGAGGTATTTTTAGAGGATGTGCAGGTTTCGAACTTCTATTCTGTGCTGAAATCTACCATGCCAATCTCTTGTAACAGTATTTTTGTTAGTTTATGTTACCTGATCCAAAACTAAACTCTTATAAAGGATTGCCTGAGATAAGACTAACATTGGAGGTACTTTCCATCTCTGGCGATGGATACCATGTACGCATGTTTACACATAAATTGCTTAACAAATGACCTGTCAGGCGGATGGTGCCACCATCTTACATCAATCAGCTTTAGTGCATGCATGTTCTAAAGATAGATACACCAGAAAAACTGTCTGAAAAATTGTAGACTCAACTAAAAAACAATATCTCTTTCGCTAGTCTATCTCCCTCTTGTTCTTTACTCGGAGCAACATCTCAATTGAGTGTAGAGAGAAGTCAATATCGGATGTGACAAGTGTATGTGTTTCCCAGACATCTGACTGTTCATTTCTACTTACAAGGGCTGGAGCACCTTTCAAAAATTTTAGCCCACCGTTTGGGAGCGAGTTCTCTTTGTGGCATGGCTGTCACTTTTCCCAGCATCATGCTGCTATTTTCCCATCATGGCATTTGTTGACAGGTTGTTAGGGGACTGACAGTGAATATGTTTGAAAAACTGTCAACCTTGTGCAAAAAAAAAAAAAAATGGAAAAAAAATAGAAGAAAAAAAGAAAAAAAAAAGGAAAAGGTAAATATAGAATGAAATGTAAAATGTTTGCTGTAGGATGCAACTGTAAACATTGTGCAAAAAAAAAAAAAAAAATGGAAAAAAAATAGAAGAAATAAAGAGAAAATAAAGCAAAAGGTACATATAGAATGAAATGTCAAATGTTTGCTGTAGGATGCTAAATTGTAAACAGTTGTCAAACGCATTGATGCCTGCTCGGCCTGATGCAATTAACAATACATCACAATTGTCTTCCAAGGAGGCACTTGATCACTAAATTATTATCTCTGATCAATAATGATTTTGCATTCAATCTAATGTATGTTAACACAAATCAATAGTGGGGGGAGGGAGGGGGAGGAATGTTTATTTTACTATAAGAACAGCACAGAGGGGGAAAAGGATTTTAAAGCAGGTTTCATTTCTTAATAAATAAAACAAATCCTCCCAACAGACAAGGTATAAAGTAGAATATGCGGTAAAGTCTCTGGGAACATGGTGGGGCCATGATTAAAAAAAGGGACAGTTCATTTAAAGGGGAATTTTACTTTTATTTAATTTTCTAAAAATGTGATAAAGCTACTACACTGTAATAAATTAATTTTAAGGGGAACAGTATTTTTGACACTTGGCCATTTTGAAGGCACCCAGTGCAGCTAGGTAGCGCAAACAAATAACTTGTGTTGTAGCAAACCATAATGCCCAAACCATAATGTAACACACTGCACAGAATGGCATGTGTTATTGTGCATTGCATTAACCATGTGTTAGTGCAATGCATCAGTGTAAAGCTACTATTATATAAAACAGCCCAATGCTATGATAAGTGTAGGGTGCATATTAGATTACTGAAGACCACTGGACATCTAGACCTCTGTGCTCTTTGTGAGAGCAGCGGTCCAGATCTCTAGCATGCTGCCAGCACAGGGCAGTTTCATATAATAGTAAAGCACTGACACAATAAAAAATACAAACATACTTTACTTTTAAGCCAGCCACTTCATGTTTGAGGAAATTTGTCAACAAATTAATACAAGGACAAAACAGATGCTTTTAATGCTACAAATGTAATAGTATTCCATAAATAGCCTTGATGTCTATATCCAATATTCAATGTTTATTTTTTTTAATTAAATACATTTTTTATATTGCTGTTAGATCTGCTTTAATGGGATTTAAATACATTTATTGATTTCACTATAATGTATATAATAATGAATGTGTCCCATTAATATGGGTTTATATGTTTCCAGGTTCTGTAACATCACAACAGTCTGGCAATGATCCCAAGGAAGTTAAACATGGCTATGTGCTGTTCAGATGTTCCAATGAGTCACTCCAATAGAGGTGTGCTGTTACCCACGCTTATATGGTGATCTCATTGAGTATTGAGTACACTTTGTCTGTGCACTGTGAACCCTCTCTGATATGTTCTGCTTTTACGGTACTTGGTAGCATATTGTGAATGTTTGCATTTCAAAGCCCAATGAATAGTATGAATGTGCAAATGTTTGGGAAATAAGCATGTGTATTGAAGTTCTTAGGAAGTGAAAATTATTATTTGAATACTTTTAGTGGTAAATGTCCTCATTTTATCCTTCCTTCAACCTTTACATTTCAGCCCTAAAGAGCATTCGTATACATGACCATGACCACTTGTACATGACCATGACCAACTATACATGGACCAATTAAAGGACACATAACTTCGCCATAAATTCTTTTGATGAAAAATGCTCTTATTTTATCCTCCCTTAAAACTTTACACATCAGCCCTTAAGAGGAACTTTACCCATATCTTAAAATAACAAAGATACCTTTAGAACTGTGTAGTAATGACAATCAATAAAGAGATACTGATAGATAATTGCCGGCCAGGAAAGAATTGTGGACCAGGAAGTAGATAAACTCTATTTGTAAGTAAATGAAAAACATGTTTGTTTAAAGGAGAACTATGAGGTGAGTGCTTTTCACTCACCTCATAGTTCTAGCCGACCTGTGACAATGAGACTGTCACAGGTCAGCTCAGTAGATCGAGAAGTGAGCTCTCTGCCGTGACAGGGGAGGGGCTGGATTCCCCCCTCCCCGATCCACCAGCGCTGACTGGCGTATCGGATGTGGAGGTGGCGGGTACAGCTGGCTCTGACTCTAGATAGGCAGAGCCAGCTGTCACTCATGCAGCTGGGCGGATCCAGACATAATTGTCGGGATCCGCTTCAGCTGCGGCATCTCAGTATATCGCGAGCAGTAGCTCGCGATATACTGTGGCGTCTCAGTATACCGCGAGCTGTAGCTCGCGGCATACTGAGCTTAGGGTAACGGGAGGACGCTAGTTTGTGTCCTCCCGTTACCCTAAGGAGAACTATGGGGAAAAGCCTTAACCGCATAGTTCTCCTGTAACTAATGAATGTAACATGATTTTATATCAGCATTCTGATGTGATTTTTAGTGAAAGAGGGTAAAGGTCTGCTTTAAGAACATAACACACAGTATGTACAAATGTGATCACGTCTTCATGGACCATTAGACCATTCATGGAGAATTAGAAGACCCAGAACTTCCCTATTAGTTCCATTGAATACTTGCGATGAACACTGTTGTTATTTTATTACACTGCCTTCAACCTCTACATATCAGCAGCTTTAAAGAGCATCCATATACACCATATGTATAAATGTGACAACCCATACATGGACCAATTAAAGTTCCCATAACTTCCCCATGAATTCCATTCAATACTTTGATCAAAAATGCTTATTTTATCCCTACTTAAAACTTAACCCATTGTGACTTTACCCAAGGGTATAACACACTGTATGTACAATTGTGACCACCACTACATGGACCCAGAACTTCCCTATAAAATACATTGAAAACTTGTGATGAAAAATGTCTTTATTTTATCCTTCCTTCAAAGTTTACATATCAGACCAAAAAAGCATAACACAGTATATGTATGAATGTGACCACCTGTACGCGGACCAAATAGAGGACCCATAACATTCTCTAAAAATCCCATTGAAAGGCACTGCACACCGTTCAAGGAGAATCTATTTGGGTGCACTGCGCAAAGTAACATCAGTAGGTAGATAGAAAGAAGTAGAGGCACTAGCAGGAGTTCAAATTCATTGTTCACAGTGAATCTTTATCAAGGTTAAGGCGATGGACTGCAAACCATTGAAACATTGGAAATGCATCCATATTGCAAAAAGAAATGATGTACATTTATGATTGTTTACATTGGAGCCTGAAAAGCATTATAACCATCAGTGGATCACAGTGCAAAGCAAACGCTTATGCTTACGCTTATCCCCCTGCTGAGGTCTGTACGAGGTTCGTACCTTTGGGTATGGAGCTGGACAAAGTTATCACTATACTACAACTTGTAATCAATTGACAACTATGAGTCCCTCTGTTGCAGTAACTTGTTTTTTCATTCCTGACCCTGTAAATGGATCTGTGAATGAATAAGGTGGCTGTGCAGGCTGAGCCATGTATGACTGCCGCTAATTTAAAAATACACAGAAGCCAGCGGGGAGAAGCACCCTTCTATTTTGGTAAGGGTGGAGTGGTTGTGGACTGGCACTGTGTTCCATGTTACACCCTAAATATGGATGTACATGGTATAAAACATAGAATTAGCCTTCAATATTTTATATATAATGGCTGCATTCTTAGATAAAAATCAGTGTCTTAATGGTCTTCAGCGACCCAGCATAGCCTTATGATGCCCTCTTTCAAAGACTGACGTGTATTTTGCCCTTCTGTACACACCATTACAAAGTGTGGTCATGTGAGCAGTTGTTGACTTTCTTAAACAGATCTAGCCATTTTCTGCTTACTGTTCTCATTAGCAATGTGTTTTTCCCACAGCACAGCTGCTTGGTGAATGCTTGTGTTTTTACACCAGTCTCTGTAAATTCTACAGTATGCAGCAAATGAAAATCCCAGCATGTCTGCATGTTTTATGTATTGAGCGTCGACCGCATGATTCACTTTTGGGCTGTTTGTGTTAGCAAGCAGATATATATACTGTACACACACAGTATGTCTGTTGGTGTGCATCTATTTGTATGCATTTTTCATATTTGTTTAAGATTTTAAACGTTTTAAAAAGTACTGCATCCTATTAACAGTTAAAGTATACTTTATATAAACCCAATAAATAAAATCGTATATGCTGTTTAAAATGTTATTGTAATTTCAGAAGGCAATTTTCAATAATTAAATCTGCATTTTTTATTATAATACCAGATGATCCTGCCATGTCAGGCACTTCCTATTATTGTTAGGAGGGCAAGGGAAGCCACACTTTGCGCTATGCTGCAGCCACTGATCTGCCTGTCCCTCCCCCAGCCACTGCAGTGCCCACTTTGCTTGATGCATCCCTCGCTTTGGTTGACGGTTGATGGCGCACCTCCACAGGTTGCTAGGCAGTGATCGTCTTGAGCTGCCCTGCCACCTCATGACGGATTGACTGCACCAGTCTATTTGAACACCACAATCCCAGGGCTCTGGACTTGTAATAGCGTTTAGCTTCCTGACCCATGCTCCAGTGCACTGACTTGCCTGATCTGATCACCCTGTTAGTGACCTTTGCTAAGGATATGACCACTGTCTTGGATTGCTGCCTGCCCTGACCACTGTTTGGATAACCACTACTCTCTTGGATTGCTGCCTGCCTGACCCCTGCTTGTATGATGTTTGCTGTCTTGGATTGCTGCCAGCCCTGACCTCCTGCCTGGATGCAGACTCTGACATACCTCACAGTACCCATTCACTCTTTCTTTGGGTTACTGGGTGACTTGGTTGTTCTGTGAATATAACTTATGCCTGAAGCTCTGGGGGTCTTGCAAATATAACGCATACCTTAAGCCCTGGGGGGCATCTGAGTAACTGTAGTGTAGGCCTTAAGGGAAAGACGGCTGCTATAGGTGAAGCTGTGCATATGCTTGGCTGCTTTTGCAGAACTCGACACTAGCTAGTATCCCACACAGTAATAGGGTGACAACAAACTGTCCTCTATCCCAATTGTGCTGCTGCATTGTCCCACTGTCCAAGGAGCTTCCAATGGAGACCAATGGAGTGGCCAATTCAACACACATTAAAGTGGCATAGCTTACTGTTGTCACCAGCAGGAAACCCACACACAGAAATGCTGTACAGTCATCTCTGGAGCTCATGTAGACAGTAAGAGGCTGCAGGAGATGAGCAGCACAGAGAAATAAGAAAGTATGAAAAATTGTTATAACTGCATTCTATTTTAAAAATGACAATGGTTAATGATACATTCGATGATGATATTTTAGAAAAACGAAATATCCTTTAGGATTTACATCTACTTTAAATATAAAAATAAACATTGCTTTAAAGAACAAGACGGCTAGAAATGAGGAGGGCTTTTGTCTTGTTCAGCCATCCTTCCCTCTCCGGAAAACAGTTAAACTAATTTTACAAGGAGAGCACAGGAGCAAAGAGTCAAGACTGTACTTGTGCCTCTTATTATGTTACAAAATGCATCTACTCTGCTTCAAATTTCAGTATTTAAGGAAGAAAAAATATGTGGTTTTTGGGCCGTTGATTCATTTTCCATGGACTCCAGAAGCCCTTATTGGCATCACGTTACCTTTCACCTTGGCTTCGGTGCTCCCTCACGTCCAATTCACGATTTCGGAAGAACACATCTCAAATGTCCTTCCCACAGACAGATGCTGCAGACATTATATAATTTTATCATCGCCGATTTCGACAAATTGGATATATAAAATATGAAACACAAAACCGTTTTTTCCAGCACACAGGCTATAACCTTAACCGCCATGTCAAATGTAGTGTATAATTTAATTGGATGAAAAGTGGTCGCGTTGAGCGATGTAGCGGGAGCCCACGTCACATTTTCGAAGATTATAACAAGAGTCAGAACCTCGTTTTAATAATAAAACCAGCAAGGTATTTCAATTACACAATGTTTCATTGAGACAAATAATAGGAAGTTGGCGTCTCCGGATCGCCAAGCGCATACGAGAAACGTTCCACTACATTGCCAGCAATTACATATTACAAAACAGCGTTGTATTTTCTCCTGCAAAGTGCCATTTAAAATCACATTTGGTAGGCGAATTCTTGGCAGTTATTGTTGAGTAAACTCACCCTTGCCGTAAACTGCAATAATCTACATGCACGTGCTAAAAATAAATAAATAAATATATACAGTATATATAACACAAATTACACTAACAGTAAAATAATCACATAGGCACATCACAAATTTCTGCCGTATTAACTTTGGGTTGTAAAACTCAACTTCTTGACCATATTTACAAGCTTCAGGTATTGAGTTGCAGCCACGGTTTGCTGTTTGGCTATTTGTATTACCAGGCAAGTGCACCTAATAGAGCGCACACAGAGTAAGACTGTAACACACCTATGTGTTGTGCTAGCCGCAACATACATCAACGCACCTGAAGTTAGTGCATTGCAGCACCATTCACTTTTAACACCTTAAGGCAATGCATCCGTATTGTAGTCCACTGCAATGCAAAGTAACATACTACCATACTATGTCTTTTGGGGGGAAAAAAAGTTGCAGGTGCATTTTGTTCTGCTTCATTGGCAGCCCATTTAAATGAATAGGCTACCTTACACAACTCATGTGCATGTGTTTACATATTATGTGCATATGTTAATGCAACACACCAGAATGGAAAAGTGTAAAGGGGGCCAAAGGGTCTGTTCACGCCACACGTATACATTTTACTGCAGGAAGATGTATCCCACTAAAAAGAATAAATACTTACAAACAGATACAGTATAAGGCAAAACACCTATGGACTGATAATGACCATATTTAGATGTACCTTTTATCCCCATTCTCTGTCTTTCCTCCTCTATACCACTCTTCCCCAATGTCCCTGTGTCTTTCCAAGCAATTTAATTTACCAGATGACATTTTAGGTTTCCTCCTCCATAGCGGTTTCTCTGAGAAAATTTTAAACTAAGGAAGTGTGCCTAAGGGAGAAAAGCCGCTTAGCTATGATGAGTTGCTGTGTCTATAGCCTGCTTTACTCTTTGGGCAGAGTTGCCCTTTACCTCTTTAATTAATTTAAATAAACACTTGTGAATACGTATGCACTACTTTGCCCATGCAAGCCATAGTATACCAGTTTATCTCTATGTGTTGCTAAATTTAATAGTCCCCTTGGAAATTCTTTTATTTTCTTTAACAGATTTAACCCAGAAAACATAGTGCAGGTTTTGTACCCATGGTCGTCCCACTATCATAATATAGTCGTTATTAGCAAAAGGACTCAGAATACCACTTACAATGTAAGCAATCTTTATGCCATTCATGGCGATTAACAAGTAACTTGTGATCTAATAAATGTCACAATCAGTTTCATTTAATTAAAAAACAGATATTATATAGTAATGCACACTGACATTTATGTCTTCATTTACGTGACATGGGATTTACGGCCAAAGCTTTATTTGATGGAGGCCACAAATACTGGTCATTAAACTGCCACAAGATGGACACAAGATCACATTAATGAAATTAGACAAGGCACGGTCCTGATATATGAGGTCCTTCTACAATATTGGAAAATAAAAGTCCAAAAGAAAATGTTTTCCTTGGCTACAGCAGACCCTGGAAACAATTTTACAAGGCAACTCTACTTAAAGCATAGGCCCTTTCAAAGGAAAACAGTCCATAAGGAGATCTTCATCATCATCTTGGACTGACAATTTTTTTTTTCGTGAACAGAAGTGTGAACTGAGGTATTCATATCAGTAGATTTATACGAATCCGGAGGTTTGCAGTGCTTGGAGGGTATTGAAAATGCACATTACACTAAATAAATGGCTAAATAAGTTATGTTCACAGAAAATGTGAAAACTGAGAGCAATTACGCAGAAGATTTTGGGCCTGACGTATAAAAAATGTCCTATAAAAAATCTCACATTTCCCATTGCAATAGATAATCTTCCAGCTGTGGACGTTCCATTTCTGCACTTCAGGCATAAAAAAGTGAACAGAAATTCTGATTGGCTGCTATAGAGCAAAATTAATTTCCCTGTTAATGCGCTTTTTATATTTAAGCACCGTTGCAGCTTATGCAGGACAAGTGTGCTGATATTGGTTTTCCGGAGCAACCAAAGAAAATAACAAAACTGGAGCAGACATAAATTGGAGCAGTTGTCCATGGCAACCAATGTTTTATTGTCAAAGCTTACCTGAACAAACTGAAGAGAGAAGCTGATTGGTTACTATGGGCAACTGCTCCAAATTCTGACCAATGTATTTTTTTCCACTCTGATTTGCAGAAATTACACTTTTTGTGCATTAGTCCCCTTTGTTCTAAACAACGTCACATTTCCAAATGGGGTTTATTTATAAAAATGTGCATAGCTTATTCATCCAGCACAACTTCATGTATTGTTCTGTGTGGTTAACAGCTGTTGTGAAATAGGGCAAACATTTGTGTTCTTAGTGTAATTTCTCTTCTAGTCGAATGTTCTTTAATAGGTATATTCATAAAGAACAGAGTGAATAGGGAAAATACTGCATTATGGCCACTAGATGGAGCTGAGGACCATAGGAAATAAACACTATGGGGGTTATTCACAAAGCTGTGGAAGGCAGCCGAGTGAATAATCGAGCCAAAGTGAATTGAGCCGATCGTCCTTCGGCTATTCACCTCAGCTCAGTACAGCTGATTTCAGCCGTACATCAGCTAAAATCTGCCTTTCATCAGCGGCCTTCGGTCAGCTGTTGTCTTTTACAGGGAGAACAGTCAGCTTTGGCTGACCTTTCTCCCCACTTAGGCGAGCCGAAGCATATGGGTTCGGTTCGGCTGAGCCGCTCGGCTGCCTTTGGTTGCTGTACGGGCTATTGTGAATAGCTCGTACAACAGCCCTTCGGTTCAGTCAAAGCGAGCCGAAGGATCAGCTAAAGCTACGGCTAGATCCTTCGGCTCAATAGTGAACAGCTCTATGTTAGTACTGAGCTACAATGTTAAAAAAGACCGCTTGAGGGATTGGGCATATACATGATATTGCTGTAGCATCAGTGGTTACATTTATATGTTCATTCCCTCGAGAAGTGAACACCATGGTTGTCACTGTCTGTATTTATCTTCATTTAATTTCAGGATTATTACTAAAGCAATCTTGTTACATAAATGTTCCCCCAAAATCTATAACAAACCTTTATCTTAGATAGGCGTCTGGTATGGATTTTAAGGAGGGACTCCATGCAAAAGACAAACAACACATAACATCAGAGTCCCCGCTATTATAGCAGAAGCCCTGTTTCCCATCAATGATGTCCCCCTTCCCATCAGATCCCCCCTTCCTTCCCATCATAGCCCCCCACCCCCCCCCGCCCTTTCACATCAGGAGCCTGCCTTTACATCAGAGTCCTATCTTTTAATCTTCCCTACAAGCTCAAAAGGCAGCATGGCAGGGGGACGGACATGGGGCAGGTCTGGATGGCGGTGGACTCCTGTCCTCTTATTAATGCTGGATGTCACCCTCCCGATTACCGTCATGCATTTCCATTGTGCTGGTGACTGGCTCATCTGCACCATGGAAATGGATGACACTGTGAGAAAATTTGAAGGCACCCCTGACAAAGCCAGAAGGCACACGCGCATGCCACAGCATCATGGTTGAGAAAGACTGGTCTACACAAAGGAGCCTTTTACACGTATACAACATACATTATTATAAACCAATATCATAAATTGAAGCTGAACTCCAGCTAAAAATATTTATTGGATGAGGGGTGGTGATGGCATTCACCACCCCATATCCAATAAATATTGGATGAGGGCATGATTGGATAAGGTCTATGCATTCCTTATCCAATCATGAAATGCCTAGTATAGATACAGCAAATACATTCATTGATTGCTGTAAGACACTGTAGTAGCTCCAGCTACTAAAGTGTTTTACATGTTCCCCATGACCCTACCAGGTATACAATATATACAGTTATATTGGGTCAAGCTGTACCAATGTAAATCGAAAGAAACATTTATACCTGACGTTCAGGTTTAAATGGTCATATAATCTTATGGGAAGATTGTTATTGAGGTGAATAGTTTCATGGCAGGGTCTCTTGAAGAATTAAATGTATTAAAACATGGATAGTCATTTTGTTTGATAGAGTGTTGTTTTGGCACAAGCCTATAAGGAATGTTGCATTCACACTGTTGAGCTAGCTGGCAGCCATCCAAAGTTTTAAGAACGCTTTTATTTCTATAAGGTGCAGAAACCAAAATGTTCCTAGGGCAGCGAAGGGTTAAACAAGCATATTTTCCACTTGGTCAACAATGTTACAAGCCGATTTGTCCTGCGGTGGCTTGGCGCCAGGAAACTGCTCGCACACTTAATGCTCATGCCAGATCTAATTAGCCACTGACTTCAATAATCTGGATGCCAAAGATTGAGATCTATTTGTTGTAAATCAACAGGAGCATTAAAAGACGCTAAACATACAGGAGCACCTTTTGATGAATGCCTATTTGTTTTATCAATCACGAGCCTTGCTCTGGCCAGGTCCCTTTCATTCAACATCCAATTCTTCTTGTGTTCTGCCTGCTGCTCCTAATTCCATACCGGAGAGAACGTATGCAGCACTTTGCTGATTAGCTGCAGACACTTGGGTGAAATTTCAAGACTGAAAGAAGAAGTGCTGCAAGATCTATTATCCTGATAGCTTTTTATTTATTTATATGGTATAATTCAGCCCATACATTTATATTGAGCTTCCAGTCAGTGCAGATTTGCAGTGTATTGTACTAATAGCAAGATACACTTGTTTTCAGCACTGGGAGCCCTGCGATGGTCAATTATGGTGCAAGCCTCTCATCACTAGGATCCATTGTGAATAGTAGTTTACGGGCATTTATACCCTACACCAGTGGTTCCCAACCTGTTTTTCCTTGGCAGCCCCTTTGTATAAATTTTACCCCTCAATTGGGGTGGGACAGGGGGAGAGGCTAAAAGTGAATCATGCAGTTCTCTACACTGAATATTGGGCGTGGCAAAATTGCACAAACGGTAGGAGGGGTTTGAAATGCCACTGTGTCAGTGAATATAAGCAGCTTCGGCTACTATACTCACCCATCTCTGGCACTGTTCCTTGCAAAATCACTAATCCAGCGCTGCTCCTCTTCTCAGGCAAATGACACCCAGCATCATTCAACCCGCTTCTCTGAGCCCAGGGCGTCATTACTCCGCCCCCTGATTTCAAATCAAAGGTGAATGCTGCAAAGAGCTGTGCAATGTCATTACGGGGTACTGCTGTATGCAGAATTTAGGAGCAGCCTACCTCCTGGGAGGCCACTATGACCCTGAGGAGGGGTAGGTTGAGCAGATTCTGCTGATACTCAGGACTTACAGTCTCGGTTCTACGCTTCTTCTCTTCATGCCTATTTGCAGAAGGCAGCAGCGGCTTTAAGAAAAGTGGAGAGCACATCAGCCGGGGACTGATTGAGGTATTGGCAGTCAGAACTATAGAATGAGTGTCGAAAAATGCAGCAGTATGATTACTCTGCAGAATACTACACTATTTAGTCCCTGACTTCCCACAGCCACAGCCTTTTCCGCCATTACAAAAATATTTTCAAGTACCCCTAAATATGCTGCCAAGTACCCCTAGGGGTACTCTTACCCCATGTTGGGAACTGCTGCCATACACTAAATCTCCAATATAACACTTCATCTAAACCCCAAAACAAAAATGTAATATTTTACAGCTTACCAGTCCTTAGATGTTGTGACTGCATTAGTTTTCTTTTTAAGGGCTTTTTATCCCTTTATTTTCCCCAATGATCCTGCCTGTAACACACTCCCTGTGCTAGGGTGACAACATTCACTCTCTGTACTTTATCTATGGAGGAGCAGCGTTGTCATCCTAAAACAGGAACTACAAAACACCCCCCATCTCCATAACATAACGGTTGGTTTTATGTAGAAATGCATGGGAACCTGTCAGCTCACTGGATTTTGGCAGGGACGGCCGGTATTTTTTTTTCAATTTCTCCCACTCCAGACACATGCTGGTAAGTTAATAGGCTCCTGTCTAAAGGTGGCCATACACTTTACAACCCTCGCAAGACCTTAAAAAAACGTACGATCTGCCCATCTTGGACAGGCAGATCGTACTTGCGATCATCGCAAGCCCGCCCCCCTGAGGGGCGGGCTTGCGATGACCGCAATGCTGAACGGGCAGTGTGCGCATGCGCACACCGGCCCGTGCGGCATTAATTTTACGATCATGCTAAAAACCAGCCGAAAATCGTACGATTCTCGGCTGTTTTTCTAGCATGCTCCTTAGACAAAAGACGTGCGACCGTACAGTAAAAACGGTTGCACGTCTTCCATACACTGTGCGATTATCGTACGATCGCGGGATTTCCCGCGATTATCGTGCGATAATCGCACAGTGTGTGGGCACCTTAAATCAGCCCTGTGTGTATGTGAGATAGGGACATTAGATTGTAAGCTCCCTGAGGGCAAGACTGATGTGAATGTGCAAAAAGCGCTCCGTAAATTGTCGGGGCTATATCAATACCTATAATAAATAAATAATTATAAAACAGATATAACAAAATGCTGTCAATGGTATGGTCTATGCTCTCCCGGTATGTTTCAGCAGAGACAGTGGGTCGTGGAGTGCGGGCGCACAGCATAGAGATTCGGAACTGTTCAATATGGCAAGTGGGGGATCAGGAAACATGTTGAATGAATGCTGGAGTCCATGTGCACTACAGGGTGTTGTGTTTTCTTTTTCTGAACCTTGTTTCTATTACATTTATTTAACTTTATTAGCTGCAGTATGTTTCTGTGAATTGTATTCACACCTTTGCAATAAAATGTATGCCTGCGTTAATGCAATTCATGCAAATGCAGCTTGTGCATTACCAGAATGCATTGATGTAAGGCAAACCCCCAGATTTTCAGCGTATGTTCCTATATGCAGCCGAATCAAAGAGGCGCCTTTTCCCAGTATTGCAAAACAAATTGAAAACGCACTCATCAACTCATAACCAGCTTTAAAGCAAGGTGCACATGGAAAGGCTTTATACAGTCTAACCGCTATGGGTTTTTTTGGGGGGGGGGGGTTTGGGGGGCTGGGAAACTTTTTGCTGTTGTACTGTATGTGCATGTGCACCTTGCTTCCATGTGCACCTTGCTTTAAAGCTGGTTATGAGTTGATGAGTGCGTTTGCCATTTGTTTTGCTTGACTGATTTGGTGCAGTGACACACGTGTGTCCCCGTGCCTATAAGGAGGTTGGGCTTCCTCCTGACAAACCTGCAGCCAATTTTATCTTTTGCCACATGTGCTCCAAGATGGAGACTCTCATAGGTTTAGAGTTAGGACCACACTATACAGAGGGGTCTTGACGAGGCAGTGCGGCTTTCACATATTCTGCTGAAGACGTGTATCTAAACCTCTGTTTTTAACCTTAGCGGTTAGACAAGTTGTTTCCCCAGTATTGGCCACACAATCATTTCCATCAGTGGGAACAGTCATTTCATATTAGATCATGTACATATCAACACATATCAACAGAATATTCTAGGCCAGGACCAAAAATACAAATAACTGTTTTATGTAAATGAGGTGATCCTATCAAAGGGATGATAATTAGCATGTGAAATGTATTGTTCTTACAGGATCTAGTGTTGGCAATCTGGACTCACCTATGTACGCACAAAATATAGACATGACTAGCACAAAACAAAAATAGTTATTTTTTCTATTTTACTTATTCATTCCCACTAACCCTCCCTTGTCCCTGCGAGTCCATTTAAACCCATCTGTCCTCCTCTCTTCTATTTAAGTCATTCTAATGGCAAAACATGTCTGTCACACAATTAGCAATAATGTTTGCAGATTCATTACCAGTGTGCAATATTAGCCCAGAGACTACTCATTTACCATCTTTCAAGATGACAAAACCGAAATGTACGCCCTGCACACGCTGTCGACAGCTGCTAAGTGGACAAATTGTGCAAGAAAACACTTGATGAAGCCAACAGGCATTTAATTAGATAAACTATCCTGTGCAGGGCCTGAATGTGCACTGAAGCCTTCCTGTTTACCCGTAGGGCTTGATTTACCTCAGTGTTTGCCCAAGTCACCTTAGCGTGTCTCCTCTACAACCACGGATTTTTTAAGGACAATTCTACAGTAAAAAATAAATACGTGTATTCTATGTGTAATAGAAGTTTAGGGGTTCACTCTAATAAGAAATGAAAGCCCAATTCTGGACTAAGGTTCCTCCCATCCGCATCATTCACGCCTTCCCCCTCTGTTGGAGCACCTTTAAAAAAATATTCAATATACTTACCTTTGTTCCAAGTTTTGTACATCTGGTCTGGTTTTATCACAGGTCCTCTTCACCCTTTTCTTCCTTTGGTGACAGGCCACTCCTAAATTCTGCAGAGAGCAGTACTTCATAATGGCATTGTACAGCTCTATGTAGCATTCTCCTGTGAGTCCAGGAGAATGCTACACGGGGGGCAGAGCAATGACGCCCTGGGCTCACAGCAGCAGGTTGAATGAAGCCGGATGTCATTCAATCCTGAAGGGGAGCAGCACTGGATTAGTGGTACTGCAAGGGGTAGTGCCGGAATGAGTAAGTATAGTAGTCAGAGCTGCTTTTGTTTCACTGACACAGTGGCATTTGAAACCCTTATACAGTTTGTGCAATTTGGCCACACCCACTAAGCGAAGTGCTGCAGATTTCATTTTAAGTTTGCCCCCTGTCTCACCCCTATTGAGGGGTACAATTTATGCAAATGGCCTGCCAAGTAAAATAAGGTTGGAAACCAACCTAGTAAAAAAGGTTGGGGACCACTGCAGCTTTCTTCTGTAAATTCAGGCCAGGAAGTGGAGCCATGATGCTCTGGACTCAAGGCAGCAGGTTGATTGAAGCTGAGTGTCATTCAATTTAGAAGGGGAGCAACGCTGAATTAGTGATTCTGCAAAGGACAGTGCCGAAGATGGGTGATTATAGTAGCCAGACCTGCTTTTTTTAATTTCCCACTGATGCCAGGGACTGAAATTCTATAGTTTCTGCCCCAGCTGGAGTTAGTATTTTAAGAGGACTTGCTCCCTCAGGTGTCCATGTAAAGCACAACCCCAATAACTATATACCTGCCTCCCCAGTTCTCCTTTACTGCTCCTTCATCTGTGTCAACTGCTACAAAATACCTGGTGCTTTTGGGTATATGTGGGAGCATGTGACCTCCTCCCAGGCTCAGGCCTTGCGTGCCCTTGAAGTAACCTAGGTGCACTTATACCCTCCCAGGGCAATGTGGAAGAGTTTGTAAGTCGCATATACATAGTGAAAGGAACTCTCTACCTCCTTTCAAAAAAGAGAGCGACCCAACAATTTAAACTTTCAAAAATAGCATCGGTCACACTGCCCAACTACGGCTTAGATGCTAAAATCGGCGCCATTGCTTGCAAATCTTACACAACGTACAGCCAGGCACTTATAGTCGCAATGTAAAATAAAAACGCAAACCTATGAAGCTGTAGTCTATAGCGAGAGCAGAGCTTGGCTAGAAGACAGCAAGGGATCAAATCCCAGTGTCAGTCTCTGTGACTCGGGGCTATCCTCTTTATGTGGACAGACCTCAGGCACCAAGATTAGATTGGAAGCTCCACCAAGTAGAAATCTAATACCTGGAAAATATTCCACAGGCTCGACTCAGTTGGCATACTCCGAGCAGCCAGAGCAGAATAATCACCGTTTTAATTACCCACGGCTGAGCCCCGATTGCTCATTCGTGCCGCAGGAGTTAAAACAACAGCTCGTACATTAGCTTCGTCCGCTTCTTGAAATAAGCATGGCTTATGAGAAATCTTATACAACAACACTAATTCCACAAGTGTACCGCTTCACGCACTGCTGTCATTCTTACAGATGACTTACAAGACTACGAGAAGTTGCTTGCTCTAGGCTCCTTGCCACCACTAAGCTTAAATTAGCATCTATGTGGGCCCCATCCAAGGCTTCTCAGAGACCAGCTGTGCAAAGACCTGTCACCGTCTTGTCAGTGAAAGTTTCCTGTCCAAAGAACTTTTGTCATTCCTCGTTCCTCAAGTAAAGGCATGTCACTTGAAGAGGCAGCTAAAGTCACTTGCAATGACTGGTCTCAAATCATAGCTCTCTAGCCCTGTCACTGAAAGTCTCACCCCGCAGCTAAAACTGTCACTGATCATGTTTAGATATGTACACTGAGGTATCAGATTAGAAGGGAGTGTGCACGAGAGGGGACTTTAAAAGGGGCCAAGTCACAGGAGAAAAAGATTAACCCTTGTGCTGCTTTAGGGGGAAAGGAGGAGAAATGAAAAGGTCAAACGAGACGGCGGTCGCGGATTAGCTTACAATATACGTGTGGGGTTTTTCTTAAGCATTTTATTTATAAATGTAGATAAGGATTTAGATGGTTATACGTATTACATCCTGATTATACCATTTCTGTACAATTTATTCTAGGGTAGTCATGTATGAATAGGATCATTTCATTGATCTTTGCATGCAACTAAGCTGATCAAACTGAATAACGATTACAATCCAAAGACTCTCCATTTGATCGATTTACACTGCGCTCACATCTCTTTGATGTGGCAGCTTGTTTGTTCCAACATGTGATCCTTCTGGCCATACACATTACAAGCTGATTGTACAATTCCTGTACAATGAACCCTTATATAGCTATGTATCAATATGATCATTTAATTGATCATTGCGTGCAACTAAACTAATCAAATTGAATAAAAATCCGTAAACCAAAGACTATTTATTGGATGGATTCACACTGTGTTCAAATCTCTGTGATGCAGGAGGGTGTTCGGTCCTGCACAAGATCCTGTTGGCCATACATGTTACAAACTGATTGTTCAATTCTGTACAATCTACCCTAGGGTGGTCACGTATGGGCAATATGATCATTTAATAGATAATTCCGTGCAACTAAACTGATCAAACTGTATAACAATCACAATCCAAAGATACTTCATTTGATTCATTTACACTGCTATCACATCTCTACGATGCAGGAGCACGTTTGTTCCTGCACAAAATCCTGCTGGCCATACACATTATAAGCCGATTGCACAATTTCTTTACAATCTATCATAGTGTGGTAACATATCCATTTGATCATTAATTTGATTATTGAGTGCAACTAAACTGTTCACATTAAATAAAAATCCCAAACCAAAGGCCCTTGATGTGAACAATTTATATTCCGCTCACATTTTTGTGATGTGGGAGTACAGTTGTTCCTGCATGCAATCCTTCTGGCCATGCACATTACAAGCTGATTGTACTATTTCTGTACAATGTATCCTTGAGTTGCCATGTATCAATATGATCATTGAATTCAGCATTGAGTGCAATTGCACTGATCAAACTGAATATAAATCACAAGCCAAAGACTCTCAATTAAATTGATTTATACTGCGTTCACATCTATGCGATGCAGGAGTGCGTTTATTCCTGCACATCATCCTGCTAGCCATATACATTAGAAACTGGTTGTACAATTATGTACAATCTTCACTAAGGTGGTCACGTATCAATGTGATCATTCAGTTGATCATTGAGTGCAACTTGAACTGTTCAACCTGAATAAAAATCACATTCCAAAGACCCTCCATTGGATCGCTTTACACTGCGTTCACATCTCTGCGATGCAGGAGCTCCTGCATGTGATTCTGCTGGCCTTACGAATTACAACCTGATTCTACATAATATTACAATCTACCTTAGGGTAGCCATGTATCAATATGATCATTCAATTGATCATTGAGTGCAACTAGACAGATCAAACTGAATAATAATCACAATCCAAAGACCCTCCAATGGATCAATTTTCACATCTCTGCAATGTGGTCGTGCGTTTGTTCCTGTGTCTGATCCTGCATCACATGAGATCGCATGCTACAAGTTATTTCTTAAAGGCACCACAACGCACCTAGCCATCGCATGATAACTTATTGCCATGAGTTGTGGTGCAACGCGATTATTAAAAACAAGGGATTTTGTGCAATTCAAATAATTTGGCTGCCCTACTGCACCCAAGCAACACATGCGCGATGTGGCATCACAGAGATGTATACGGAGCCTTAGGGTGCTCTTGAGTGGATGTGACTTTACCAAGTCATGCGTCTGCCACAGAATTTTTTCAGTCCCTTTTGGTCGATCGAATAAGATGTCTGTGTTAATATCAGAGAACCAATCATAATACAGATTGATTAAATGGTCATTTAATAGACCATGTCTGATGGATTGTATTTTCTATTGATATTAATCAAAGAGGAACAATAGCAGTCACCACATGTATGATTACTATTAGATTTGCCAAAACAATATACTGTACTGTAAGGGTCAACCTAAATGGTCCATTCAGTTTATACTTAACTAAAGCTGCCCTTGCATCAAATATCTGCTCACTGACGTCACTGGTTGCCAGGAGCTTGGCGGATAGTCCACACAGCAGGGACGTCCCGAGGCCGGGTGTCACCCAGTGCAGAGACCGGGTGACACCACGGCGTGACATCATCACGCATGCGCATGACGACGTCATTGCGCGTGCACGGTCATCTTATTGATGCTTGCCAGCAGTCATCTTGGTGATAGAGGAGGGGACGTTCATCCGGTGGGATGAGGTATGCCGCCGGGTCCCCTCCTCTCTCCTGACACTGTCAGGCTCTCGGTCCATGACCGAGACCCCTATTACTGTCTCGGTCATAGCCCTATTACTCAACCCCTATTACTGGGTCTATGACCGAGTGCCCGACTTTTCAGAGGGGGTGACACCAAAATGACTGTCAGCCATTTTGGTGTCACCCCTCCAATGGTGGCACCCGGGTGCGGGCTGCACCCCACGCACCCCTCTTGTGATGCCACTGCACACAGCCCTGGTCTAATTTCCTTTCTTACTCATCCTTATTAGCACCTTACACCAACAGGGTCTGATATGGACTTTGAAGGGACCACACGACTTTTTTTACCTTTTTTCATTGATGGATTTTACATTTTAGACTGGGGTGCCTCAAGATTTTACATACTTTTAAAGGATGCAGTTGGTGAAAACAAGTTGGGAAAAGCTGGTCCAGAGTGTCCCAGCTTACAGCAATAATTCTTTGGAAACCATTAACAAAGGATCTGATCATAGAGAAAAAACAGAGGACATCATCTGAACCCAATTTAAGATCCTGACCCATATTTGTACTGCTACAAAGCAAAACATTGCTAAGGCCTAGAAATATTACTAATTTTGACCACCATCTTCTTTCCTTCTAAGTGAGTTGGATGCATTTATTGGACAGCACACTTTGCACCTTATCTTAGCCCTGCCTCCATATTCTCTTCTACCTTATTTCATTATTTTCTACTGTTGCTTTTCTTTTCCTTAGCACACCCATAACCACCATTCTAGCACCAGTGTGCTCACAATACAAATAGTAAACTTTATGTTCACACCCATGAGTAACCTTGGTTTCCCACACTGTATGCTGCAAGCTACCCCTACATAGATATGGTGATAACTTTTTGGGAAAACACTATTGTATGCTGAGATCTGTTTGTATAATTTTCTTTCAATCTTTTAGGTATTGTGTCTTGGTGGGTTGTTACTGTTATTATTTTTATTTTATATGTATTTTATTTTATGTAACTTTTTAAAATATATATATATTTATTAAAATATATGCATTTGAAATGACAAAAGGAATTCATAGACCGAATATGATCATAACTTGTATTAGCTGTACAGTTATCAGAAAATATTTTTTACAATCGTAGTCCTTTAAGCTTATCAAATTAAGATGCTAGTGAAGATGACCTCTGATTGGTTGCTATGGGTCACTGCACAAGATTACACTTTGAACCGTGTCATTAATTGAAGGCCATTGACATAGGTGTAATATTCTATTACAGTGTGTACCTCTCACTTTTGAGTCACAACATACAGTTAATGAAGCAAGCTAATGAAGCTCGGGGCTCAGCTGCTGAGCCGAGGTGGCCAGCCTGTAAAATTAACTATTTTTGTCCATGTTAATGCATGTTTCCCCTCTAGCAATACAAATTTGAAGTGTACAGTAAAGATAACTAGTGACAATTCACTGTAATTGGAGCAACTGGGCTAATTTGTAAATCCTATCGCAGAAGAAAACAACAGCCAAGCCCTAGCTAATCTGCTTCAATTATTTACCTCTTCCCACTATGTATATTTTGTTTATGTTTTGTCTCTTTGGAATTTATTCTTACAAAAATATTGAATGCATAAATGCAATTCCAATGAAGAAGGTATAGTATATTGCTACATGATTAGCCAGGCTAAAAAAGACACAGGTCCAATCATTTCAACCAATAGAAAAACACATAAATACATTAATAAATACATTAAAAATATATATATATACAGTGTACTTAATGGAAAATACACAGGAAATATAGATGTATCTATCTAGATAGATATATCTATATATCTATACACATAGATATATATAGATCAATATCTATATATATCTATATCTATATAGATCTATATATATCTATGTACTTTTCAAATGACGAGCTCAATGAGATCTACCAATGAAAAAAACACCTGCGTTAAGGGGCATGGCGGTGCTTTGAAGTCAATGGCACGGCAGCCCCGCCCGCAGAGCGATCGCACGCACCCGGAACACAGGCACATTAGTGCCTGCATTCTGGTCTAGTGCGATCTGCAAAAATGCTGCAAGCCGGCTTAGGTTTCTGTGTGTTCTAGCAGCCGAACACTCTGGAACGCAGACTTTGTGGTGCGAACTGGCCCTCTCTCTTGGCCGTCTCTTCTCTCTCTCCTCACTCTCCCCCCTGTTTCTATCTGCTATCTCTATCTGCCGACGTTGCACACAGGGAGAGGTGTCCCGCCCCTTCCCGTCTGCGGCATCTGACACATTCAGCCGCACTAGCACCGCGGGAGGGAGCTCAGGTCAGTGAGCTGATCGCGATCTACCAGTGTTTGCTTTGCGATCTACTGGTAGATCGCGATCTACCTAATGGGCACCCCTGCCCTAAGGCAATCGGATATTCCCTGGGTCAACAATCTCTGGTGTTTTTTCTTATAAATATTAATAGCCGGTTATTTTTGGTGCATTTAGAGACACATTTGTCTTTTTTAAAACAGTCAATTTAAAATTTTCACAACTCTTACTGTAAAGCAGTCTTTCCATATACAGAGGTAAAACTCCTTTCACCAGACGCAAAGAGTGCCCTGTTGCAATTTGCAATGAACAATAAATTAGCTATTCCCAGCGTGGCCTTTTCCCCAGTTGCCAGGCAATAGGATGTGGCGCTCCTTCCCTGCTTGACTCGGGCCCTGGTTGCTGGCCAGTGGGATGCAGCCTTTCAGCTCCTCCCACTAGCTGCCACTTTGTACTTTCCTCAATTTCCTTGTCAGCTGTGGGGTCAAGAGTCCCACCAGCCCTGGGATTGGTCCATGGTGCAGGAAGTGCCTTATTTAAAGCTCATTAGCCTGTGCTCTTGTGATTGTGGTAGCATTTCCTGCTGACCAAGTGTGCCTCACTTTGTTGTTCATAGTTACTTTTGCTGTCCTTTTGCCATGTTTAAGGATTTATTTACTGTCTGCTACCTGCCCTGATGTTTGCTATGTTACCAGGTATCACTACTGTCTGCTGCCTGCCCTAAACTTTGCTAGGTTACGAGATATCACTACTGTCTGCTGCCTACTCTGACCTTTGCTACATTACCAGATATAACTACTGTCTGCTGCCTGCCCTAACATTTGCTTTCTTATCAGATATCACTATTCTCTGCTGCCTGTCCTGCCCTTTGCTACAATGCCAGATTTTGCTACTGTCTGCTGCCTGCCTTGACATTTGTTCCACTATTGGAGGCAGCATACTCTTACTTTACAGACCACCAAACAACAGAAATGAGCTAGCTTCATGTTTTCTGAACTCTAAAGTGTCTTTTAAATCATCTCATTCTTTGCATGCCTTTCCACTTCTTTATTTCTGATGGACAGAAATGCAAATCCTTTGCCAGGTAAAACATCTCTCATATATGTATTTCATCTGTGTTTGCCTGGAGTTTAGATTTAATTTTGAGCTTGTTGCTGCCCACTCTGACCCTGCTGACCTAGGCACTGTCCTACCTGTGCCACTAGGTTAAATACAGCCCTAGTAGGAGTTAACGGGCCAGCTCTGACACTAAATATAGCCCTAGTAAGAGTTAATGGGCCAGCTCTGACACTACCCTGAAATGATGGAACTGTGCCTGTTTAGAGCAATCCAGCCTTAGGGTGAATAGCTGGGGTGGGCAACTCCGGCCCTCCAGCTGTGCTATAATTACAAAGCCCAACATGCCTCTGCCTCTGGGAGTAATGTCTATAACTGTCAGTCTTGCAATGCCTCATGGGACTTGTAGTCCCACAACAGCTGGAGAGCAAGAGTTGCCCACCCCTGGTGAATAGGGTGTATAGTGAGCAGCTAAAGCTGCTACGATTATGTGCGGACACCTGTACGTTATGGCCCCTTTTGGTGGGGCAGAGCGCTATGGCTATCTGAAGCGTTTCAAATGTGGCAGCCCAGTGCTCCCATAGGTATCATGGCTGCATAGACGCTACACTTAAATTTTTGTGTAGATGTAGAGCAGGCTTATGATTGGATATTGATATTGAACCTGTTCCTTCCCTGTATGTTTTTGTGAGACTTTATTTACATAGTAGAAAGGCATAGGGAATTGTTACATTCTCCTTTCTTTTTCTTTCCTTTCTTTCTTTCCTCCCCTTCTTCCTTTCTTTCTTCCGTCTCCTTCTTCCTTCCTTTCTTTCTTTCCTCCCCTTTTTCCTTTTTCTCTTTCCTCCCCTTTTTCCTTTCTCCCATTTTTCATTTCCTCCCCCTTTTTCCTTTTTTCTTTCCTCCCCTTTTTCCTTTTTTCTTTCCTCCACTTTTTCTTTCCTCCCATTTTTTCATTTTTTCTTTCCTCCCCTTCTTGCTTTTTTCTTTCCTCCCCTTTTTCCTTCTTTCTTTCCTCCCCTTTTTCCTTCTTTCTTTCCTTCCCTTTTTCCTTCTTTCTTTCCTCCCCTTCTTCCTTTTTCCCTTACATGTATTTCCTTTCTCTCTCCCTTCTATCCATCCTATTCCTTCCTCATCCCTTCCATCCCTCCCTCCTTCCTTCCTCCCCTCCCTCTTTCCTTGCTCGTTTCCTTCCCTCTTTCCTTCCCTTCTTCCTTTTTCCCTTTCCTGTCTTTTCCTTTGTCTTGCTTCCTCCCAACTCATCCTTTCTCCCTTCTCTTCCTCCTTTTGTCCTTCAAAATCCCTTGTTTACAGCTTGCAATTCCTTCATGGCAAGGGTTAAACATGCTGCTCATTAAGCAGTGGCAACTAGAAAACTTTACCATTTGTGTTTTGTTTCCTAAGTAGTGTACTTTTATTGTATCCCCATGCGTATATATAGGATTGTAAACCTTGTATATATTTAATAATGAATTGATGTATTATGCTATGTATGATTTAATCAATGTACAGCAAGCAAGCTCAGTCTGTAAGAGTTCCTCCCAGTTTATGTGAAGGAGCCAAGCCTCTGGCTGCAGTGCTGGCTCAGGCTATATCTATGTATCTTGTTTCCTTTGCCTCTGGGAAATAAAACTGCTTTGAGGACTTTACTGTAACTTTTCAGCCTGTGTCCGTGTGCAGAATGCTGTCACTACCTCCTAAGGAACCATGTACACAGAGAAAATCAGAGAATACCATGGCCAGTCTCACTCTGCAAATGCTAGTAACTGGGCTGTCATGCTAATCCAGTGGCTTCAATACTCCTCAAGTCATTGACCTATAACAAGTCTGCAAAGCTTACACACAGAAAGTATGAAAGTGCAGAAGAATATGGAAATATGAGCAACAGATCAACGATTCCAGACAGATTTTGCTTGTCAAATGTGTTCAGTAAAGCAGCCAACTCATTTCAGGGGTTGAAAGACGCCCTTCATTAGGGCTACAAACATACTGTATGTGCAAGACAACATATTATACCAAACATAATGTCAAAACATAAACTGAGAATAGATACATTTATTCAGATTAATGTATAAAATGTGAACATTTAAATATATACAGTATATAAAATATATTGATTTTATGTTATCAAATTATGAACAATGACTCTTGTCTTTATCAACTTTTTGACTATGGATCATGTTTTTGCATATATGTTTTAAGAATGTGTGATTTGGTGCTCTCATTTCCATATTCTTCTGGACTTTTCTACAAGGACACAGATATGGCTTCTGTGTTAATGATGGGCAAATCTGCTTGGGCTCAATTTGCAGGCGGGTTCGGCGAATGCACCCGCGCTCTCCTGAGACCCCATACAGCCCAGCTGAGACCTTACACAGCTCTCCTGAGACCCCGCACAGCCCACCTGAGACCCTGCATAGCCCACCCGGGCCCCCGCACAGCTCTCCTGAGATCCTGGAGACATAAGGCCACCACCCCAGAGCAAAAAAGAGTATGTATCTTCATATTATTCTGCATTGCTTTATAATGTATTGCTGGGATTTGTAGTCCTTTATAGCCAATGCCATTCCGTACTGCTGTATAATATATTGCTGGGATTTGTAGTCCTCTATAGCTGGTGCCATTCTGCATTGCTATATGTATTGCTGGGATTTGTAGTCCTCTATAGCTGGTGGTATTCTGCATTGCTATATAATGTATTGCTGGGATTTGTAGTCCTCTATAGCTGATGGTATTCTGTATTGCTGTATAATGTATTGCTGGGATTTATAGTCCTCTATAGCTGGTGTCATTCTGCATTGCTATATAATGTATTGCTGGGATTTGCAGTCCTATATAGCTGATAGCTGGTTATATTCTGCATTGCTATATAATGTGCTGCTGGGATTTGAAAACCCTCTACATAATAGCTTAGTAAAAACATCAGTGTTGATTAATTTGCTGTAATTGCTATTGAGCCCCAATCCCTATTTTCTCAGATGAAATAAGCCCTCTCAGCCCTCTGCCTGAGACATCAGGCTGGAAGAGACCACTATTATATGTTTTGCCCAGGGCCCACCAGAGCCTTGAATTGGCCCTCACGGCAGGTATAAGCTGTATTCCTTTGTTTTCATATATCGAGTTACTTAAAGGCTCACGTGGTGGAGATCTCCCTCCAGTGGATGTCTATGATGGAGAGTGTGCTCAGTGTAAATAATGACACAAACTAAACCTGGTTAATATATATTTTGCATTTAATATTAGTGCTGTTGGTATCTTATGGTTCTTATTCTTGCAAATTAAAAGAAATCTGGTTTTAAAAAATGTTTTTGGGGGGGAGTAGCTGGTCTCTCCTAGAGAGCATAATAGTCTAGCACCGGAGAGGAGTCTTACAAAATCTGTACAGGAAAAAGTATCCAACTAGGACAATACCATTGTCAGCAGTGATGGGGAATCCCCCATTTAACACCTGTCACCAGAACTGTGATAGAAAGAGAATAGAATGTAAAACTTCCAATGGTGACAACTTTCTAAAAGGGGATTGACTAATTCAAGAAAGCTGTCTGTTTATTTCCTGTTAATGTGTCTGCAGGACAGGAAGTGATAATAAATCTCTCTAACCATCCTTTACTTTACCCAGTATTAAAAAGGTTTAGTCTGCGAATATACTTCAATTCTTTTTGAATCAATAACATAAATAAATAATTTGAAGATATACAAGTTTATAGCTATGTGGGGGTATTTTATTGACCCAAATCTCTTGGAATATGTTGAAGTACAAATGTCATGAAAGGAATATAGGGACTAGTGATGTGAGGCGCAAACTGGCTTGAGTTTGGTTTGCTTGGACATTCGCTCAACCCGGCCAGAAATCCAGGTTCTGCGAACGTTCAAGCGAACTGAACCCAGGGCCACCACAGCATCACCACAGCATCACTGATCTGCACAGTGTCATTGGCTGCTAAGATGCTAGTGGCTCCACATCGTCTAGGTTGTGGTATACCCACTTGCATCTAGCAACCAATGACACCGTGCAGCTCAGCCACCAGTCAATCAATGACGCTGTGGGGGTTGCACAGCGTCACTGGTTGCTAGGACACAGACAGAGATTTGATAGGACGGCGATTGGCCAAATCATTTGCCCGTTTGGCGCTGCAAACAGCTTGGGTTCCAACTTGGGTTCCAGTTCAACTTTTAAAGTCAATTTCACTTCTATCTATTTTCCATTAGCCTGGAGTTCAGTTTTAATGTATCCATTTTCTATAACAGGCCTTTCCTCTCCTTCAGGCAATGGTAAAAGCTCAAATTTTTCATAGTCTACTCCAAGTCTGTTCTATGTGTAGCTGCCGCTGCAGCGACAGACATATAAATCTATTTCAAAATGGTGAATTCCAAGATTGTTTTTAATTTTTTAGCCAAGCATAGCTTATAAAATGTAACGTTTTAATGGGAACCTTCAGCGGCAGGGTGAAGTGTAGTCAGTACACCGAGATCTTATGATTGTCATCGGTGTTTAGATAAGGAGCTGGTGCCGCAGGATTGTCTTCCAGCCACAAATATTAATAAATAGCTACAGTACCAACATTCATCATAATTGCCTCTTAAGTTTTCTTATGTCTTTTTTTTTTTTTTTTACTTTTGAGGATATCGTGTCAACGTGTCTATGAAGATTCTCATTTAACCAGGTTGTGATATAGCTGGCAGTAGCTGGCAGAGGTGTAACTAAAAACTTCAGGGCCCCAGTGAAAAAAACCATGAAGGGCCCACCCCCCTCAACCTCCCACCGCCATGGGAAGGAGCTGCAGAGAGTTGACCTGCTGCATGCTGGGAGCTGAGGCGGCTAATGGGGCCCTCTTCCTCCTGTTCAGGGCACCCCCAAGTGGTGGAACTACCAGAGTCGCAGCTGTGACCGAGCCCTGGAATGGGACTACAGCTCCCAGCAGGCAGATACTCTGCAGCTCTTTTCCATGGTGGTTAATATGGGGGTGTGGGCAGTCTCACCAGGGGCTGCAGGTGGTCTTACCAGGGCTGCGGGCGGTTTCACAAGGGCTACGGGTGGTCTTACCAGGGATGCGGGCAGTCTCATCAGGGCTGCGGGCAGTCTCACCAGAGCTGCTGGCGGTTTCACAAGGACTGCAGGCGGTCTCACCAGGGCTGCGGATGATCTCAACAGGGCTGCGGGCGGTCTCACTAGAGCTGTGGGCGGTCTCACCTGGGCTCCGAGTGGTCTCACCAGGCCTGCGGGCAGTCTCACCAGGAATGTGGGCGATCTCACCAGGGCTGCAGGCGGTCTCCCCAGGGCTGCGTCCAGTCTCACCAGGGCTGCGGGCAGTTTCAACAGGGCTGTGGCGGTCTCACCAGACTGTGGGCAGTGTCACCAGGTATACGGGCTGTCTCATCAGGGCACCGGGTGGTTTCATCATGGCTTTGCACGGTCTCACCAGGGCTATGCAGGGTCTCAGGTGGGTATAGTGCAGGGTTAGGGCTGCTGACAGCTCGCCCACACTCCGTGTCCGGGTCTGTCCTTTCTCTCCCCCCGCCTGACACCGCTCCTAGACCCCCTCCCCCTCCTTCCTGGGGCCCTCAGGTGCAGAGCTGGTGGTGGGGGGAGGGTAATATTTTTATCGGCACTGGCGCTGATTAACCCCTCCCTCTCACTGCCCTGCTCGTACAAGCTTTGGTCCGTCTGAGCAGGCTGATGCATAGCGTCGGGCAGGCTAGTGCTTGAGGCTGTGCACCGGGCAAAGCAGGCCAGGCTGCACACAACACACGCACAACCCCACCCAACAGGCGGAAGTAGTTCTGCCAGTGTTAGCTAGTCACATTTAATTGGACAACTGGACATTTTGTAGCATATCCAAAAAACAATTCTTTAGTTCTGATGAGTGTCAGGAAAATACTCCAACATGTAGTGTCAACTATAAAATCCCTGTATCGATCTGTAATTCCATGTAGTGGGTCCTGTCACTTTAAGGGCTCATGCACACAGGCTTATAAAGCTCTATGTTCACATCCGTACAGTTGTATATGCATGTGAACGCAGCAGTGCTGTAGGCTATGGACCCTTGCATTGTGCTTCGTATTTTCCAGTAGAGCTGTGGAAACCTAAAGTAGAAGATGTTGTGCCCACGGCCAGATTTGAAATGTATTTTATGCAGTACATGTTTGTGCAAACGTTTATATGCACAATACGTACATCATACCTTTTGATGTCAAAAGAGAAGAATTGACAGGATGTAATTTGGAGTGCCGGTGATTACTTCATTCTTCATGGTTTAACTGGCTGTGCCATCCGCGGTCACCGCAGCACCCACCTGCAGATTGCGGGGAAATTTTGGTCAAGAGTGTGGTGGGATACAAATATATCTGAATATATAGGCCACACCCATGCCATGCCCCCCAGTATATATAGGCTATGGACAGACCCCTGCCATGCTCCAGTTATATAAAAGCTAAAGACTTACCTGTGCCACACACCCAGTTATATATAAGCTATGGACATACCCGTGCCATGCTTCCAGTTATATATAGGCACAGAATGACCTTGACCTGCCATCATTCTGAATGACTGAGGTAATTTTGCACCTGTGCCACCACCAATGCCTAGTAATTGCCTCATTCAGGGTGGAGGGGAGAAGTAAACATAAACAAGTGTCGTTAAACATCACTAGGCAGCGGTGGTGGTGCAGAATGACCTCGACCATCACTTATTCCTGGTTATTATTGCTGGTTACCATATATCAGCTTCCTACTTAGTGCAGCACGATGGTTGTGTTTTACTGCACTTCATATCTGCATAAAAAAGCACTGGCAACAGTCATAGAGGAAAATATACTCTTAGGGCTGTTTCTCACTAACCACACACTAAAATTTGGCATGTAGCTGGTGTCCATTGGGTGGCAGCTGTGTGTAGTGGCGCCTTGCGCTGCTACAACACAACGCACTGTTTACTTTTTTTTTACTTTATTGAAAGGGGACAAAGTGTACGATCCATTCAGGTTTCCACAAAGCAGCGCAGGTTGCATTTTTCCACATCGGACATCATACCAGCGTTGTGGTGTACAAGGGGCACATAGAAAGCAATTGTATTATATGTGCCCTGGCAGGAACTGGCATTGATCCAGTGCGGAAAAAAACACTAGTCAACGCACATGGTGTGAATGAGCCAAGACAGCTTATCTTACTACTGATTTGTGCAGCAGCAGATCAGCAAGGCTGTTGACTGCACTAATAACCCACATCATCCAGACAAGCAAATGTGGTCGCAACTTTCAATAATTGTATGATATTTGACCATATATATGATATATGATCAAATGACCATATGACCAGGACCATGAAAATGTGGCCAATCAAATAAAAGTTAGAAACATGTAAAAAAAATTACTTTTAAGAAACTTTTGCATAAGTAAAAATTAATTTTCATTGAAATTTCATATTGTCTCTATAAACTGTATAAACTATTGCTAATAATAGTAAATTGTGTAAGGTGATTTGTCTTTTAAGTTTATTGGGGCTTTAATAGTGCTGATGGAACTTAAATAAAATAAAATAAGGGGAAGGAAATCTAAAAAACGGGCTTAAACCTGTCAAAAGATATGACATGTCAGAACGCATACACTCAAAGAGCGTGTTGGTTTTATATGCATCACAAACGACTGCAAAGCAATGCAAATAAATACTTGTGGAACAACACCTGCTTTTATAGTTCAGACTCTATTAGATCACTGACCTTGACCACGTGTGAAATTACACACATAGCTATTTATTGTACACTTCATACTACAGAAATGTTCTAGCAGGTGTACGCGTCTTATTTTTTTTTTTCTTTTCCTTCCCGTCTTCTTAATTCTCGAAAATAACATTAGAGAAAATGTCTTCCTTTAAGACAAAATGTTCAGTTTAGATCAGCCTTTCAACCTTTTTACCCCAGAGGAACCCTTGAAATAATTTTTATGTCTCAGTGAGCCCCTACTATAATGAATTCATCGGGGGTGAGTGGGAAGAATGCCCCTTACATTGGGTATCAGTGGGAAGAATGCTCCTTACATTGGGGGTCAGTAGGAAGAATGCCCTTTACATTGGAGGAGTCAGTGGGAAGAATGTCACATACATCGCAGGTCAACAAGAAAATGCCCCATACATTGGGGATCAGTGGGAAAAATGCCCCATACATTGGGGTCATTAGGAAGCATGCCCCATGCATTGGACATCAGTTGGAAGAATGCCCCATACATTGGTGGTCAGTGGGACGAATGCCTCAAATATCGGGGTTCAGTGGGAGGAATGCCCCATACATTGGGGAAAAGTGAGAAGAATGCCCTATATATTGAAAGTCAGTGGGAAGAATGCCCCTTACATTGGTGGTCATTGGGGAAAAATACCCCATATATCAGAGGTCAGTGGGAACAATGCCTCTTACATTGGTGGTCATTGGGAAGATGGTCAGAATGCAACCCTTTCAGATGGTTATAAAGAGAGTTGGTGGTATGCCATTGGCTCTTCCAAGTGGCATTGTGCCTTGAACTACCCAGGCACCATCAGGTGGGTCAATCACTCACAGCTCAAGGAACCCTTAGCAACTTCTGGATGAATCCTTGGGTTCCACATAACTGTAATGTACAGTATCCACCTGGTCTAAGGTTAGATAAGTTTGGGGTTTATGAATCATACTGAAGTATTAATCACCAGGCAAATCACCGCACTTGTGCTCCACTGAGATCAACAATCCCCTTTGCCATGGTCGTAGGCTCTTCCGTCCTGTGAATGGACGATGCAGCTGTTCGGGCTCCGGATTTAAATACACAGGACTCTCCAGGAGGAAGCACCCCATGATTCAGGTAAAGTGGGAGGTGGTTGGAGTGTGGGGGGTTGGGAAATGTGACCATATTTTATTTTACATCCTAAATATGGCTGTAACATGAAATATGGTCATAAAGGTGGACTAATCTTTTAACTACAGTAGAGATCAAATCAAGTCCGCTGCCCTGCCAGACAGGTCTGGGTTGTGTGACAGAGCTGGTAAATCTCAGGAATAGTTAGGCAGAAATACAAATCCTTTGGCAGGTAAAACAGCTGCAATGTACATGTTCCATCTGTGTATTTAGTTGTTTGAAGTTCAGCTTTAAAGAAATGAAATAATGTTAATATATGTAATGTATTTATCTTCCTGATTAATAATTATAATCTAATATTTACTTATTCATTTGTAGCTATAATCCTCTTTTTTCTTGATTGCCCATCTAATGGGGTATTATACCTTAAAATTGTAAGCTCACAATGACTCTGTACAGTATGCATCAAAAGGTGCAGTAAACTAACAGCTAAAGTATTAGAATATGTGCATATACTTTCTACAATGAAGAGCATGTTGTCTGAGATGCATATAGCCAGGCCAAAGCATTATCACATCAGAATTAAGGGGGAAGGTATGCCTATTCCTATGCAAATATTGACTTTGAGAAAGTCAGTATCTACATGGGACAATTAGGAGCTGCAGCAGTCCTTAGAAGTTTGCAGAAAATACTGGGGGATATATTCCTGGCACATACACAGTTACTGTAAGTTCAAAACACATTCCTCAAGTACAGAGTCGTCTTAAAGGTACATTGATTGTTCTCGTGCACCAATCTTTTGCAAAATGTTGTGCTTCTGTAGATAATGCTGTTTCCTTGATAACGTCTATACACATAGAATAAACATGAGTGTCTGTGATTTAAACTGTGTTGCACTTTTGCAGAGACAGTTACATTAGAGGAAATGAAGCGCCTATTAGGCAATAGTGCCATCTTCAGGAAATAAGAGAGTAATGCCCAAAATAATAAAACGTCATAAGAAAACAAATAAACAGACTAAGCAGTTTATAAAATATAAAACTGCATATGTATTCGACTCTGCCCAGCAAGAGACTATACATTATGATTACTACTTTCCCAAAAGTACAGCCAACAATAATTAAGAATCGAGCAATCATATCTACCATATATGCATGGGCTGAATGTTGGTTGAAAGCAGTAAGGGAGTGATGTGACTGTTTAGAGATGTGGGAGACTAAATGGTTCCCCGTTCTTAGGATCATGATGGTTTATGTTACCATCACTATTTTGTTTTTGGTGTCTGTACAGCATAGTAGACAACACCTCTATCATAGTACACCTGGTCTAAGAAGAGTTGGGGGGTGTGTGTCATTCTTATTAGGAATTTTGCATTTTTCCCATTTAGAATATATTTATGGCCGTTTAAGTGAACAACTCTCTATCGCAATACAAGTTTGTTCGTTGTGTTGCATTAACTTGTAGTAACAAGCTATATTCCCTCTGTTCTGTATGAAAATAGCCCAGTCTATATAATACAGGCCATATGCATGTTTCCATGTTTACGTATAGATTTGGGTCCTGCTGGCCAATTCAGCTGTTTGGGGACCCTGGAATGAGTCCCAAAGAAGGTGCAATGATGTTTTGGACCCCGCCATTAAAGGACAAAGCATTATTGCTTTACAAAATCTTCATGCTAAAGCATCAGCAATCCAAAAGTGATATTTTAATTTATAGGTGAAGTCTGGTGGGCTTATTCACTCCCTGGCTTACTAAAGTAAGTTATCTCAGTAATAGCTCCTTGCTCTCTTCTTGCCTACCATGCGCTTTGGCTGTCCCTACTAGCTCGACTTCAAACCCCTAATATAAACTATATTCAAATGCTAATAGGGCAAGGAGGATCTCATTCACGATGATTGTGGTAGTTGAGCAGGGCTTAGATCAGAGCCGAGATCTTGCCATCAAACCCCCTAGTACATATAAGGAATAATGAGGTGGGTATAGATGTTCTGCATCTCGCTAAAAACTGAATAATCAGTTTTGGTGGACTGGTTCTTTAAAGAGAATCTGTTCCTATGACCTTTCAGAGTTCCCCTTTTACTACATTCTTCCACAGTCCTAACCCTGTGTAAGTCCAATTTGAATGGTGTCAGAGTTTACATGCTGTAGTTGATGTCAACACCTCCTTCATTGTTTGAGCCTATGTTTGTCTACTCATGCCTGAACACTGTGTCATGGAAAGAGGTCAAATATTTCTTCATACCCAAAGCATTGGGTATGTTTGGGCAGCTCCAGTGGAGCAGTGATAGAGTATGATGAAAGTAAGTATATGTAGGTCAGGGGTCGAGCTTTAAAGAAACTGTCACTTTGCTCTAAATAGCCAACCTGACAATTTCTTAAATAACACCTATATCCCAAAATGCAACTTGCTAGGCCCAGATTTATGAAAAGTCCATGGCCATAGGTAAAGCTTTCAAGGTGCAGGATTCCTGTTTCACTGTTCTAAAACATTTACTTGTTAGTCTGCAAATATAACAAATACATTTCCTTCCAAGTATACTGTATTTATTAGAAACAGTTATTTTGTATAAGATATTAGGAATTGTCCACTCCTGAAGATTGGTAGCCATAAGAAATGTGATCAAAAAGCTGGGTGCTTATTTAAAAGCCTAATCTGAAGTTGGGTATAATATGAGAGCATACAAAGAATAATAAACAGCGTCTATAGAAGGTCAGGAAGATATCAGATATACCTAATTAAACACATACGTTTACCTTTATAATATTATTCAGCTATAACATATTTGATCTGCTTTTTTCATTCTATAAATTGTCTGTGATTACTCTCTCCCCTTTACAGTGTTTTGTACCTTACTGTGTTCTAGCCTTGCCCTCATTTTTCAACTATAGGGGCATCAATGAAATATTTTTAGAACTGTTTTATTTTTCATCTATAGGGGCATCAATTAATTATTTTTAGAATTATATTATTGTTTAACTATAGGGACATCAA
>NW_017306463.1:66504-81488 GCF_000935625.1 Nanorana parkeri
ACACCATAGCAGAAACCTGCACAAAGTGGGGAGCCCTTGATATTTCTCTGTATTGGACATTGCATGTCATTAATCAAAATGGAAGCACCCACAATACGTTTAGGATTATACCATAGCATTAATTTGGATAATGAGTTAGTAGGAAAAAAATGCTTTATCTAATTAGTAAATTGCCACTATTAAATTACTTGCAGACAGATTTCCTGTAACTCTTACAGTATTTTGCACCTCCAATTTACATATTTTCTCATGTACGCTCTCAATAAATTTTATTTACTGATGTTTTTCTTTCATTATTATCCATTTTAATAGAAGGCATTTATATACATCGACTGTAAGGATTACAACAAGCCTCGGTCCCAGCATAAAAAGGGTGAAGATAGGAAGAATTAGAAGGAGAACATTGCCATCTAGTGGTCGTGTCTCATGAAGGGTTAAAGAGGAACTATAATCGTCTAGTCATAGGTTTTTTTAATAGATACAGCATATGTAAATATTTGTTTAAAGTGACCCTATAGGGAAACAAAAACATATTTAGCCTGACATTGCAAAACAGGCAGAATAGGGTGCCAGTTCCTATTCAGGAACTAAAACACCAGGACCAAAACACAGGGTCAATTTCTCTGTACAGACCTGGGGTTTGGGTTGAACAATGCAGGAGCCTGTGCATTGCCCCCACAATGGACTGATCGCAGTTACAATGCTCTGCAGGCTTCAATGCAAAAATTTCATAAATACACTGTTTTATTTTATTAATGTGGGTGCATTTATAATTTGTTTCCAAAAGGTGCACTATTAAAAAATATTTAGGTATGCACATCAGTCATAAAGTTGTAGCCATGTTAACTGACTTATGCTGACACTGCTAAATTTGGCCTGAACATCTAGCTTTAAATTACATTTGGTCACAGAAGAGTTAATGTGTAAGACTATACCTGGCCGTTTGGTGGCTTCTGCGCATGTGCGTAGGCTTGTCTTCCGCATTTACGGGAAACATGCGCTAATGCTAACGTGCGCAAAGATGTGCTAACGTGGCGCACAGCAAATAATGCAGCTTCCCTGAATACATGGCCCTATTTAAACCTGCCAGTTCTATGGATCATTGCGGAATGGTCTTTCAGCTTGTGTGTGTGTTCCTGTGTTTATTTATGCCTGTTCCAGTGTTCTGCCTCCCTGCCTGACCCGGATCCCCTTTGACTATGCCTGACTGCTGCCTGCCCTGACCTCTGCTTGCTCCTAGACTATTCTTCTGCCTGTCGCTCTTTACTACATAAGAAGAATACCCAGCTTGCAGTTTAAAATAAAAGGGTCAGGCAAGCCTAAAGTGAGAGGCAGTGATTCTGTATGCAGAGGTAGTATGTTCTTTTTTCTTCCCTGAAGTAAAGCCGTCCCCACCCTGGCCAAGCAAACACAGGCAGAGATGGCCTTACAAAGAAAACTAACCTACTACCTCTGCATACAGAACCTCGGCATCTTACTTTTTGCCTACCTTAAAGAAGGGCATTTCTTAAATTTAAAGTCAGCTATTGGATGGCCTGTTGTGGAAGGGTGAGCGGCATATGGCCATAAGTTTTTTTCCCCTGCATCTATGACTCCAGTTATAGGGATCCAGAAAATGGGGCAAGATGTTTTTTGCACTAGCTCCTCAAATTAGTTAATTTGGGACTCCCTTTGGGATGGTGGTAGTAGATCCCCAAGTTTTTCCCCCTTGTATCGGGAAGGCAGTAAAACATCCCCCCATTAATCCAGGCAGAAAAACAAATCCTTCTGCTCACTGCCAGCACCCCAACAGTTCTCCGACTATCCACCAGCATCCCAACATTTTTAGTCCTCGCATTCCTCCTTTGCCTCCTGCTGCCTCATAGCATACCACATGCTGAAGGAGCACAGGGCACATTAGCAGTCCCACAAAAATTGCTGCTATATGCTCCTTCAGAGGAGGAATAGGAGGAAAAGGGCCCATTAGCAGACACAAAATGGCTGATATGCACCCTAAGGAGGAGGAAAGTGGCTCATGAACAGCACAATAAATAGAAGTGGCTGCTCTGTGCTCTTGAAGAGGAGGAGAAACAGGGTCAGGAACTTTCTGTTAGATTATATAGGGTGACTTGAAGTACAAATAATTTGGACAAATAAAAAAACGACTGCTATTTGCCCTTGAGGAGGCCTTAATACATTAATTATTTAGATTGGGGCTGCTGTATTTAAGCCAAGCAAAAATATAATCGTTAAAAAAGTAGGGGCTCTGCCTTGATCTTTAGTCCCTTAATAAGGTTAGCGTGTGCAGCCTGAGATTTGGTTGTCTGGGCGAATTAGGTTTTTCCTAAGCCTAAGGACATTGTTTACTTCTGCCTATTACTGTGGGGTGATCTCCAGTACTCTACAATGGCAGGCAGAAGCAAAAAATGTAAAGGTGATATACTTTCTTGTCTTGTCTTGGCACTTGGCAGGTATCTTTAGTTCATGACAAGCACCACCCTTCCCCAAGGCCTCATTCACACTGCTTAGACTCGACCCATACAGATCCGTGCGGCGTGCACGCCTGTATCGGGCCGTTCCCGGGTAGGACAGGTGCTGCATGTGATTGTACGCAGCAACCTGTTCTTCTCTATGGGAGTACGCGGCCGTAGGCTCACCCGAGGTGCTCATCTGTGTGGGTGCGGGTGTCCGTAGCAGTACGCAGTATGCAGACAGGATGGATCCTGTCTGAGTCCGAGCACTAGCACCCGCACCCGCACAGATGTGCAGTTCAGGTGAGCGTACGGCGGCATACAGCCACGTACTCCCATAGAGAAGAACAGGCTGCTGCGTACAATCACATGCAGCACCTGTCCTTCCCGGGACGGCCCGATACAGCCTTGCACGAAGGATGGATCTGTAAGGACTAACACTAAGCAGGGTGAAAGAGGCCCAACACTGAATAGAAAAGCGTCTGGCTCAATATCTATTCCTGTGTTCATCGGGGATTATGTTTCTCCAATCTGAACATCAGATGCGGTGTTTGGGCTATGGTAGGCATTCACTAGAGTGTTGTTTTTTTTAGCAATATCAGCTGCACCTGTGTGAATATAACCTAATGGGGTCAAATACTCTCATCAAAATATTGAACAGCAAGCAGGTAATTATGACACATCAGAATTAATTTATGGTAAATGCTGCAATGATTATTTCAAAGTTGTTCTGGAAATATGCTATGGTTTCCTTTTAAATGAAATCAGTTATGTAGCAAAGCACTTAGGAGTGTATTTAAAAACAGGTTAACAGAGCTATATTTCCTGCAAAACTGCACGTACATTCAAAATGAAATGTATTAGTATATTTTCTTTCCAGGAAGAATGCAATTCATTCATAAGATCACAGTTAATAAGAAAATACTGCATTATGGCCACTAGATGGTGCCAAAGAGCATAGTAAATAAATGCTTCAGCTCCACCTAGTTTCTATATTGTGGTATTTTCCTAATTTTACCTATTGATTTTAATATAGCAGACCTTGGCATGAAAATAAAATGTCTGTATATATGGGACCCCCCTAATTTAAAAAAAAAACTCAAAGTGAATGGAATTAAAAAGAAATTTTAAAAATGTAAAAAAAAAATATTTACCGTACACCCCAGTTTCTGGCCACTTCCTGTAGGCAGTAACATTCCAGTGATGTCACCGGGCCACATCG
The DNA here is from genome assembly GCF_000935625.1 of Nanorana parkeri. NCBI lineage: Eukaryota > Metazoa > Chordata > Amphibia > Anura > Dicroglossidae > Nanorana > Nanorana parkeri. The sequence continues at coordinate 70,177 of NW_017306463.1, forward strand.
CAAAATCCTGGGAAAGCTGTGGATCCCAGATCTCATGAGAAGACATGCAACAGCATTGTGCAGGAATGAATACTTCTGGAATCTGGGATCCTTGGCTTTCCCAGGATCCCACATCTTGCCGTTTCATGTATGTCTAAGTATGGCTATACTGCTTTTATTGCCTCTATTATGTCCATTCGCCCCTATATCCTGGATTCCTGGTTAAATTATTAAAGAGTACCTAACATTGGAGCTTAGGTCTGCTTTGAGGAGGCACTGTTGTCTTCCCGAATAATTCATAGAGGGCATTTGATTACCTCGTATCCCACTCCTCATAACAAGACCGGTTAACCTTAGATGTCAACATCCAAGACTCTTATCATATTGTTTAGATGAATTATAAGGAAACACATGACATTTAGCTGCTCTTTAGACTAGATATTAAAGTAATTAATTGTGATAATCATATCTGAATAGTAATAAATTGATCATTTGTGATGAAAGTGCTCCATGACTTTACACTAATCATGAATTATTGCATGCCAAATGCAGAGCAGTCCCTGCAAATACAGCAAGTGTCACCATTACAGCTTTACCCTTTTACTACTTTTTACCCTCTCTATTTGTCCTAAGGACCATTGTGAAATCCAAAATATGAAGGGGGCACCACTAGTAAACCCCCTTATGTGATAGCATTTAAGTAAAGTTAACAAAAATAAGTTTTTGAAAAATAACATTTAATTTAAAAAATTTAAAAATTGAAAAGAAAAATATCACAAACACAGGTTTGGTGTGCCTACATATACGAAAATGACGATCATTCTACACATGTTAGGTATCACCTCGTGCACCAGAGTGAGAGCAATAATTCTAGGGCAAATATTCACAGATATCTCGAAACTGATGATCAGTAGGGGCTCTTAAAGCATCGCCTATGGACAGTTCGGGGTGCTGTATTTTGTCGCCGTTTCACGGTCGCATGCAATTTTTAACGGGCATGTTGGGTATCTATTTAGTCATTATAACCTTATCTTTTATATTTTACAATTTGGGGTATTATAGTTGTGTTTTTGGGAAACTAAAATTAACGTAATAAAGTGCATTTTTTACTACATTTTTGGGTTTGACAAATAGTTGTGCTAATATCGTGAGAAAAATTTGCAACTGCCACCATTTTATTCTACAGGGTCTTTGCTTTTAGAAAATATATAATGTTTTGGGGTTTTAAGTAATTTTGAGGCCTAAAATGTGAATTTTAACACGTGTGCAAAAAATGCAACCAAAAAAAAAAAGGCCTTGGTAGTGAAAGGGTTAATGCTACTTTAAACCCTTCCCTCCATATCTAAGTCCCCATCCACACTTGTATACTTTGGGAATGTGCACAAAATTCTGTGATTTTGCTTGTGTTCACGAAACGCACAAAAAATGTGTGCAGCGATTTGCAGTGCCATTCATTGCTAATGGCGCCCAAAGCGTGAAAAATTAAAAAAAATTAGAAGAACTCAAACTTCAAAAGGAGTTTAGAAATTAATGGGCTGCTCTATGCGCGATACGTGATAAATGTGGCAAGCAAATTCAGACTACACAAGTGTGAATGGGAGCGAAAATTAAAAGTCATGTTTTGTCTGGAGTTCTACTTCAAGCAGGATTCTGATCACATTCACGATATGCAGAGGACAGCTAGAAGGAGTTCTTAGAAATCAATATTCAAAATATGGAAAAGCAAGCAAATCTAAAAATGCTTTCAGGTTAATATTACAAAGTTAAATTTAAATGTGCACTCACCTTAAACAAATCACAGTTTATCTTTCATGGAGATTACTTGCCGTTTAAATCTATTAATGTAGTTGCGCAATCTAAACACAATCCTCTGACAGTAGTTTTAAACTTCTCTGAAGTTGCTTGTCATTCTTAAATTGAAGTTTAATGGCTGTGGAAGGAGAAGGACTTAGGAGCGTCAACATTTCTGCCAGGTCAACCTGCCAACACTAACATATCATTAAGCTGTTGTGGCATTTTAAAGTCTAATAAAGCTGAAATTGTTAAAAGGGCAGCTTTAAACTTACATTTTATACCAATCTTCCATCCAACCTCCGGCAGCAAGAGATTAAAAGATCAGTATACCTAAAATAAAATGCCCTTCAATGTGTGCGCCCTATTAAAGGAGAACTAGAGCCCAAGGTTTTACTTTTTTTAGTTAAAGAAGAACTATGAGGTGAGTGAAAATCACTCATCCTCATAGTTCGAACCGACCTGTGACAATGAAACGGTCACAGGTCGGCTCTATAGATCGGGAAGTGAGCGAACACATACCGTTGCTCGCTCAGTCACTTTCCGATCATCTCCCTACAGAGAGCAGTGACTGTCAGTCACGGCTCCCTGCAGGGATCCCCCCTTCCCGCTCCAATCCTCCAGTGCTGACTGAAGAAATAAATGAGGGAGAGGGCGGGCACAGCTGGCTCTGTCCACTAGATAGGCAGAGATAGCTGTCAGTCACGCAGCAGGTGGATCCAGACAGTATTGTTGGGATCTGTCCCAGCTGCGGCGCTCTCATTATATAGTGGGCAATAGCTCGCTATATACTGAGCTTGGGGTCACGGGAGGATGTTAGTATATGTCCTCTTGTGACCCTTAAGAGAACTATAGGATAACAAGGTTACCCCATAGTTCTCTTTTAAGTGCAGAATTTTCTGCTTTATGTATTGCTGGCTAACCCCTATTGGTTAGATGTATGCTTACTTCCTGTTCGTGTGACTACCAGTCACCAGAAAAGCAATTGGGGGGGGGCATTAATCGCTCGATCCCAAAAAAATAGGTTTTCGCCGAAGTTCCACTTTAGCTTACATCCTCCTGCCCACCCTACTACCTATAACAAAAAACAAAAACATATGTATTGCAGCTTACCACTTCTTATATGTGGTGGCTGCATTAGGTTGTTTTTAGGCCTTATTCCCTTTATTTTCAACTGATGAGCCTGCCATTAACACACTTCCTGTCCTAGGGTGACAACGCTCACTCACCACACTGTGTCTATGGAGAATCAGTGTTGTCACCCTTGGACAGGGCTAAACCCCCCTACCTCTTCTCCACAACATAGAGAGGAGTTATTTTGTCCTCAATGATAGCTAGAAACAGTATAACCGATAAGAATGCAGAACAGGCAGAAACCACAGGAAGTTATCAGTTCACAAGATCTTTGGCCCTCATCAAATAGATAGAACAAAAATCAATGGTATATTCTAAGGTGGCCATACACATAGATCAAGATTTGCGATTGATTCAGATACAGACGATCACAAAACAAGCACTTGTTACTCACTTTTGCTATCATTTAAAAAATATTGTTCAAAAGTATGATCTATCAGTAAAAATGTAAGTGATCTACTAAAATGATCATTTAGTCAATCCGAATTATGAACAGTTCTCTGATACACACAGAGATATTTGTTCAATCAAAAGCGACAAAATTACGCCATGGACGATCGTTTTGACAGTTTAAAATTGATCAAAAGTTCACTAAATGGATCACAGGAATGGTCTTTGGTTTACGCTTTTTTCAATTCAATCAGTTAATTCACATCTGATTATAAAATTGATTGGTCGATGAGTATAGTGATGAGCAAACCAAGCAAAGGTCTGTTCGCTGGAAATTCACCCAACAATTGACCTGCAAACCCCAAAATTGAAGGATATAGAAGCTGAATCTTGTCATTTTTTTGGCCTTAATTTAATCCCAATTTGCAAGTTTTTAATTAAAAAAAAAAAAGGCATAGACACTGCCATGGGGAACTTGTACCAATGCACAAAAAAAAGGTAAAAATACTGTTCAGCGGGTAGCAGTTCTTGAAGTAATGCTTAAAGGACAACATTAAAAAATACACAATTCCTTTGTACTAATGTTTGGTGATGCCATAAACTTGCATGTGAAGTGGTGCAGATGTAGAATGTATTCCTGCAGAAGTGTCATTTAGAATGAAAAAACATTTTCTGCTAAATGCCAGCTTTAAAAAAGGGTCTACTATGGATTTGGAGATGGATCCCAGGCAAAAGAAAAAAGAGTGGGGTTCGCCCTAAATCAATACCAGGCCCAGATACCAGATCCTTTATATGGGTCTGGTATAGATTGCTGTTGGGTTTCCCCACCAATATCTATACCAGACCCTTATTCAGGCATGCAGCTTGGCTGACATGGACCACCCCTCCCCCTTACCCACAACAATATGAGGGTTCCTTGCCAGGGCCTCTGGCAAAGCACATTGTCCTCATGTTGATAGAGACAAGGGCTTATCCCCAAATCCATGGCCTGGTGGATATGAGGGGTCTGCAGAAGAGGAGACTTATCAGAATCTGCATGTCCACTTTAGAAAAAAGGAGTCCCCAGATATCTGCCCTTCTACGTGTATGCATTAGGGATACATAGTACCCCTAGTTACTCATTCACAAAACAAATAATGCTGGAATGTAAACAGCAGCGTGATTGACAGCTCTTGTCTCTGGCAGCAGACACACATTGGACAAAAGCACCATCATTCAGCACAGCAGGGGAAGGGGTCAGCTTGTATCACAACACAAGCACTCACAATAGCGGTGGAGCTGTCAGCACTAGTGGGTCTATGTGATCTATCTGCTGGCTGTGTGATCTATCTCCTGGCTGTGTGCTCTATCTGCTGGTTATGTTATCTATCTGCTGGCTGTGTGATCCATCTGCCGGCTGTGTGATCTGAGAGCTGGCTGAACTGAATGCTGGCTGTGTGATCTATCTGTCAGCAGTGTGAGCTATCTGCTGCTGTGTGATATGGGTGCTGCCTGTGTGATCTATCTGCCAGCTGTGTGATCTGTGTGCTGGCTGTGTGATCTGTGTGCTGCCTGTGTGATCTGTGTGCTGCCTGTGTGATCTATGTGCTGGCTGTGTGATCTATGTGCTGGCTGTGTGATCTATCTGCTGTCTGTATAATCTGTGTGCTGCCTGTGTGATATATGTGCTGGCTGTGTGATCTGTGTGCTGCCTGTGTGATCTATCTGCCGGCTGTGTGATCTCTCTGCCGGCTGTGTGATCTCTCTGCCGGCTGTGTGATCTATCTGCCGGCTGTGTGATCTATCTGCCAGCTGTGTGATCTATCTGCCGGCTGCGTGATCTATCTGCTGTCTGTGTAATCTGTGTGCTGCCTGTGTGATCTATCTGCCAGGTATGTGATCAGCTGGCAGATAGATCACACAGTCCTGCCAGATCGACCACTATTGTCAGTGCAGTGAGGGAAAACTCAACTGATCTCCAGCATGCGCCTCTGCGATCCGGCCACCTGCTGTAAACCCAGCTGCTGCCACTGCTATAGTAGTCTGTGGAGTTCCCTGGAAGTGCGTGTCTCCCCTATCTTTTAGCAGCCTCCTTGTCAGGAAGCTTTTTCCATAATTGCCACCTTCCCCAGAGACAATGAGCAGCAGCAACCTGTTCTCTGCAATAACACCCTGCGATAAGAGAGATAGATTGGTGTTTACCTATATGTCCAGACCCCAACTGGCTCTCTGGGAGGTGCAGATAGATGAATGGGGGATATTGTCCCTCACTAAGCAATCTGATTCTCCATTTTACTATTACATTTTGCAAAATGAGAATCTGAGAGAGGGGACAGTGGCTATAGGTTATTGGTGGCTATAAATTGTGCCTCAGCCTGAGGTGGAGCCAGCACAAAAAAAATATGCTTTTATTTTTCCAACCACAGCACAGATGTGAATGTAACCGAGTACTACATGCACTTGGTCCCCTTGAGGCTTCAAAATTTTTTTTTTTTCCTTTCTTGTAATACTTCCTTCAGTGCTAATTAGTGACTTGTTAGAAATTATTACTGCACCTAGCACACTGCGATGCAGCATCAATATCCTAAAAATGATATCTAGCTGTTACAGACACCCCTTCCAGGTAAATTTTCCCATTTTCTTGGAATAATGTGTCTACCTCCACTCAAAGAAGTCCTATAATTACTACTCATTTTAGTTTACTGGCCCCCTAAAACATGTTTTCTCCAGTTCACTATTTGTTATTTAAATATTTGAACACGTCTAAAAAAATTTAAAAAGTCAGTCACGATAGTAAACTTTTGAATTCTTTATTTTCTTCCTACTTATGAAAGCAAATCTTAATAAGACGTGTATAGAGAAATATGTACTCCACCAACACCATGGCTACTGTCAACTGTCAGAAGTGGTAATTGCTCACAGATTGCTTGGCCCATCCAGTGCACATGGCGTCTTTCAGCTGTGCACAAAAAAAGCCCTTCAGTAGATGCCAGCAGCTGGTTTTATTGAACAACTACATGAAAAGTATAGAGTGTCACAGAAATAAAAGCAGTCAGCCCCTTTCATTTGAACATCAATAAAAAGAATACATGCAAAGACACAAGGTTACCCACAGGACCGGCAGATCAGTTCCTAAACTAACAGAGCACGCTGCATTCTCAGGAGTTTGTCTTGGACCTGCTAAAGTTCAGAGTGTGTATACCATGACTTCTGGGTAATACTGATGTAGACAATGCCCCCTAGGGCACAGAGAATGCTGAGGTAGTGCCAGCTGCACTATGCAGGTTTACCAGGGTGCATTGCAGTGCTATTGGTTTTGCAAATGATGTGACTCTTAAAGAACGATACCCTTCAGGAAAAGTAGTATTTTAAGTGTACAGTATGTAAACCCAAACAATAACCGTCTCCTATTTGCTTCCTTTTGGTCTGTTAAGTATACCATTGAAAGCATTTTGTTATACCTTTTCCATAAATGGAAAAAAAAGTACCAGTCGACTCTCCCAGAAATCTTAACTACTGATCATTGCCGGTTCTCTCTGCCTCTGCTGGCTATTATCAGCTGGCATTGTTCTTAATTCTCTCTGACTAGACAATAGCTCCCATTAAAAAAGAACTATGGGGTCAGTGTTTTTCCCCATAGTTCTCTTAAGGGTCATGGGAGGACATATACTTACCTCCTCCAGTGACCCAAAGCTCAGTATATCGCAAGCTACAGATCACGGTATACTTAGACCACCGCACCTGGGATGGTTCCCGACAATGCTGTCGAGATCCACCCAGCTGCGTGAATGACAGCTGGCTCTGCCTATCTAGAGGCAGAGCCAGCTGTACCCGCCCCCTCCCCCGTCCGTTCCTCCAGTCAACGCCGCAGGATCGGTAAGGGGAGAGGTTGAATCCCTGCAGGGAGCTGTGACTGTCAGCAAGGAGATGATCGAGAAGTGAGCGAGCGACGGTATGTGTTCGCTGACTTCCCGATCTATTGAGCCGACGTGTGACAGTTTCATTGTCGTACGTCGGTTCGAACTATGAGGATGAGTGATTTTCACTCACCTCATAGTTCTCCTTTAATATTATGGAGATGAGGAGAGATGAAGGCATACTATATCCGTAAAGTATTTCCTGTCCTAGGGTAGCAACACTGCTCCTACATAGATACATCACAGTACAACACAGTACAACACAGTACACCGAGTTAGGGTTGTCACCTTAGGACAGAAAGTGTATTAATGGAAGGTCACGGTCACCAGGTGAAAATAAAGGAAAAGAAAACTAATATAGTCACCCCATCTGCGGGTGGAGTGACTACATTAGCAGCCAATCAGAGGGAAGGCTGGCTTAGACACAACCCTGCTTTGTAATTGATGTAGGGTTATATAAATAGAAAGCATACACAGTGTGTGCAGTTGCACCTAACTTGATAAAGAGACTCAAATGGCTTGAACCGTTGCTATGGACTGGAGCTCCTCTATTTTGTACTGGTGATGTTATGAATTAAAATTAGAGAGCAATTTTTTAAGACCTGGGTAGGAATAATAAATATTGTCTACACACATAGGAATCCTGTAAACTGCCTAAGAAGGTCTTCATCCTGGTAGCAGGCATTTTTAAGGTGTGCACTCCAAGACTTCGAATGTTGATTTAAAAATTATTTAACAGGGGATGCCTGTAATTCAGCATCAAGCTCAGTGGTAAGCCAACCTAATGAGCAGAGGGATGTGATGTCTGGCATCTGTACACAGTACTGTTGCAATGATTGCGAGCATAAAAATTTTGGCGTTTCGGCTCATTTTTCAGAAAAAGATATTTAGCTGTAGATGGAAAAGTAATTTAATAACATTAAACTATAAAAAGCGACTGTTTGATATAAGAATAAATATTCTAGTGGCCTGACCTCTGCAGAATAAGTCATGAGTGGTTGTTATAGGTTTATAAGAAATGAGGCCGTAATTGTAAAAAGATTTGCGTCTGGAAAAACACAGCACACCGAGGTAGTGAAAACATCTCAATTTTTGTTTTGAGATACAGTGTAACTTTAGCATTGTCCCCTCATGTTGTATTTGGATTAGCACCCATTGATTGCTGCCAAGCATTGAATGGAAGGATTCATTAATTTATTAACTTGTCCTTATAAGCCATTGATTACAGTGTCCTCCCTTAAAGATTTCATTATGCCTAAAGTTAAAATGTTTGCTAATTATCTAATTGAATCTTTGTATTACATATATAGTGCAAAGGTGGAAGACAGTTGGCCTTTCAACTATTGGGCAGGATGAGGATTTAATTAGAGCCGTCATTGGTTTGGAATGGATTTATCTGAATATTCCCAAACAACCGTTCTAATTGAAATTGTTCTTGGCAATGGCTTTCATTTAAAGAGGAATTATTAACTAATAAATGCAAAAGTACATTTTAATAAGATGTTTTCCCAGCCGCATTACTAGAGTTGTGTAACTCTTCAAAAAAGGAAATGATTATATTTGATTTATAATAAATCCCGTCTACAAAAGCTAGAAAATTGGGAGGTGGAAAGACATTTATTAACTTATAGATTAAAACACTCTGAGGAAAATATCTGAGCTTGCACAGACCAAAGCAAATGTGACAACTTATCAACGTATGCTGCCATGTACAGTATTTTAACTTCTGATGTGCTGCATTTTGGAAGGATCCTTTTTAACTTACTTGAATGGAGCCACGCAGGATTGGGTGCAGTAGGGAGACACAAAGAGAAGGGAGACAGAAAGGGACTCTGAGACATTGTCACAGTCAGAACTTCTTGCCTAAAATGTATTTTTAAGATTTTTTATGAATCTGAGCTGTACTTATTGTGGAAGGACAAGTCCCGATGAAGGGAACGTGTTTAGCACCTGAAACACGTATGCTTTAAAGCCTTGGTTCTCAAGTGGTGGGTCATGACACATAAGTGGGTCACGACCCCGTGTTCATGAGGTCGCCACATGCCTTCTACTTTTTTTGGTTAAGTGGCTCTTCTGCCTCCCTCTAGTGCACCACTGTCTGTTCTCTCCCCAAGCAGCCATTCAAAATATCCTGCTTGGCGCCAAGTGTCAGCTTGAGATGGGATGGGGGTATGGCCACGAGGTAGCTCCTTTCATACGTACATTGCTTTCAGCTCCCTTGTGTGTCCTGTAGAGGTGCCTGGACTAGAATGAAGTCACATTCTGGCTCCCGGCACCTCTACAGGGCACTGTACAAGCAATGCACATATGGATGGAGCTCTGCACAGCAGCCCACACTAGACACCAGGCTCAGGATACACTCCAGTTCTCGTAAGGTAGGAAGAAAGGGTGGACCTTAAAAAAAAAACATTTTTGGAGTGTGTATGTGTGAGTGAGACTGTCTGTGAGTTTGTCTGTGTTTTTGAGGACCCGTTTACACTAATACAGTGCATTAAACTGTACCACGCAATGGCACCTACCATGCATTCTGGTGTGGGAGGTGTGTTACGTTGCCATTCATTTAAATGGCACCCCAAACGCACCTACAGTTCGTATGCCCGCACCAGAACGCACGGTACCCTAATGCCGTCCTTTCCATTGCAGTGCGACTTGGGTCTCAACTTAATGACCAAGGACAAATGTGGGTCCTGAAGTTACACAGGTTGAGAACCACTGCTTTAAAGATTGGAATAAACCTGTATCTGGACCATAACATTACAGTGTGGCACTTCAGTTCTAGTCCTACCCATTCACAGTCACAGCCTGAGATGACTGAGAAACCCCTTGAAAGTTTGGAAGCTGTCAGCCCATTGTCCAGACAATCTATACTTATTATGGAAACATCCCAGCGCAACCTATCTACACTCCTATTCATTTAGAACATACAAATTGGGCATGTTTGAGTGAAGTCAGTTAATCCACAACCTATTGGGTCAGCATGACAGCCAGGCAATCGGTATATTTAGAAGAGGCCATCAGTGGCAACGTCCATACTTCCTCATAACGGATTTCCTTTAATATCCATGAATTTAGCCTGCTTTGTGGAAGAGACCTCTGTGCTGCTTCTAGCAATTAGTAGGGTCCTCTCATTATTTAAAATTGCTCTAAAAACGAAAGGTGGAATGTGCTTGCTGGGGGCAACAATACTATGTTTAGTTGCAGACACTTTTGATACATTAAGCTAACAAATTTTTTGGCAGAGACACTTTTTTACCAGCTCATTCCAACTGGTGGCATTTGTTCAAGAGGGTAAAATGAATGAAAACCTTAATCATTTATATTTGTGATAAGGACCCTAGAGCACCACTTGCATCCTGAATAGAAGACTATATACTATGTATATGCAATATTTATATACACACGTAAAAATCTTACAAATTCACTAAATAAAGAAAGAAAATGTGCAAAACCACTATATATTGCCTTTTAAACTCTAGCTTGTGAAGCACAACATTCCCCTAGAAGAAAAGCCATCTAACCAGGCATATTGGTAGAGTACTCATGCCATGGGAACTTGACAATACCATGGTGTGGGTGTATAGAGGAAGTCAAAATTGTACCCTGGATTCCACCCACAGCCTCTGAAGAATGAATGGATTCATATAGAAAACGGATGTTTCCTTTACAATGTGTATGCTAGTAAATAAGTTGAATTTGTGTTTCTATTAAATACCCAATCATGCGCAAGGAAAATAAAAAAAAAGATAAAAATGTTGCTATCACCTGATTGTGTTATTAAAGTGAGCTTGGGCTTATACAGTATATTATGCTTAGTGAGCATTACTTTTCTACACCTTAAATGAGAAGTAAAACCAAACCTTTTTGAGCTTTACTTCTCTTTTGGGTCACAAGAGAACTTTCACTAATGTACTCCTGTGACCCAAAGTCAGCATATAGCAGGTTACTGGCCACTATATGCTGACAGCGCAGAACCACACTGCAACACGTAAGGATCTCAACAATATTGTCAGGATCCACCCGCCTGCCTGATTGATCCACCCGCTGTGCCTGCCCTCTCCCCATCTGTCCCTCCAATGAGCGCTGGAGGAGCAGAGAGCAGAGGGGGGGGGGGGGGGACACTCG
>NW_017306463.1:81517-96688 GCF_000935625.1 Nanorana parkeri
GGGGGGGGGGGGATCCTTGCAGGAAGTGGGGGCTTACACTCACCGTTCTCTGCAGGGAGGAGACCTTGAGCTGAGCAATCAGAGGTTACAGTATATAGAGCCGGCATGTGGCATCTGCAGTGTCCCACGCCAGCTCTAAGTATTGGGAAAAGCACATTTTACTCTGCCAATACTTTTCCCTTAAGTAAATGAACACTGATGTCTCTTTAACTCCTTTTCATGAATCGCAGTACACTTCTTTCTGGTAACAGCGCAGTCAATGCACACAAGTGATATTTAATCTAGCCAATTAAAGTATACTGAAGAGCAGGTGATTATTTTGTCAATATAATTATTTCTTTAGTAACTGTGGTATATTGATATCACATTAGCTATAGAAAACTGTATCATGCAGATAAATGTAGGTTAACCTCTGTTTATAAGGAATGTATCAGTTGAAAAACAATTTATGCAATCTATGTTTCATGGCATCCATCTGCTGACTACTGTGCCAATACATTTCAAATCATTATGGTAGAACTCCTGCCAACATTTTATGGATATAGAGTATGAAAAGGTTAGAAGCTTGGTGTTTTTGCTTTATCTTTCCTTTTGAGAAGATGTCCCACCAGTTTCCATTTCAGAGTCACAACAGGAAGTGAGTGGAAAGCAATGGAAAGTTTCATTTTTGATAGTTGTCACTGGAACAATTGCCCCCATCTGTCATTTGCCAATTGTTCTTATGGCAATTGTAATATTTTTTATATGCTCTGATTTTTTATCATGGATACAATGGTCACCAGGTCAAATAGAGTGGGTAGATTTTCCCAAATGGAGCATCGACAATGGCAGAAACAATGGGAACCTGTACAAAAACACATTTTCAGTAAAAGGTGTACAATTTCTGATAATGGTTTATTGCTGGCGGTGCATTTCTGTGTAGATGACGACTGCTTCTTCTATTTCTTTCCCTGATGTCAAGAGGCAGGAAGTGACAGAAAATCTTTTCAATTGGACCATAAAAAAAACCAAAAAGAAAGTTTCCTCACTCAAATTTTTTTATAAACCAGTTGCAATGCAACCATGGCAATTTCTAGGCTTTCCTACAGCTTCTGACTGCAGGACGTTCAGCTGGTCAAGACAGAGCTGGAATGAGTGGCAATACCCAGCTCACTGCTGACTTCTGGCAGGATACAACTTCAAAAATTAAAAGAAAAACAAAAGAAAGTTTCTCTTTGTAGGCTCTCATACAGCTTCTGACTACAGGACTATGAGCTGGTCAAGGCCGAGCTGGAATAAGTGGTGATGCCAGCTCCCTGCTGACTTCAGTTGGTATGCCAAGAGCCATCAGGAGGTTCTCAGTAGTGAAGCATCTATAAAGTGCCCTGAGGGAGGGTGGTGGCCTCCATGAAAAGCTTCTTACTATGCCCAAAGGCATGTATCACCTTTGATAATTTCACCCACGCATAAGGGTACACAGAATGTCAGCTCAGGTAAAGTTCTGCTTTCACATAAACAATGTTGCACTGTGTTTCGGTTTGGCAGAGGTTCTCCCCGCTGTCAATTCTTCAACCAACAGTTTATAACTTGAACATATTTAACTTTAACCCTTGTGTGTTAATTTCAGGTTATGGCAAGGTCTTTGATCCCTCAGCGAGCCACACTTTCTGATATACTGCTAACTTAAACAAACAATAACAATAGCTCGGTACACTCTGTAGATTTGTCAGTTAGTCTGTATTTTTTTCAATGTTGTTTACAATGTCAACCTTTCTCTTGCACCTCACAGAGCTGCGCGTGTGTGTTTTTTACATTTTCGAGGTTTATTTTTGTACCCCATCATGTTGTGCAGAAGCCAAAGGATAAAGCCAAGTTTGGTTTTAGGAATGCAAAACAGGCAAAGTACAGCCAAATCATATTTCTATTTAACCACCTGTGAAAAAGGGCCAGAAAGAAAACTGGGAGCATGTAAGAACTTTGTTAATCTGGTACACGCTGGATAATGTAAGAGCTTGTACTATTGCTCTCCAAACACCAAAATGTCAGCTTAAAGTCAGCTAGTCACTCTGTCACTAGTTTTTAAACTGGAAACACAGGCCTTACCTGAAAAGAAAGCAGCTAAGACTTACCTGACCCAATGCCCTCTCTACTGAACTCCAATGGGTTGAAGAAAATAAACTGTTTACTGTCTTCTTTTACAGGTATGGCTCACTTGCAAATATTTTGTATAGTGACAAGGTCACTCTAATGTACATACAGGGTCCTTTGTATTTACGATGGGTTTATATAGTGTGTTTGGTGACAATTGGCTATACTGTATATTGCCATGAGAAAATTAACGGGCGTCGGCTGATACTGCGGCTCACTTCGGCCACCGGAGGCCCTATCACTAATAGCTCCACCCCAATTGTTTTCTTTTTCTTTATTAAAATATGTTTATTTCTTTTTTAATTTTACTATTTGTTTACATTTTTAAAATATTTTTTCAACCTTTTTTTCACTCTTTTCACTGATTTTCTATTCTGCTCAGTACCTCAGAGGTACTGAGCAGAATAGCCATCCGAATGCCGCTATGAGAATAGGGGCGAACGACAGCACGTGAGCTGCCGGAGCTTCGGCTCAGCTGATCCAGATGTTGGGTCGGCTGAGTTGAAGTCTCTCTGCTTGTTCGGCTAACCAAAGCCAGTGGATGTATGGCTGATTTTAGCCGATATATGGCTGAAATCAGCAGTACTGGGCCAGAGTGAATAGCCGGACGTCGTTCAGCTCTGTTTACTTCGGCGCAGTTATTCACTTGGCTGCCTTCGGCAGCTTTGTGAATAACCCTGTAAATATCTGTGACCAAGATCAATATGATGGCCTTTATTCACTGAGGTTCTCCCCTACTACATGCAGATGACATCTCCACCTTTACCCAACTTTTAAAGGTCAGATGATAGCATCACATAAGTATGTGTACACAGACATTGTTTCCTGCATTTGGCATGCGTTTAAAAATGCACATCAAACACGAGTCAGGAAGCTTTCTATGGTGCAGTGTGCATGACAGTTGTAAATCTATGCTTGGCCTGGATTGTGTTGAGTTGAGTTTCCCTTGATGCAGCATGTCCTATTGAGATATGCTTCCATTGACAGCAAAGAGGAGATTACAGTCAATTCAAAATATGCCTATTGACTATTTTGCAGATCATGATTCCTCCCAGTGTCATGTGACTACATCATGCTACCAACTAAAGCCTCTGCAACCCTCCATCGTCCTAAGTTGACAGCTGGGTCATGAAATCTAAATTCAGATGACAATTTTTTAGCACTTTTAGAATTTTTTTAAACGAGGTATAGTTTTTAATGCATGTAGCAGGGGTTTCACAACTGTGTCTTTATTCTGGCCTCTGCTTTAGTTCACTAATCAATTTAATTTGAGCCACCCAAAAAGCTTTGTACTTAGTGGTTAGCACTTCTGCCTTGCAGCACCGGGGTTCTCCGGTTCGAATGCCGGTCAGGACACTAGCTGCAAGATGTTTGCATGTTCTCCCTGTGCTTGTGTGGGTTTCCCCCAAACTCCAAAGTCATGTTGAAAGGTTAATTGGGTCCTGTTTAAATTGGCCTTGTATGCCTGTGCAATAGGGATCTTAGATTGTAAGCTCCTTGAGGGCAGGAACTGATGTGAATGTGTAGTATGTAAACCACTGCCTAAATTGTTGGTGCTAAATAAATACATGAAATTAATAAATACTATCTATCTACTGTATCTGTTCTACATTAATGTTTTTTTAGAATTGTATGTTATAAGTTGATGAACTGAGATCTATAACTTTTTTTACATTTATTTGTACGTTATGTGCGCCCAGAGAACAAGGAACAATATTAGGAGACATTAAGGGAACATAAGGCAAGTTACCATACATTCCTTATAAAGACATTCCGGCTGGTATGTGTACACTTTATTGACTTGTCAGTGGACAGACAACGGGAGTGGAAAAGTACCATCAATAATTACCTAATGAATACACATTAGAAGAACGTCTTTGCATCGGCTGAATCCAAATGTCACAAGATCATTAGCAGCGCTCACAATTAAATTGCAAATGGGATGCTCACGCAGAACCTGGCATAAAGGAGAAATGGTGCCCCAAGGCAAGTGCTACAAATGGTCTGTTAGCTATCGGCTACTTTAGCTAATAGACGGATGAACAAATTAAAGTCGCAGACCATTTTTACTATGAAGAATTTCAGATTCATTTTTATATCTGTCAAATATTATCCACTGGAAAGTCAAATGTTTTAAAACAAGTTTATGCATGTAGGTTCAGATGTTTACTAAGACAAGTCACTGGTAACAAAGTGGAACTGTATCAGAGAAGTGGAAAGGGAGGGTTTTATGGCCATTAATAGATAGAGCAGGCACCTTGCAGAATCCGCTCTTAGGTGGGACTTGTAGTTTTGGCTAACAGGCTCACTGTAAAGCAAATCTGTAACATAATATACATTGGGGCTGCAGTTGAGATGGAGGCAGGGGTGGTGGCTATGCGGAAAGATGGTATTTGCATAAGGATTTCAAGAGGAGAGGAAGCAAGTGAAGATGTGATTTGGCACCACATGCTGCCGACTGTACAACTTCAGCTGAATTTATATTATTGCACTGTGATTTACTTTCACTTAAAGTCATAATTTTTCATGGCTATATAGTAGATAAGGTTGGGAAAAGACACAGGTCCATCCAGCACTACCTACAGTATATGTGCATGTGAGTGCGTGTCGGTTGAGTCTTCTGCGATTAGAGCAGCATTCAGCGTCATAGGTAGCAGGAAAGGCGAGTATCCACAGTGGCGTCACAAGCTGGGTGCAGGGGGTGCAGCCCGCACCCGGGTGACACCATTGGAGGGGTGACACCAAAATGACTGGCAGTCATTTTGGTGATACCCCCTCTGAAAAGTTGGGCACTCGGTCATGGACTGAGAGCCCAACAGTTGCAAGAGAGAGGAGGGGACCCGGCAAGATAAAGTGAATGTCACCTCCTCTCTCTGCCGGCGTCCATCACCAAGATGGCCGCCAGCAGGTATCACCAAGATGGCCGCGCATGCGCGATGACATCATCATGTCACGCGCATATGTGATGACGTCACGTCGGGGTGTCACTCGATAGCCGCTCCGGAGGACACCCAGCCTAGGGACGCCCCTGAGTATCCACACTGTTCTTTTGCAGCTATAGCTTTGTTTGAAAAGTGTAGTATAGCAGTATAGCAACAGGGTCCCTTTGAGTCAGACACCATCAGGTCACTAGTGTTTTTTTGTGGAGACTAGAAATGGCAGCCCCGTACTACCCTTATGACAGTGTCCCTTTAAAGAACAAAGCAGAAATCGAAACGGTTTCATGAAGCCCATAATAAATGTGATAAAGCACAGAAAAAAAAACTATTATAAATGTAGATGTCACTAATAGTAGCAGAAGATTTTAAGTGGCAGCTGAGGTCTCAAGTGTCCTTTGGAGCAGTATCATACACCAACTAATCTAAATTTAATTAAAACTATCCATTTAATTTCGTTTACTGGAAGAACAATCATCTGTTAAATATGCTCAGTACTCACACATACCTAAAAAAAATATAAAGAAAGAAACCATTAACTTTGTAATGCTCCCATCCCATGATTAGCGTGTCTTTTGATGAAATATAATTAAAAACCTTTGATAAAAATGTATGGTTACATCGATCAAGATGTTTCTGCTGCTCAGATTAAAAAGAAATAAATCTTGAATGAAAATGGAATACTCTGGAACATTAACATTTGCGATGACCGGAACTGATAAACTGGTGTTGTACAATAGATTTGTGCTTGTGAAAAAGGATAGTACACTCAGCAAAAGACAAAAATGCATACTATGTAGAATCTATATAGTAATCTATGTAGTAATAATAGTAATATAGTAATCATCTACATTGTAGATGATTACTATATTACTATTATTACTATATAGATTGTTATATAGAAACACATCCTGGGTTGCTTTGCGTGCCTGTAGGCGGGGTTCACTCTTGGGGTGTTGCGTGTGTGTTCCCTTTGGGTTGGCTGGGTAACCCCGTGCATGCAACTCGAAACCAGACACACCACGGTAGGGGGCCACGGCCTTGGCCTCGTGCAAACACTCCCACCGTGTAGTACTGCGTACACAGGGCCTCATGGCTTCAACCGCCTCTGCGGTCTTCGGCGCCTCCTCCCCCTTAGGGAGAAAGGCCACCACGAATGACACCCTGTGTCAGGCATAGCCCCATTGCGCACCTACCCTCCTCAGATGGTTACAGCCACGATACAGTCCAACATCACACTCCGGTAGAACCCCACCTTCTCAGAGGTTGGAGAGAGAAGAACCAGTCCACACAGATAGTCTTTTTGTTGATTTTACTTGAAGGTAGAAACAGAACAAAGTATACGTTTCAGCCACCCCCGGGTGGGGTGACGGCACAATTCTTGTTACTTGCATGGTGATACACTTTAGAGAGAGAGAGGTACATCAGCCCAGGTGCAGCCCAGAGTCACGACTTACTTCGGCCATAGGCCCACTGGCAAATATCGTCAGTCTTCTAGCACTTCACTATTCACCGGAATCCCATCCATTGTCAGTCCTAGCGCGGTGGGTTTCCCCCTGTGGGGAAACTAGGAAATCTTTGTAGCTCTACATAGTCCTAGGCCTGGTCCTGTCCTTCCCATGGACCAGCCTATATTCAAGAAAACAGTCTCCCTCCGGAGACTCTGCAAACAGTCCTAGACTTCTGCTCTCCTGTACTCTCTGCCTGTTTCCCCTCTCGGGCGCCCCCTATAAATCAACTCTCCTGGGACACAGAGTCTTCCCAGGCCAGAGCTGCATCTATCTCCAGGGCCCCATGGGGGCATCTAGTGGCCGTTGGCCATACTGCACAGGGTGCTATTCGTGGTGGCCTTTCTCCCTAAGGGGGAGGAGGCGCCGAAGACCGCAGAGGCGGTTGAAGCCATGAGGCCCTGTGTACGCAGTACTACACAGTGGGAGTGTTTGCACGAGGCTAAGGCCGTGGCCCCCTACCGTGGGGTGTCTGGTTTCGAGTTGCATGCACGGGGTTACCCAGCCAACCCAAAGGGAACACACACGCAACACCCCAAGAGTGAACCCCGCCTACATGCCTAAAGAGGAACTTCATTCAATATAAAGAATGCAGAAATGTATACATTGCGCTAGTAAGCCCTCATGGGCAGGGCCCTCCTTACCATCTTGTCTTAAATTGTATTGTGACTGTAATGTCTTCCTTATATTGTAAAGCGCTGTGCAAACTATTGGCGCTATATAAATCCTGTATAATAAAAATAATAATAATAGTTCCTATTGATATAACTTTGAATAATCAATGAAGCATTCCTCACCTATTTCCCCTTCCGGTAAAGTAACAGGTTCTGTTAATGCTGAACACCCGGCAGATATAAAAGGCAACAGTTAATACAGCTCTGCATTCGTTGATACATTTGTTTTTAAGTATATGAATGAGACTTGTATCAGCATCTTGCAATCCTCTACAGAGCTGCACTTAGACTGGGAAAGAGGAGGGTCAGTAATGTGAGCCAATGAGGTTTGCTGCATGCAAATCTATTAAGAAGGAGCTTGCTAATAGGAGGAGAGAGCAGAATGAGCAGAGGGATGGACCCCGACAGTTCGCTGCTGCTCTTTCACTGTCCAGTCAGCAGACTAGGGATGGAGGAGGAGACCACTGTAAACCTTACCTGTAAGGGGTGTCTTCTGGCTGTGTGTGGGCAGGGAGTGTAAACCTCATGATTGAATAGACAGAAATGCAAATTGCTTAGCAGGTAAACAACTACCTTATATGTATTTCAGTTATGTACTTAGATTTTTGCCAGGCGTTCTACTGTAAGAACAACTTACTCCAGGCTGATACTTACCTTACACATGTTCCCAACTACTGTGTTCATCTCTTGTGACCTTTTTCCCTTTTTCCTAGGATGCATAGCTTGGAGCCTGGTGACCAACTCTTAGGCCCAAACACTGTCACACAGGAGAGAAAATTTAGTCAGTAACCCTGTGTAGCCTCCTGCACAGTCCAACACAGAGCTTACACAGGAATCAGAATCCTACAATCAAACAGAATAAAAATCTGGGGAGGTGGCCTATCAAGAGAACCTAACTGTGTGCCCTCAATTGCCAAAGTGATAGGTTCTTTTGAAGTGTTGTCAGGTTAAAAGAGTTCGCCAAAGTCTTTCATGATTCATCTGATGACAGCCAGAAATACAAAACACAGCCAACACATTTCGGGGACTAAATCCCCCTTTATCAGGGCTTACTAAAATAGCAGGATTTCATAGAGGATTCAAGATTGCTATTACACTGTTCTGGAATGAGAAGATATTGGGGAGAACAGCCAATAAATGTGATAATGTCAGAGATAGCAGCATGCAGATGAGAATGAGGTTCTTCTAAAGGTCTTTGAACTACTCCTATCCTATTCGTGTTATCACTCACAAATTACCACTCCCAGTCTAACACTCCCCCATTGGGTCATTTGGCCTCTTTTAACATCCTGGCCCACAAGTGCCGCTATACTGTTGGCTGCTATTGGTTACTACAATTTAAACACCATCACACGCTACATTATAAGCTTTCAGTATTGTTTCAAAAATGACTGCATAGAATTAGAATGAACATTTTCACATCTGGTTTGTCAAGTGAAAAACTGCATTTGTTTCACTCTTATGCTGTCTCTATGAAAACAGATTTTTTTTTTTTGCTGCATACAGCTAAAGATTACTAGCCGGGAGGCACTTGTAAAAACTCATAGCAATGCAGCTGCCAGCATGCAATAAACACATTTTAGGTACAGGTCTATTTTTAAACACATGGAATAGCCTTTACATTAATCATGTATACAGCAAGAGCTCTCCAAATCTCCTTGCGTTTTACTATACATGGAATAATTATTTTTCCTGTTGATCTGGCAATAGCTATGCAATGTGCCTTGCCTGTCTGTCTGCGTTGTCATACTGTGAAGTTTTCCCTTATGTGCAAAGTAAATAAAACAAGATTAAAGAAAACCAGATTAATTCAGCAGGGGATCAGTTCCCTCTTTGGGTTAATGCTCAGTATTGGCCTCGTTTTAGGCTTAGGGAGACCCGCTCAGAAGAGGCGCACTCTGACGGAGCTCTACTTTAAGGGGTCAACTAGAAATATTATCAGAAAAAAACCGGTGTGTGTGTTCCACTAAGCTGGTGGAAAATATCAAATCTTCTAAACCGCAATTCAGCTTTAGAAAACATCTTATTCAGCTATTTAGGGATTTTCTTCATTAGGACTGATAAAATGTTATCCAGACTGTATAGATGGGTGCTATCATTTTTTTAGAGGTATTGGCTCATACAGGAGACTTCCACGTAGTTGTACTAGATAAAATAATGTCACAAAGGGCCTCCTTGTCCATGGATCAACAGAGTCTGAGAGTGGCTGGTTGGAAATTGCAGTGTCTATAAACACCAAGTCTTTATAGTTGGGTGCAACTCATGAAAACTTTAGAGAAACAGCTAAATGTGAAAAAACAAATAGGGAGAACCAAAGTGGTCAAAGCTCCCAAGGTTTTCTAATGCTTCAAAAATCTAATCAGAATATTTCCCAAGGGGTATTAAACGCAAATAATGTATAGAAAATAAGAAGATAACCCCAATGGGGAAGTACTCCTTGGGAATCAGTCAAATAAACTTTGTACAAGTGTATAACAGTTTATTAAATCTAATAAAATGTTATACATTTTTACAAGGTTTGTTTGACTGATTCCCAAGGAGTACTTCCCCATGGGGGTTATCTTCTTATTTTCTAAACAGCTAAATGTACAGTTGGAACATAAAAAGGATATTGTGACATGCCAAATGGTTAGTAATGCATATACATATGGGTAGCTGCTCTTGCTTATTATTTCCAATGACCAACAAATTTAGAAGGAGGACACATACCAGTCATGCAAAAAGGAAACATGATGACACATGATGAGTAGTGCCCTTTATTTCTAGACAATTCCATGCATGGAGACTGTAAACAGATTGTGGTGCTGAAAATCAAAAGCACCATTTGTTTAAATCCAACTCAGGGCTAGGTTGGGGTTGGAGGTCTTAAATTTTATATATATATATATATATATATATATATATATATATATATATATAATATATGATGATCCCCATCATAAACCAACCATACAATATCTGGTTGGCTCATGATGGGGATCCTTGGGGTCTAAACTCCTTTCTCTCATATATATGTATTTGGCTCATTGATAGGTGGATCTAGTGTGGTTGTGAGGTAATTCTCCTCTTCTACCACACAATCAGTACCCCACAGTACGGCCTCCAATCTCGGATTCCATCCTCCCTCACCCCGGGAGTTTATGCCTTTTCCCCGGCCTACTTGGCATGCAGTGTGTGCAGTCGCTGGCGTCATATTGAAGTGGTAAGACTGGTTGGCACCTCTAGGCAACGTTACTTTAATATTCTAATATCTCTACTGTGCAATGGTTTTTGAGGATATATTATTTATGTCACTTTTCTATGATCTGTAGATCGCCTCCTTCTCCTGACGAAGCGTGAAAGGCGAGAAACGCGTAGAGAATACATTGTCACCACCTACAAACCTGGTTCCAGTTAAGGTCTTCATAACTATGAAATTGACTGTAATCCCTTTCAATTTATAATTGTTTAATTTATACATACGTACTTGTTGTACCAATTGATACTATTTAGTACCTTCATGTTATTACATTCCATCATGTTTAACATGACCTATACTGTGGAACCTAGTGGGTGTTAGGAGGTTTTCTCTCTTTTTATCAAACACTATAAATTGTGATGTTTTTTACTTTTTGTACCGGATTAAAATAAATATATTTTTTATATATAACGATAACCAACTTTCCTGTAGCTTATTGGACTTGTCATCTGGTGCCTAAAAAACCCACTTTCTTCTCTTTTTGCCATTTCCAATTAACTAGGGGTGTGGCACCTAACTTCTCAGGATCTGCTCACCATAATAAATGTGTTCGTGTTATGCAAATGTTGACTTTTTGTTTTATAAAAGTCAACAGCTAGATGCTCATCTCCAACTGTAACTGCTCCCTTTGGTCACTGATGTATGCAGTATGACATTCATGGGCAGAGATGGCTTTGACAAGGGAAGCTGTAATTGACAGCCTGGCTTCACTTTCTCTAAGTGAGATAATGCAGCCCAATGGGCACTCATTATGCACTAGTGAATGATTTCTAGGTGAATTGTTTATGTTTAACAGCCTCTTCAGCATGATAGGAAAGTTTTGCTTAACTATGGCATGGGTGAAGGACAGGCCCAACTAGCTAAAGAAGCTCTATCAAGCTGCTTGTAGCCCAATACTGTTACCTTCTGAGTGGTTTCTTCACCTATTTGTAGCAACAACAAAAAAATAATACCAATTGAGATGAGCTGGGAACGAAGCAACTGCAACCAAGATACACCTGCTGCTTCCTCAGCTAGTCAATTTTCATACTGACTTCCTAATATCTTTTGTATCAGTAGATGCCAAGTTTTATCTGAACATAGCAATGCAATCAGCCTGCATTATTATAATTGTTTTAGAGTCGTACAAGACGCTGCCTATAATTCTAATTCTCAGATCATTGATTCCAGCCAATTAGCAGAAACAAAGGAATTGCCAATTAAGAGTATATGAACAAACATTCCAGTAATTAACAGTAAATCTCACTGGGAAATGTTTAGAGGAATTAATAACTCTGAATGATTGATAATTTTGATGGACCAATATACATCCGGTTTAATGTTATTCAAACAAATAAGCTTGCTCATCCTTATTAGCATTTTTTAACAGTTCTTGTTCTTCCCATTGGTTGTTGTGCATTAATATATGAGGTTTGGGTATATACTGTAAATACTATCCATGTTGCACTCTTACCGAAATGCCCCTTGTAATGGGGGGTGCTCGCAGTGACTGCGGATGGCGCCGCAAATATCAGCAGAATTGTAGAAATGTCACCGGCACACCAGTCCTTTTAGGATAGCAAAAGCTTAATTTATTGAAGTTCTTTGTCATAATGTGTGTGGCAGAGCGGGGGATCGGTAAATATCATATATATTTACCGGTCCTCCGTGTGAGAAGGACAAACACTGGAGCGATCGTCTGATCACTCCAGTGTTTGTAAATAACTGGGGACACATAATACTATGTGTCCCCAGTTATGAATGAACAGGCTGTGATTTCAAGATTTCCTCAATGGGGAGAAGCACTCAGTACAGAGGCTCCTCCCCATTCAGAAACGGCTGATAGTAAATATAATACTATCAGCAGTGTCTGAATGAATGGGAAGCCTCTGTACTGAGTGCTTCCTATTCATTGAGTGCTGAGGCTGCAGAAAAAGAAATTGAGGATTTGATGTCTTCAATTTCTTTTCTACTTTAAGAGGGAAATGTCAGGGGTCTGTTTGGACCCCTAATATTTCCCTGAAGCCCCCCAACAGTAACAAATAAATAAATAATAAAAAAATACAAATAAATTATTTTAAAAAATAATAAATAAATGTACAAAACAAAATTGGAGTCTTTAATTGGTGCGGATATTGGGGGAAACGGGTGTGGTTACTGGGGGTGTGGCCACTGAAGGGTGTGGTCACTGAGGGGTGTGGTCACTGAGGGGCGCTGTAAAGCTTTCTTTGTAACGACTTTGTATACTGTATAATGGGGGCAGCCATATCTCTTCATTAAATACTAGGGATGCACCAATACCGGTTTTTCAGAATCGATATTTTTTTACATGCTGATATCGAATACCGATACCGGAAGTCCCATTAAGGAAGCCAGGTGGTGTATAATGACTCGCCACCTGGCTACCTGATTAGCCCGGAGGCTGGGTGGAGTGTAAAGACTCGCCACCTGGCTACCTGATTAGCCGGGAAGCCGTCTCCATGCTTCCTTATAACCAGGTGACAAGAAAGCATGGAGCCAGCTTTCTGGCCAATCGTGAAGCCAGGCACCATGCAATTGCGCGGCGCCAGGCTTCCTGATTAGCCGGGAAGCCGGCTCCATGCTACCTCGTCACTAGGTGATGAGGGAGAATGAAGCCGGCTTTCTGGCCAATCAGAAAGCCGGGGGGCATGTGATGACTCGCCAGCAAGCTTCCCGGCCAATCAGGAAGCTGAGCAACGTGTAATGACTCACTGTCCGGCTTCCTGATAACGGAAGCTCAAGTATCGGGCTAGGCATCGGAGCATTTGGTCAAGTAAAAGTACTCGCCCAAATACTCGGCATTGATACAGATACTAGTATCGGTATCAGCGCATCCCTACTTCTGACCATAGAAAATCTGCAGATAATCTAAAGGTGTGTGGCCAGCTTAACAGAGCGAGAAGCATGCTGTGGATGAAACCTTTACTTTTCTGTACCCCCAGCTTTTATAAATCAGCTCCTTTTGTGATTTAATTCATTTAGCAGCTTTGACATGTCCAACGCTTGACAAAAGGTCTCCCTCGATATAATTGGGATTCAAGCGATGGTCTAAGATACAAGTGTAACCGGCGTATGATAGACTAGATCAGCCGCCACCCAGACAATTATAAATCTAATAAAGAGGTCTTTGGATCTTGTTAGGTTGGCATCGTGCATTCTGATGAATCCCAGGATAATTCCGCTGTAACCTGAACCCACGTCCCAATCAATTTGCATCTGATATAAAGAAGTATTTCTTAAATCTTCACATCTGCTCTCAAAGGGGAACAAAACACTCCATAAAGTTGCCATTAGCATACCAGAGCAACAACATCTGCTGAAAACTTAATAAGATTATTACCTGCAGTTCATCATCGTATTATCTGCAGTTGGTCACCTCTGCCCTTAGCAGCGGGTGAATCAGCTTCTAGGCGGTGAGGCGGGATTGGCGGCTGCGCTCGTAATTACGCTGCATGGAAATATCCTACAGGTAAAGAAAAATATACAAGTTTGCCCCAAGCTGTCTCATTTACAGTAAAGCACATCAATTATTCATGCGCACAGATTCCCCCTCAGCACCTTTTAAAACAATATCTTGGCAGAATTAATTAACAAAGTTATGCCAACAATTAAATAAACCTGCATGACATTAAGTGGAGCAGGCAAGAAATGTTTGGGTTTGATTGTCCTTTTGCACATTTTTTTCTTTTTTTTTTCCCAAATGTGGTCGAAAGGATGTCTGCCGAGCTTTGTGCGCCACCTTCAGGGCATGTGCTCACAGCACAGGCATATTTAACCCTTCCCGGTTATCTAGGAAGTATGCCATATGGCAAATCTTTTTCGGTTATTTCATGAGCAGGATTGGTGGTATTGTCCCCGCAGGTGATCACAACATGATTGAATGTGATCAGCTAGGCTAAGGGTAGACAACCTCGGCACTCCAGCTGTTGTGGAACTACAGGCCCCATGAGGCGCTGCACGACTAAGACAGCCACAGGCATGACTTCCGGAGACAGAAGCATGATGGGGTTTGTAGTTTCAACACAGCTGGAGTGCCAATGTTGCCCACCCCTGTGCTAGGGATTATCATCTCACACAACTGTAGAGTTATAAGGCAGCTTGTGATCGCTCTAGTTCCCTAATATCCATGTAAAACTCTAGTTTACATTATACCTCTTTTGAAGCAGTCCTCCTCCCTGTCTAGGATGCGTACCTGACTGTCTTTCCTCCATAGTACTAGGTCAGGCTCTGCCTCACCTGCCCCCCCTGACTGCACGTCCCTGACACATATATTAAAATCTATAAACAAAAAAAACTCTGCTTTTGTAAAGTAGAACTAAAGCCAAAACATTTTTGTTTTGTTTGGGATAGTGTAAGGGAGAGTCTGCTTTTTTTGTCACATGTGTCACATCCAGAATATTTTCTTTCACTTCCTGTCTAATAGCCACAACAGGAAGTGAGAGGAAGTCCCTCCAAAGTGAGGAAAATCCCTGGTGGTCAGCAGGGTCACCAGTACTAGTGTCCCCATTAATAGACTTCCCATCTATTCCTGTTCTGGTGGCAAACCAAAATTTGGAAGTTCCTTTCCATTTCAGGACAAATAGAGATGGTAAATCTCCCTAACAGGGACACAGACAGTAATAAAAACCTGACATGGGGTTCTAATCCCTCTCAACACTATCTTTTAAGAGAACGAAAAAATATGGCCT
>NW_017306463.1:96762-121174 GCF_000935625.1 Nanorana parkeri
AACAAAAGTGAAAATGGAAAAAAAAAAGGTTTAAATATACAGTTAACAAAAAATAAAAAAGGGAAGAGAGATAATAATAACTAAGGGAGGTTAAATAAAGGTTAGGAGGGATTAAATCTTTATAATAATTTATTTTAAAAAAACTTGCCAGGTTGCTTTAACTGACATATTCTGCATATCAAAGAGAAAGTATTGATCTTCAGATAAAAGAACTGATTTTTCTGGTCTAACTGATCTAGCCTTTAAGAGGCATTTTCCAAGCTCTGGTCAGTACTGCATAACAAATGTGTTCGGTGCCAGGCTCAAAACTCCCCTGAGGACAACCCAGGCTTTGCCTGCAATGGAATCATGGTTGTGGAAGATGGACTCTCCCTGGGCAGCAAGATGACAGGAGCCACATTAAGAAGCTGATGTCAGCCATCAAAACGACAGCTGTATCCATGTTTGTTACCAGAGCTCAGGCAGTGTTCCTGTGTAATCATGTCTGCAACTTTATTTACACTTATACAGAAACACCATATATTGTGGCAGGGGGCTTATTTATAATGGAGCACTGCAACAGACCAGGATTTAGCTGTCAAAATGACAGCTGGTCACAGCAATGGTGCCCAGTGGCCCCAAGGTGCCCAATGGGAAATCCGGCCCTGTATGCAGATGATAAATAATGCTGAAATCAGATCACAATCCTTTGTAAATATTCATGAACAAGACTCTTGCATCTGCACCAGGATGAGGCCATGCCTACAAAATTATGATGTTGTAGTGACTTACAAGTCTGATGTGATTACCATTGCTAATACCTTGAACAAATGCAATGCTGCTCAAACATTTGTGTCCAGTTTTCCCATTTCATTTGAGAAAATTAGTTTACTACTGCCAGTAATGGATCCTTAGTTGTTAGCACTGTATAAGCCAAAGACAAAGGGGTTGATTTAAAAACATGCTTGTAGTATTGTATTATAGCCACTAGATGGTGCTGAGGAGCACAGAAGATTAACTATGCTACTTTATTGCCATCTAGTGGTCATAATGTAATATTATAAACAGAACATTTGAAGTTAGTTACACTTATAAAGAAAAAAACAAAAGAACATTTGTTTGTGCATGTACTCACAAGGAACAAATGTGCACAGGTATTTGCAGTACGCATAGCCCGGCAAATTTTGTTATAAATCGACCCCAAATATTGCCCATTATGGGAAGAGTTTTTACATTTTTGTGAACAGTTTGTTATTATGGATAATCTTATCTGCTAAAGTGAAAAGTCGGTTGTTACCAAATCTATTACTCTTTTGATGAAACAATGACACCAAGGGAACATGTGAGATCAGAAACATGAAAACAGATGCTGGGATGCTGCATATTTTACTGGACAGTAACAAATGCCAAAAGCAAAACTCCAGGCATGATAGAAATTGTGCACCCCCAACACTTATGGAAAATATCATGCTTGTTCTGTCAGTGGGATGATACAACAGGGGGATTGTTTGCCTAACTCCATGGTCCTGTGTCAGATGCCATTCTGGTTCTCTTCTCTCTCACCCTTAAATGTAAGTGGGAACTCTGAGATCATCAAGTACATCCATGGCTACTGGTCCGTCATTGTAGATGATGATATCAGTGCCAGTGCAAGGTGACCAGTCGGAGACAAGCAAGAAGGGACACTTTCTAAGAACCAGAGAGGTGAACTGCAAGACCATGGCATATGCTAAGCAGGATTGTGCAATCCCTGTTGCCCAGCGCACAGGACATGCAGCTCTGGGCGCCAGACATGTGTTTTTTTTCTTCATTTAGCCCTGCTGCACACAAGCAGGGCTAAATGTAAAGCAGGGGGGCCACCCCTCATTTTGTACAAGTAATCTGGGTGGCTGTACAGCATTAAAAACAGGTGAAACGCTGGTATTAGAAGAAACGAATTGACGCATTGCTTTATGGCATCCATGGAGTGTGGTACTTTCTTTTTGCTGTGAGTGAGGTTGGAGCGCGCACAACCTCCTTCACCGTGGAGGGAGGGGTGATATCTTTGTTTGGAGACTGTAAACAGTGACCTGTGGGCTTACATCTGAAGTCTAGGAATGGGAGCGGAGTTTGTTTGGAGACTGTTAACATTGACCTGTGTGTTTACATCAGAAATCTAGGAATGGGAGCAGTGATATCTTTGCTTGGAGACTGTTAACAGTGACCTGCGGGCTTACATATGAAGTCTAGGAATGGGAGCAATGTCTTTCTTTGGAGACTATTAACATTAACCTGTGGGCTTACTTTTGAAGTCTAGGAATGGGACCGGTGTCTTTGTTTGGAGACTGTTAACATTGACCTGTGTGTTTACATCAGAAGTCTAGGAATGGGAGCAGTGATATGTTTGCTTGGAGACTGTTAACAGTGGCTTGTGGGCTTCCATCTGAAGTCTAGGAATGGAAGCAGTGATATGTTTGTTTGGAGATTGTTACAGTGACCTGTGGGTTTACATCTGAACTCTAGGAATGGGAGCTGTGATATCTTTGTTTGGAGGCTGTTAACAGTGACCTGTGGGCTTTCATCTGAAGTCTAGGAATGGGAGTGGTGATATCTTTGGAGACTGTTAACAGTGACCTGTGGGCTTACATCTGAAGTCTTAGAATGGGAGTGGTGATACCTTTGGAGACTGTTAACAGTGACCTGTGGCCTTAAATCTGAACTCTAGGAATGGGAGTGGTGATATCTTTGGAGACTGTTAACAGTGACCTGTGGGCTTACATCTGAAGTCTTAGAATGGGAGTGGTGATACCTTTGGAGACTGTTAACAGTGACCTGTGGCCTTAAATCTGAACTCTAGGAATGGGAGTGGTGATATCTTTGAAGACTGTTAACAGTGACCTGTGGGCTTACATCTGAAGTCTAGGAATGGGACCGGTGATACCTTTGGAGACTGTTAACAGTAACCTGTGAGCTTCCATCTGAAAACTGACCAGACCAGGCAACAATCTTCTAAAGTCTAGGGTGCAACTTTAACCTATAATACAGTAATATTTGCAGCACGTCCAGAGAGGCCGCTTATGCGGTTTCCAGATGTTTAGAAACCATTTTTCCTGCTTACTTCCCTAGCTCTGTCAACAAATTCAATCCAAGTCTTGAGCTAACGCATTCATCTAACAGCTGCTATATACTTTAAATTTGATGGATTGGGCTGTAACAGTTTAAAGAAACGTGCTAGGATGTCCAGCTAGAGAGGTATTTTTCGCTCTTGTTTACACGGCTTTACACGTGCTTAACGCATAAAGGTTTCCAGATCTCTGAGCCGAATTGCACGCTCGCCTGCACAGTTTTCCCGATGAGCCAAAGTTGAGCCCCTCTGGCTTGGCTCCCTCTCTAAAGTGTATGGCTCGCTTGCTCCTAGTAGCCCCCGCTGTTTACATTTTTCAGAAGTAACCTCATCCATCATAAAGCCACATCCTGCAGGAGCAATCAAAGCCTTGCATAATTTAGTCTGCACATGAGCAGACTCACACATATATAAACACTCAGCAAGCTCACGCTATATATTTATCAGGTGAATAGGGCCCAAAAGCAATACTTTAATAAACCCCATTATCCTCTTTACTCTGAAGTTAATGTCTATAACGTGGCTCACCTCCTTGACATATCGCTAATACCTTTCCCAGCTGTTCAAATAAAGGGATTTAAAGGAGATCAAAGCCGCATCAGATCAGATGTATTGCTTTTACATGAAGCCTTTATAAGGACTATTTTTGTAAGCAGAAATTTTATGTTCTTTTGCTGTTGGCATTGGCAGGTGGGCAGAAGTGCGCCATGAAAGGAGGCCCAGAAGATCTGTAGGGCTAACTAGATTCATGGCTTGGCTCTAAGCTTAAATTCTTTCACAGCACCAGCTGGTTGACCTGTAAACTTCTGCTAAACAAAAGCTGCACAAATTTAAGAGGCTGAAAAGGCCTTTCTTATGTAAACACCATTTATTTAGTATAATTATATGTATAAAATGTCACATGACTAGTGAAGGAATGTTGCAATGTTTACAGCTAATATACCCAGGCAATATAATAGGCTAATAAAGACAGATTTATGCAGCATAATGATGACAAGGAATAGGGTTGCCACCTTTTCTTCAAGCGAAACCAGAACACTCTAGCGACACGCGGACATTTTTTTTTTGAGAATTAGTTGTGGCTTATTTATATGTAAATAGCGCCACCCATTCATACGTAAATATCACAGTTGAGACTATTTTCAGTGGGGGGGTCAGTAGCCCCTATCTTAATTTTGGTTGCCCCTGTCTCCCTGACATCTTGTGTCCGGGTTTCATGAGAGCATTCAAAACCCGGACTGTCCGGGCGAATTCTGGACAGGTGGAAACCCTACCAGGGAAAGGCAGCTGTTTGCCCTACTACACTGTGATGACCTATTGGTATGAGCCCAGGGTTAAGCCTGGGTTCACACCTGGGCGTTTTTCAGCGCTGATCCAAGCGCTGAAAAACGCTCAGCAAGTAAAATCACATACTTTCCTATGGGCATGGTTCCCACCTGGGCGTATTTCAGCCCGTGGAAACGCACTAAAAAACGCCCTATGCCCAAACAAGTACAGGAGCTTCTTTGGGGCGTATTTCAGCGCGTATTCTTTGTTATTCCCGAGTGTGGCTCGGGGTTAACAAAGCGGTAACCCCCAGCCACACTCGGGGATACAGCGTAGGTCTTACCTTGTCCGCGATCCCCGCTTTGTCCTCTGGCCACTGCCGTCTTCCGGGTTCCGTCCCTTGCGAGTGTACGCGTTGCATGGGGGCGGAACCGGCGGGAAGTTTAAAAAAAAACAGAAACAAAAGAGAAAAAATAAAGGAAATTTTTTTTAAAAATCATACCTGCAGGGAGGTATAAAAACGCGTTTCACTGAACGAAAAAATGTGCTGAAAAACGAGCAGAAAAAACGCGCCTATAGTACGCCCAGGTGTGAACCCAGCCTGTAGTAGAAAAAACGCGCCTATAGTACGCCCAGGTGTGACCTCCAGGTACATATGAACAAAGATGTCACCAGCATGACAGGGACTCATAAGTCAGTGCAAATCCATTTAATAGATGTCACTCAGAATGACAAGCGCTTTCAGGGCCACACAGGGTCCCCTTCATCAGGCTCAGAGTAGACATGAGCCTGATGACTGGGACACGGTGTGGCCCCGAAAGCGCTTGTCATTCTGAGTGACATCTATTAAATGGATTTGCACTGACTTATGAGTCTCTGTCATGCTGGTGTGCTGGTGACATCTTTGTTCAGATCGTTTTGTGTGCGGTGCCATCCGCTGTCATTTTGAGCACCCATTAACATTTTTGGGATTTCCAGTAAGGAGTGCTACAGGATCTATGACTTTTGTGCTTTTCTCCAGGTACATATAACGCGCTACTACAGACCGCTGCGGTACTGAGGATCCGGCCTGCTTTATTTGAGTCCCCTAGACCAGGGCTCAAAATTTCATGTCCTGAGTTACTAGCCAAGCCTTAAAAGCTACTCGCCACCAGTTGCCGCACCTAAACCCTACCCTACCCCGGACTCAACTCCACAAGGTCATTGGTGTGACGCAGAGTACAGAGGTCAGTGGTGTGACGCAGAGTACAGAGATCAGTGGTGTAATGCCGAATACAGAGGCCAGCAGTGTGACACACAGTACAGAGATCAGTAACAACGCACAGTGCAGAGGTCAAGCGGTTTAAGGCAGAAATAACAGGGACGTACAATGCACATGGCTGACCTGATTCAGGTGCCCTCTTCTCCTGGTGGTGTCCTCCATGTCCATAGGGAAGAACAGGCTGCTGTGTGCAATCAAACGCAGCACCTGTCCCTCAGGGAAGGGCCCGATACGGCCTTGCACGCCACACGGATGTATATGGCCTGAATAAACGCTGTGTGAATGAGGCCTAAAGCACACATGTATGTGATTGTGGGAAAGGAGAAGGCCTACTAAAAGGAGTGCACTCACTGAGCCAGGAATGACTGATACTGTTCATCAGATAGATGCGTGTGTGTCTACATGTCGGCAAAACTTCTTTACTGATCACGCTTGTGTATGAATGAATTATGTAACCTGATTGGTTGCTCTCGGCAACAGATCCTGCGCTCCATCCTCTTTGCTCCAATTAAATGCAGCAGCTGGCGTACACACACACTTAATGGGATTGGATACTTCGCTCCTCTGTGATAACTGCATCCTTGCCAGCTCCTGGCATGCTGGGAGTTGTAGTGCTCCAGCAATTCAGCTACACATAAGATGGTCATGTGGAAGATGAGGATGCAGGACAGAGTGATCCCAGAGATTGCCCTGCACCTTAGTGGAAGCAGGCAGTGTAGCTGCCCTCATACACCACTGTCAGTGTGTAGAGCCCAAAAGCCGTCCTATGAAATACCCCTGGGCCCTGGAGAGAAGGGCCCTGCTCGGACTCTCCCTCTTTCTGGATGGAGCGTGTCAGGCCTGATGGCAGCAGTGACATAAGGAGGGGATCTGTACTGCGCGACGGGTATTTATCTACTCCGGCGCTGCTACTTTCACAATGCACGCAGGCTAGCTGATCAGTACAGCAGCGGCCGGGAAGGAGTGATAAGAAAGCTGGCGGGAGCTATCACTCACGCACCTGAGGTGACTCCATGGACAGCGCGGCATTTTGGGGAAGCGGGGTAAAGTGTCGCTTCTTTATGCAGACAGCGCTACTCTGGAGTTTACATAGTGGCGCTGCCCACAGGAGGTGGGAGAGGCAGGCTGGGGGGGATGGGACCAGAGAGGTGATCGCCGCTGCTGAAGCTGTGGCAGTTTCCCCCATCGTCCTGCCGGCGGCGCCCCTGCCCCCCGATGAATTTCCACTCGCCCCCACGCAATTTTCACTCGCCAATTGCGAGGGGGCGAGTGGAAATTTTGAGCCCTGCCCTATACCATGGGTGCGCAAACTCCAGCTGTTGTGGAACTACAAGTTCAAAGAAGTATTGCAAGATTCTCAAAGTCACAGGCATGACTCCCAGAAACAGAGGCATCAGGGGAATTGTAGTTTCATCACAGCTGGAGGGCCGGAGTTTGCTCACCCCTGTCCTAGACAAAATGAGCAGTTTAAGTGTATTAAATCTTCACTGTAAAATCTAATATGCAGCAGCATACAACAGGGTGTACCATGCCTGCTCTTTGCTTTCGGTCTGCATCCCGTCACTTGTCTGCACTCTTCCTTCCTTCGAAGTTTCTCTCTTCTCCTTTTCCACATTGAGGCTCCACCACTTTTCAGGGTCCTGTGGATAGGGTTGCCACCTTTTCTTCAAGCGAAACCCGAACACTCCAGCGACGCGCTGACATTTTTGTGGGAGAATGAGTTGTGGCTTGTTCATAAGTAAAAAAGAGTGAATCCTGGACAGGTGGCAACCCCACCTGTGGAGCCACCTTTGCTTGCTGCTTCAAATCCTGCACCTTGTTATTATGGCCCTGGGGAGGGGGTGGTCATGTGACCAATGAATGATGCTGCTGGGGTGTGCGCACTTTAAGGCCCCATTCACACGTAGCGACTTTCAGGGCGACGATCCAGCGGCGGTACCGCGACCTTCTCCATCGGGCTCCATTAGAAAAAAGCAAAATCGCGCAAAATCCGCTGAAAAAAGGGTCCTGTAGAAGCGACTTGTGACCGCCATGAGCGACGCGCGACATGGAGCTAAGACAGCTCCATTGAATATCATTAGCAGGCGACTTCTCGCGATACCGCAAGGCAAAAATGCGCGATATCGCGGTGGAAATCGCGCCATAAATCGCTACGTGTGAATGGGGCCTAATGCAGGACAGGGACATGTGGCCACTTTATTGCGGGACATGTGGCCTTTGATACAGTTGCATCAAAGGCCACATGTTAAGGTGACTTGGTCAGGCCTGGGACCGGGGCGTACATGCGCTGTGCAATCAGTGGGATGAGGGACCTGACCTGGATCATTGTTTTTACTGACCAGAAGTTCAAGGTAGCAGCTTTGATGTATAAGCAGCGATTGAGAGAAAAAGAAAGAGATTGGGGATAAACTCTCCAGCAGTGCCATCTGCAGTCATTTCAGCACCCACTTCCAGGGGTTTCCAGTAAGGAGTGCAGCAGGACACCCATTGGAACGTCCCACTCAGATTGCTATGAGCTCTTAACAACCTGGGACGCTGTAAACACCACCCCAGCACCCAGCCGCCCCCTCCCAATGAGATGCCACCTTTATAGGGACGGCCCTGTCCTTTGCCATTCAGAAGAATAGCGCCAGATTCCAAAGTCAGTGAAGTGCTAAGCACATTTATAGTGATATACTAAGTACTCACTGATACAAATTACCAACTCTTTTTTTGTTAGCGTCAGTTTTTCTAAAACATTAGACTATACATTTTAGGACAACAGTAGAGCACCATGGCTTGGTCGCAAATAAAATCGCTGTGACCCTGGTAGTTCTGCCAATAACTTCAAGCTGTAGAGGGACTACAATCCCAGCAATACATTATACAGCAATGCAGAATACCAACAGCTATAGAGTACTACAACTCCCAGCAATACATTATACAGCAATGCAGAATACCACCAGCTATAGAGTACTACAACTCCCAGCAATACATTTTACAGCAATGCAGTATACCACCAGCTATAGGGGACTCCATTTCCCAACAATACATTATACACCATTGCAGGATACCAACATATTACAGTTGTCATGGTGCTGCACATGTGATCAGCTATGAAACAACCCATTGGAGGGCTTTAAAGTTTGGTTGAGAGCTGAAATAATCACACTGGCAAGCATGACGATTGGCTTGCCTTATAAGTAACTGTTTTGGGAGGCATTCAGGGCCGGTGCACACCTAGGCGACACCTCACCGCGCGGCAATCGTACACGATTCCGTGCGGATTGCCGCACAGTCAGGAGTCGCCTAGGTGTGCACAGATCACGCTGTGGGTGCCATTATTTTCTAATGGCACCCCAGTCGCGCCGGGCGGATCGCCGCGATTCCGCCCGTGCTTCCGAACACGATCACAGCTAAAACAGCCGCGAGTCGTGTGTCGCGAAAAAAAAGGTACATGTACCTTTTTTCTGCGTTTGCTGCGTGGATGTCACCCCATTGAAATCAGTGGGGCCGCATTATGCAGGATCGCGTAGGTCTGCATTGGGCCTCAATTGGGGGGTAAAGTTCCTTTTTAATAAACTGGACAATGTATATTTGATTGATCTGGATTCATTATTGAAAAATATGAGAGTTTAATACCACTTTAACAATAAAAATCTAGTATTATTGTGTTTTTTATTTTGTATACCTGAACATAGGCATTTGTATGTGGCAGAGCTGTGGGCAGAGCCTATCCGGCCAGCGCTACGTTGTGCTAAGCACTGTCATTGCACGCTTCCCACCTGCTCTACCACCGCACTCTGCAATGCTCCAGAACGGCCAGCAGGGGCAGTAAACACTCTCTAAACAGAAGGCTTACCACGTGATCTATGATGCTCACGAGACCACGTCTCCTCCTTCCTATGTCAGTTCCTGGGTTTCCATAGTGACCGGAGACGCGGTTGTTTGTTGTAGTTTCCTGTTGTGTGCGGCGTCTGCAGCAAGATGGTGAGTGTGCTCCTCTCCCCGGGGACTGAGGGCTGTGTCCGGGGGGGGGAACAACAGAAAGCGGCTCCATGGGGCTGTGCAATGTCTGCATGGAGCTGTGAGAGGCTCTGATTATAGACACAATAGCTATATGTTTAATTTCCGGCATTTAGATGATGGATGGGGACTGGGAGCCATGTCTGTTCTCCCCCTTTCCTTACCCCTTGTTATATCTTGCATGTTGTTGGTGATCTCCAGGGACAGCCCGAGATCTCTTCCTGGAGATCCATAGAAATGTGCCAGGCTTTCTGTAGTGTAAAACCTCCATCTATTTGCTCAGCATAATTCTCATCATGTGTTATCCTTCATTGATTTATTAAAGGGCCCCGCCATACACAGAAGCAGCCTGCAAAAGAAGATTATCCATACAGATCTTCCTAGCAGGAGTGGATACCAGTCTGTGCTCTGCTGCACAGCTATGGCCGCTGATGTACAAGTGTGTATGATGCCCGATCCCATGATTTGTGGTTCCTCCAGCCAGATCACTCCATCATTGCAGGACGCAGTACTGATGTAGGGGCCAATGAGAGGAATCACGGTCTAAAATGAGATCAGGCATCTAGTACTCCTGGAAGTGTCAGATTCCAGCAGCAGCCGTTGCTATGCAACAGAGCGAAGATTGGTGTCACCGTCCACCATAAAGGTATGTGTAAGTTATATTAATTTGCAGGCTGCTTCTGTTTAGCTTCCATAGCAATAGGGTCACTTTAAAGGCAAGTCAAACTTTATCTATAGATTTTATATGAGCAGCAGTTTCCAAGGGGCTTCTGTTCCTTGCATCCTTTAGGCTAGGTTCAAACCTAGGCGACACCTCATCGTGGATTGCTGCGCGGTCAGGAGTTGCCAAGGTGTGAACCGGTCGTGCTGTCGGTGCCATTATTTTCTAATGGCACCCCAGTCGCGCCGGGCTGGGCGCCACGATTCCGCCCGTGCTTCCGAACACTAAAACAGCCGTACTTGTACCTTTTTTCTGCGATTGCCGCGCGAATGTCACCCCATTGAAATCAATGGGGGCCGCGCGGCAATCGCTGCCTGCATTGTGCAGGACCGTGCGATCCTGGGATGCACGTCCCGGGTGTAGTGCAGGTGGGAACCTAGCCTTAATATCACTTTAAAGTGACCCTGTCAATATGCGTGACAAATTCAGCTATACCCAGCATGAGGAGAAAATAATACTTACTTACCTTTTCAACGCCCGTGTATTAAAATTCTACTGATGTTCCCCGGATGCTGCAGATATCCTACACTTCCCGGTGTGTTGAATATACACTCTCCACATTGTGCGCTGTAGGTCCTCCTGCTAGCATTGCGTGCAATAAATGCTTACGTGCACTGATTTGTTTTTAAACATTGGCGACCTGGAAGTTAATTTGATGTTTCTGAAGATCACTATACACATTACAACGTGATCGTGCAATGGGGTGAATTTTTTTGAAACTGGAGCAGACAAAATCTGGAGCCGTTGCCCATAGAAACCATCAGCTTCTTCTCTTTTCAGTTTGTTCATCGAAGGTTAGCTTTGAAAATGAAAGAGAAAAGCTGACTGGTTGCCAGGTGCAACTTCTCCAGTTTTGATAAATTCCCCTCGCTCCCGTCTGCAGTTCTGAAGCTTCATCCTGCACGGCCGCTCGGGATGGGGCGGGAGCATGCACAGTAGAGATCTTCGGCGGAGAGACACAGTGGACGTGAATGCACGCAGCCGGGAGGGTCATGGGAGGACATATACTAACGTCCTCCTGTAACCCAAAGCTCAGTATATATGCTGAGAGCGCCGCAGCCGGGACGGATCCCGACAATACTGTCGTGATCCACCCAGCTTGCTGATAAGCATAGCCTGCTGTCAATCTAGAGGCAGAGCCAGCTGTGTCCACCCTTCCCCTGTCTGTCCTTCCAGTCAGCACTATATACATGTAGCCACAATTTTTGCAAATTCTCAGTTGTAAAAAAATGTTTGTTTCATTTACAGTCTGAGGTTGAGGAAACGTTGAAGAGGATTCAGGCTCAGAAAGGAGTGATTGGAACTATAGTAGTGAACTCTGAAGGTATGAAGGTCTAATGTCTGAAACTGCTAAACAAATAGTAAACTTGTGACTCTCACACCTGCTGCACAGAATATTCTGGGAGTAGAAGAAAGGTGTGGGGCCCTGGACCACTTTAGGCCTCCTAAAGAGTCTCACACATTCCACCATGAGACTCATGCAATCGCTGTTTAATCCAGTGGAAGCTGTTCGCAGGTCATTTGCATGTAATCGCACATGCTGTGATTACCTGCGGATAATCCCACCTGGTGGTGCAGGTGGTGGCAGCCATCATTATACTGTACAACTCCTCCTGCTTGCAGCTAATCGCATGAGCCTCAAGTAGGAATTGATGAAGCCCATGTGATCAGCTCCATTCACAAGTGTGAAAGGGGCCTAAAGCAGTAGGTATTCTCACTCAGGTCATAAGCAGTGTAGGAGGAACAGTTTTCCTTAGGCAGCTCTCCCAGGAGTGGTGCCAGAAGGTTGGCTTTTTGCTCCATTAGAGACTCGTGCAAGGAGAAAAGCACCAAAAGCAGAACATGTAAAGTCCAAATTTTACTTTAATCAGATTGTTATATCATTAAAAAGTTCAAGGATGGCCCTTCATCAGGGCTTGGTGTTATTGAACAATGTGTGTGCTGGACTGATAGGATTGGAAGGGTTGTGTGGGGTTATTAGTATGATTGCTCCAGATGCAGATTTATTTTATGATATAATAATCTGAATAAAGTTAAATCTGGACTTTAGATGCTCTGCTTTTGGCGCTATCTTTCTTGCACACCAAGTCCCTACTCCAGCACTGCATAACCAGGCAAGTGACGCCGATATGGTTCAGATTTTATATCTTCCTGTGTAACTTTTCTGTGCTCTGGACAGTGAGTCAGAATGGTATTAAAACCGGCTTCCTGGCTGTTGGATTCAATTTCAATTTGCATAGTCATTAGAGGGAATTTATCAAAACCGGAGCAGTTGCCCTTGGCAACCCATCAGCTTCTCTCTTCAGTGTGTTCAGATTTGAAAATGAAAGAAAGAAGCGGATTGGTTGCCATGCACAGGTGCTCCGGGTTTTATCTGTTCCAGTTTTGATAAATTCTCCTCATTGTGTTTTTATTATCTGCTTCATCACACTTTATAGCCAGAGTTGGACAAATCCCAGGAGCCAGGTAGCTAGTGTTCCTCAAAAATGACAGCTACCTCGTAACTTTTGAGGTTTTCTCTAGTTTTTACTAGGGATGCACCAAAATATTTTGGCCTAAAAATGGCACGATGGGAAAAATGCACATCGTACCAAAACGGCCGAAAATTCAGTGCATCCCTAGCTTCTCTCCTCCCCGCTGGATGCCGGTCTGTTTCCCCCTCCGATCCCCACTGTTCTCCCCCACCTGTGTTGGCAGAGGCAGCAGGAATTGGGGGGGACACAGAGTTGTCCAGCGGGAAGAAGAGAAGATGTCAGGATGCCAAGTGGGGAGGAGACAGCAGTCAGATGTGACAGGAGGCCGAGCTCTCCTCCTGCACCGCCTCCTGTGACAGGCAGAGGAGTCAGGATGGAGAGGGACTGATCGCTGAGCGTTTGTCAATAGCTAAGAAAATAGTATGCTTTGTCAATAGCTAAGAAAATAGTATGCTTACTGCGTCCCTAGTTATGAACGAACAGGAAGTGCTCTACATACACTTCCTGTTCATTCATGATTGTGGACATAGTAAGTCATACTATATCCACAGTTCATGAATGGACAGAACTGCAGTAGACCGCAGAAAAGGAAATTAGGCACTCTGTATCCTCCAATCTCTTTTGCTATTTTAAATGGGAAATATCAGGGGTCTGGTAAGACCCCTGATATTTTCCCAAAGTTCCTGGCAGTAAAGTAAAAAAAATAATTTGAAAAAGATTGGGGGAAAAAAAAAATTTGTGTTTGTTTTTTTTGTTTGTTTTCAGTCTAAAAAATTTATTTTGGTGCATCCCTAGTTTTTACCAATTGAGCTCAAGGTAGGGCTGCAACTACTGATTATTTTCATAATCGATTAGTTGGACTATTATTTTTTTCGATTAATCGGATAGAAAAAAATTAAATACCATCCTTTAATTTAAAATGAAATACACAAATGCAGCATTACAAAGTTTACTTCAGAATAAAACTGCATGCACAATTTTTTACAATCGCACTTCACTGAAACGCATGGAATTGCGGTACCGTGTTCCAGTGCGGGCGATCACACTGTGGGTGGGAGGCGCGTTCGGGGTGCATTTGAAATGAATGGCACTGCAACGCACATCCCGCAGCAGAATTTGTCAGGCCGAAACCAAAAATGACTTTTTCCCCATCACATGGCGCTTAAAAAGCTTCAGCCAGGGAATGACAGCAGTCGGCGGAAAGATTCCACAGACTGCAGCTGAATGTATATACAGCAGGTAGTGGGCGGGTGCAATAGCCAGCCTGCTATTGGCCATTTCAAATTGCAATAGCAGGCTGGCTGTTGCACCCGCCCACTGCTTGCTGTGCCCTCCTCCCTGCATGGAGGAGAGAGATTGGGGATCCAACTAAGTGAGAATGAGAATAGTTGCCAACTATTCTCATTATCAATTATTATTGATTAATCAATTAGGTGGTTGCAGCCCCAGATGAAGGTATTACTTCCATTCAAAAAGCATATGTATCCTACAGCCACAGCAGGAAAGGACGACCGTTCATACATGACCCAGTTTGTCTTGTACTATATTACTCTACTCCTGACCAGCATTACCAAATCACTGGTTTGATTTTACATGTTGCCTAGAGATGCCCCTTTGATCTGATTGGTTGATATGAGTTTCTGCATGCTGCCCATCATCATTTACATTTTGCCCTTCTTTCTGAGTTACCCTGGCAGAAGATCCATATTAACGACTGATGTTATTTTACAGGTATTCCAATTCGGACCACTCTAGATAATTCCACCACAGTTCAGTATGCTGGGCTCCTTCACCAGTTGTCTATGAAAGCTAGAAGCACGGTACGAGATATCGACCCTCAAAATGATCTCACATTCCTGAGGATTCGTTCAAAGAAGCACGAAATTATGGTTGCCCCAGGTACTGCTATAACCGGCTGATCTGGTTTTCCTTGTTTATTGCTCAGCGCAGTCTAAATAATCGCTGATTAAGTCATTTAAAATCCTAATAAAAGTCCACGGAGGTTATTTGATTTAATTTATAGGCATCCATACAAACCTTTCCGTGCCTTAACAGAATAATATAGGCCAACTCCACCCAAACCTTATGTTTCAGCTTTG
This sequence comes from Nanorana parkeri, assembly GCF_000935625.1. Classification (NCBI taxonomy): domain Eukaryota; kingdom Metazoa; phylum Chordata; class Amphibia; order Anura; family Dicroglossidae; genus Nanorana; species Nanorana parkeri. The sequence goes on from NW_017306463.1 coordinate 111,671, forward strand.
GTTTGAATCACCTGCTGAACTCCTATTTTAGAAATGTGTGTAACAATTACGAGGGGCAGAAACAACCCTTCCTTCCTTCCTGGAAGTAGAGATCCAGCAAAGACTCCCAGAAAAAGCCCCTCTCGTAAAGAAGATGTTGGGTATGTAGAAAAAGGATTACGCAAGATAAATCAGGACACTGGATTATAAGATATTTATTTGGTTGAAAATTGTTTGCACCATTGACGCGTTTCATTGCTTGAAATCGCGACTTCTTCATGAGATCTGCTCCCATTGGCACCTCTAGCTGTCAGTAACAATGTGAGGTGCATTCATTTGTATCTTCATCTTTTACCATAAAACCATGACAATATTGGCAACCTCTCTTAGCTGGATTTCCTAATTTATTTATTCTAGGTTATGAATAAATTAGGGTATAATGACACTGATATTTGCCTTTGTAATGGCCATAACATTTAACTATAACTAGTAATACTGGTGGAGTTATGGCTACCGGGGTCCCTGTCAGATATAAGAAGCTAGTAGAGTAGTCAGCTTGCCAGAAAGCACACAAAACTGAGACATCAGCTCTTGAGTGGAGTTAGTTGAAAACAAGGCTAATAGGAAGGCGGTTAGCTTGAAGCGACCCATTCAGGGGTTGTAAATACATACAGTAGCCATACCCTGTAAAAGAAGGAGCTTCATACTTACCTTTCTGGCAGGCAATGAATTAAAACTCTTGGAGAGTTTCCGGTATCGCTGTTATTCACACTTCTATGTGTTAAATAGTGTCCCCCCACTGGCCATTATCTTTCCTTCTCCTGACCCCTTTGGTGCTACAGGACACAGTAATGACTTATGGATAGGTGGGAGGAACCCCAGCGGTTATTAGGAGCACACTCGGAAGTGTTGGACAGAAGCACTTCAAGAGAATAAACTTGCAATACGCCGCCTGCCAAACAGGTAAGTATAAAGCTTCTTCTTCAGGGTGTGGCTACTAACTGGATCACTATAAAATGAGAAGTGCTGTGAGCATTCCTTAAAGCTGATCTCCAGCCATTAACCAAAGACTAGTATTTGCAAGCTACAGGCTTATACTGTTCAAAAACACTCTACTTTTTTTTTGTTAGGCTTAGTTCTCCCTTATTTTCCCTGGGCAGCTCTATTGTAGTACAACTGGGCGCCACTCTCTAAGTAGAATTGCTCCCAGTTGCGATTCCTCCTCTCTGTAGGTCATATATTGAGCAGTGATGTTCTTATATCCCGCTTCCTTCAATGGGTGGGTACTATCAGCACAGCACCCATCATAACCCACCCTCAGGGATCGATTGGCAGCTATGTGGGTGTTCACTATAAAGCAACGGACACCCCTGGGCACCACCCACTTACATGCCCCTTGATGTCATTGCATTTGCCATTGATTCATGGGAATTGTAGTTCTAATTTGTCAAATTGATGGATATGATGTGCAGTGCCTCTTGTTCTATCAAAGATTGTGACTGGGTTGGAGTGTGTGACCGGTCATGTGGTCACACATTTTAACGTAGTCATGCCCACTTTTTCTGCGGTGGAATATGTGACCGGCAAAATGTGAAGAAATTCCAACGATTTCTAAGCTGTTCCAGGGCAGATCGGCATCGCAGATGGTATGTGCAGGAGAACCGATCTGCCCTGGAACAGCTGATCGGTCCTGAAATGTCACTTTTATCCGACTTTGTGGAATGTGAGAGCGCAGTCACAAAGTCGGATAAAACTGACATTTCAAGACCGATCAGCTGTTCCAGGGCAGATCGGTTCTCCTGCACATATTATCTGCGATGCCGATTTGCCCTGGAACAGCTGGAATTCTTCACTTTTTGCGGGTCACATATCCCACCGCCGAGAAAAAGGTGTGGGATCACGTTAAAATGTGTGACCACGTGACCGGTCACAAATTCCACTGCTGAAAAAGTGGGCGGGATTAAGTTAAAATGTGTGACTACGTCGCCAGTCACACATTCTAATGCGGTCACAAACTTTTATAGAACACTTTTATATTGACCCGTCCCATGGTGCCCATAGTACAATTTCAGGCAGCAAATGATGATGTCATAAGGTAAGAAAGGCATGGTTACTGAAAAAAATAAGACGCTAATTAAAAACTGTTATGGCGTTTTTGATGTGAATGGGGACAAGGAGCTAGAGGTGCAAAGTTAGCTGGATCCCGGAGTTGAGCATTTATACAGCTATGGTAAGCTTTGCATTGTGGGACGAGGCAATTGTGCATTTCAGCCCCTGGCGCACTGTAATTTTGTGTCTGCACCTCTCCCCTATAGGGCATCATGCTGGCTTAATGTGCCTCACAAACAAGAGTTGCTTGATAGGAGATTAGCTTTTTGTTCTGATTCCGATCACTCGGCTATGACATGTTTAATACGAGGTAGATGATTGGCCACACAGATAGTAAACATTTTAATTCTAAATGTTCCTCACAGTGGAAGATACACATCAGTCAAAACTGAGAACGAAGTCTTGAGATGCATATAGTAGTTCAGTTTCCTATTCGGGCATTGCTGTGCTTCACCAATTTATACCAATCTTATTTTTTGATAATCTGGGGACCCTTTTGTCTCACTTTTAGAATGCAGGAGAGATATTCCCAAACCTCCGCTGCAAGCACCCTGCCGTCTTTCCAATACAGAAAGCCTGATGCATCAAAGTGCCAGTAGTCGTTTCTCTTAGCCACCAGCTTCAAACCTACATTGAGCATTTGAATCCTATTAGTGATACAGCTAGCAGATAATGGAAGTTACTCACCATCGGCTTTAAGAAGTATTACCGCATTGAATGTGAGCAGGTGGGATACTGTGAACACGGGCTATCAAAAGTGAGCTTTCTGTCTTCATCACGACTGCAGTGTTTGCAGGATAGCATTGGTTTTGATTGTTTTAACTTGTGACCTGAGTTGATCTGTCCACCTTCTGATAGTTGTGTCACTGATTGGAAGCTGACTATCCACCCCTCTGTAGGGTGGACATAAACTGATTTCAGAGCAGATTGAGCATTCCATGTGACAACAATTCAATGGCAGTGGCCTGTGTAGGTGTTCCATCGTGAAGATACAAGATCAAGGGATGTAACTGAATGCACCATTACACGACAACAGCTAGGTTATAGAGGATCATAGTTGGTCACAGCAGATTTAGGAATGGGCGGGCACGGTCTTATGGGGGAGCCAAACGTCAAAGAGTCCAAAGTTTTTTAATTGCATCATTTCTTTTACAGTAGAAAAACCGCCAACGCATTTCAGGGGCCACACAAACTCCCCCTTTTATTAGGGCTCTGTCAATTTTGACTGTACTTAAATGGACTGAAAAAGATATCAGATGGATCTCTGTTTTTTTTGCTTGGAAAGGGGGGGCAGGTTATGCCAGGGTTAACAAGTGCAGCAATAAAGGTGGAAGTTTGTGTGACAACTGAAAGTCGTTGGTAGTTTTTCTACTGTGAACCAATGTATCATTTTAAACATTGGACATTTGGAGCTCTCCTTTTGAAGTGGATTCTCAAATCTGGGGCCCCACTTTCTTTTAGGGAGTGTCCCAGTTTTGTCAAGTGCTGCCAAGCCAGACGTAGTGTTCTCAGTGATAATTCCAATGATCCTTTGAAATTTTGTATTTAGCACCTCACTGTCTTTCACATCTAGCCATCTTAAAAACAGATATGGTCGCACTTTTCCCTTCGTTGCCTAATCTGGTTTGCAGAAACCATCATTACAAGGTCATCTGTGCCTAAAGCAGAACTAAGCCCACCAATCTAACTGTGTCCCAAAAGAAAGCTCGTTAGAAATGTGCAGTAAATGTTATCCTTAAAGGAGAACTATGGTGTCAGGGCTTTTCCCCATAGTTCTCCTAAGGGTAACGGGAGGACACAAACTAGCGTCCTCCCGTCACCCTAGGCTCAGTATACCGCTAGCTGTAGTATACTGAGACGCCGCAGCCGTGACAGATCCTGACATTACTGTCGAGATCCACCCAGCTGTGTGAATGACAGCTGGCTCTGCCTATCTAGAGGCAGAGCCAGCTGTGCCCTCCCCCGTCCGTTCCGCCAGTCAGCGCTGGAGGATTGGGGAGTGGGGGGGAATCCCTGCAGGCAGGGAGCCATGAGTGAATAGATCGAGAAGTGAGCGAGCGACGATATGTGTTCGCTCACTTCCCGATCTATTGAGCCGGCCTGTGACAGTCTCATTGTCACAGGTCGGCTAGAACTATGAGGCTGAGTGATTTTCACTCACCTCATAGTTCTCCTTTTTAATCAAACTCCCCAATGTTGTTTAATGTAGTGTTTTCATTTTACCTACTAGCTTATGCGCAGTGTATGCTACATTCAGAACTGTCACTGTTGCCAGTGTATGTATGTCTCAACCGTACATTCAAGCCCTCATATGGCTGGTGTCATAGCTGATCACATGTGCAGCACCATGGCACTTGCAGATCTAAACAGAGACCAAGATGGCGCTGCCCTCAGCTGCAAAAGGATAGGAGGGTTTATTTCTACTTGAATATGTCTTAAAGACCTTTAACTGTAGCACATTTTTCTTTTTCAGACAAAGACTACCTACTAATCGTCGTCCAGAACCCGTCAGACTGACCAAGGCAATGGAGCGGTTATCTGTCTTCATAATTTTCCTCCACAGAAATGTGCATTTTTCTTAAATGAGCTCTCTACGCACATTATAATCCGTTTTATATTGGGTGTATCGTTACTGGAGCACCTAGTTAGTTACTTTTCTCTCTGATATGGAAATATACATTATTGGTATTTGTTCATAGATCTTATTCACTGCTGCTCCTACTTCCAGAAGATCAGAATCCATCCAGATCCAGAAAAACCTTCCCAGAAATATAGTCAATTGTTAATACGTTCCAACATTGTTTGCAGCAGGGATTTACAGTGGAGGGAAGAGATCGCTGAAGACATTTTACAATGGAGACAATACACGGATGGGTTCCAGAGATTAGTAAATCTGTACACACTGTGATCTAGTCACCTACCAATAGCACCTAGGGTTCAGCAATTGTCCAAGCAAACCGAAACCCAGGACTGCCTGTGTCTTAGCAATTAGTGATGCTGCGAGACCTGCACACAGCGCCATTGGTTACTAAGAGCCAGGCCGCCTTACATTGTCCTAGGTTGTTATGGAGGGCCTATCTGCTTCCTAGCTATCATTGATGCTGTATGGCTCAGCCAACAATCAACCAATAAAGCTGTGCAGGTTATGGAGTGTCATTGGTTGCTAGGACACAGATGAAGGTTCAGCAGAAGCTCAAACTGCCCAAATCATTCGGCAAACTGGGAACAGCTCATGGTCAACCCGAAACCAAAGCTCATTCCAAGTCGGTCTCAAAAACCATAGGATGCAGAAACAGCCAGCTAACTATCATTTTCAAAAGGACAAGTTTCCTTTAAATATGTACAAATGCAAGTAACCTGTTTTTTTTTTTTGTTTTTTTTTCTACTTGGCTCATACTAATGTGCATAACCTGGAGGACTTGTTAATAAAATGTTCATTTCTTATTGCACTTTGGTTTTGTTTTGCTTTTTGAAATTTGGTATGCTTACAGATACGGTACCTTATGATAAGAAATATATATACTATGTACAGTAAACTCTCTGTTATCCGGTATTCAACTAACCAGAACTCTCATCTAACCAGGAAAAAATCCCCAGTGTACTCGCTGTTCTGGTGATCTGCGGCATGTATTATCTTGGAAACAATCGTGTGTCTATTTTGTCTTAATTTGCTTTTGATTACTGCATTTCGATAATAATATGAAATCAATACAAAGTTTATGATATGGCATTAGTTAGACTTATCTTTAATATTAAGGCCTCATTCACACACAACGCAAAAGCAAAATTGTATATTGCATCTATGCTCGTATATACGAGTGTATGTGCGTATATGCGTGCACTATTCGCGTTGCCAGAATGCATCATTCCTAATAGAAATTTTAATGAACTATACGCTCGCACACACGCGCAAACATGCGCATGTGTGTAAAATATGCAGAAATACGCTGCCCAGACGCATCTCGGTTCCATTCTGTTTTTGTGCATTTTTACGCTACGCAAATATACTACCGCGCGTATTGTACCATATGCAAATAAATGGCTCCATACGCGGCTATGTGTATGGAGCCATTTATTTGCATATGGTACAATACACGCGGTAGTGTGAATGAGGCCTTACTCTCAAGCTACCAGAAACTACATTTATCTGGAATCTACCAATCCCCTCAGCTGCCGGATAACGGGGAGTTTACTGTGTGTGTGTGTATGTATGTATGTGTGTATCTGCATGTATGTATGTATGTATGTATGTATGTATGTATATCTGCATGTTAAAATGTATTCTGTGCTTGTAGATTTACATGCACCCGTAGTGCTCAGTCTTTGTCTACGTGTAGATTTTTCGAGGGAATTCACTTATCTGCTTGCCGTTGTTCCTTGATTTTATAGTAGTGGCTGCTAATTAACATGCAGTATAGTGAAGAGCATTTGTACTAATTAAGCATTGTCTGTGAGACCTAGAGGTTACAAAGTCCATGAATAATGTACGGCTCTGACTGTGTATATAGAAGCAATACGCACCATTCATGACACCCACTCAGCTCTGCTGCTTTTCTCATCATACCAGAGCTGCAGAGCGTTGTCAGTCTGATTCCTGCTAACTGGTCACTTGCAGTGGTTTCCCTAAAAACCAACTCACATTTAGGGAGGCTTGTACCCAGGCAGCCAGAAAAACCCCAGATATGAAAGTAGGGGTAACTCACTTTGGAAAGGTCTTGGAAACATTTCAAAATGCATGCGGAGTGACAGGGTCATCCTATTACTATAATCACATGATCATCCCCTTTGACATGCAGCACTCTGCACGTATTTCATAGTAATTCCCCAATTGCAATAAACCCAAATACATAGCTGTGGTAACCATATTTCATACGACAGGCTACCTTTAGCCCCATTCACACTTGAGCAATTTATAGCTGGAAAGTACAAACTGCTCAGCATTGATAGAAACCATTTTCGTCTATAGTGTCTGTTCACATCTGCGGGCACATGTGCCTGTAGCAAAACACCCGTCGCTCCAAAAAGTACCGCAGCTTTTCAAGGCAGAATCAAACATTTTTGGTTTCATAGACTTTAATGAGAGTAATGTTAGATAGAAAAAAAACTGCGCTAGGAATCAAATACACTCTAAAGGTGCCCATACACCTTATGATTATCGGACGAAACTTTTCGTCCGATGATCGAACCGTCGTACGATTTTCGTACGACGGCCCCATCCTGCCCCGATTATCGCAAGGTTCAATCAGCGGTAGTTAGAAAAAAACACCTGGACGACTTGCGGTAATTGACCGCAATTATTTTCCTTTGCGCATGCGCAGTGTTAATCGTACGACTTTTGACGGACGGAAACGCCACCAACCATGCGAACATCGTACGATCAAAGTTTTCAAACATGCTTGACCGTCAAAAGTCGTACGATTGTACAGTACTATCGGTCGGGCACTCTATTCACACGTTACGATTGTCGTACGAAAAGTCGATCGCATACGATTATCGTACGATAATCGTAAGGTGTATGGGCACCTTTAGAGCAGCTGTGCTTAATAGGTGAGTACACCCAAAATAGGAAAAAAGAAAATAGCACTGCGCTTCAAACTCAAAAAATATTCCTAAAATGTTCTCACATTTTAGGAATATTTTTTGAGTTTGAAGCGCAGTGCTATTTTCTTTTTTCCTACTTTAATGAGAGTGGCTGAAAAATGCATGTTTATGGATGATTTTTAGGCACTGCCTTTTTAAAAGTCTGTGGGGCAAAAAAATAAAAAATTATATATATAATATGTGTGTGTGTGTGTGTGTGTGTGTGTGTTTTTAATGATTTCAATATTAAACCAGTCACAATCATTCTTTTTATCCATCATATGATGTAAAATTGTAACTGGTTGAAACTGAATAAAAAAAAAAAAAACAATAGTATATTCGAGCAATAGATTTATACTACAATAAACAGTGCCTTCTGTAGTGTAATGACATATTAAAGCTGTAGTGATTGCTTATTGTACAGCAGTTTAGTGGTATGCAAGGATCTAGCTTTACAGTTACCTATACCTTAGTATCCGATCCTCTGAGAATCAATGTCGTGTTCCTTAGATGCTGCATGTTTGATGACATTCTTGTGGGAAGGATAGATTGTTCCCGATGGAGAGCACGCATCGACATGTTTAGAGAGCACCTACATAGCTTGATTAACATTCATATTTTGTCATTGACCAGAAATACCATAAAGAACCATCAGAATGTGATTGATATGTCAGATTTGAGCAACTGATTCTTCTACATCTAGATTTTATTATGTGTGTACCTGGAGGATGTCATATTAGCTAATTACACATCAAAGCCATGTTGATGTATATAAGCCTTGCTAATATGCTAATGAAAATACATGGACAGATTACAGAATTCGGGGCCATTAAAAGCTGTAAGAATGGCCTTTTTTTTTTTTTTTTACACACAATCTGGAATACTGTACACGCTATATGTCTGTGAAGGTTCTCATTCATCCAGGTCATGGTAAATATGTAAAAATATAGTTAACCCCTTCCCTCCTGCCCCTACTATGCTCCCATGCTGGGGTTATGTCTAAAAATCTACCCCTGTGAGAGCCAGCAGCACTATCAACTTGAGCCCCCATTGATGATCAGGAGGCAGAGTGGTTCCCATTCATGTGATCACTATGTCAGCTAGAACATGGAGATCACATTCAGGCTGGAAGCTTCACTGAAAAAAATAAATAAGGGGTGAAACACACCTTTGCAATACAGAGCGCTGCATTAAAGTGCATGTTACCTCAAGGCATGTTAGAGCATTGCCGTGGTATTAATTTTAAATGCTGCCCCAATGCAGCTCTGATGCACATGTGTTGCAGCCCACACAACACATAATAACACTTCTATTGATTGTGGTGTGCTGCATTGGGGGTAAAAAGTCCATTTGTAGTTTGTTCCTGTGCACTGTCAACCCACTTAAAATGAATGAGCTGCCTTTTGCAATGCACATTAGTGCATGACACTATGGGGGGAATTTTTCAAAATGGGTAGAAGACAGAGTCTGGAGCAGTTGCCCATGGCAACCACTCAGTTTCTCTTTTTCATTTATAAAACTTAACTGAACAAACTGAAGAGAGAAGCTGATTGGTTGCCATGGGCAACTATTCAAGATTCTGCCTGCATTAGTATTGATAAATACCCCCCAATGTGTATTAATACAAGACACAGGAATGGAGAAGTGTGACTGGGGCCTTAGCCCACAGATGAGAACTTGCACATTTAGGCTGCAGTGGCATTTGCAGTGCCATCTGTTTAATACTGTCATTGTCATAAACAACTACAGTTTAAAACATTTTTTATGGTTTTATGTAGGGTACATCAGTGTACCAAATAAAAACCGTATATATAAAGTCTTTTAAAATAAATATAT
>NW_017306463.1:121268-188314 GCF_000935625.1 Nanorana parkeri
ATATATATAAACAATAGGTATGTAAATTAGTTAGAGAGTTATTGTCATGTTCGCGTCAGCATGTTACCTCTTTGAGGGGGAGTTTATTAAAAAGTGAACATCTCTGCCTGTGTTAGATCCTCCAGTTTCCTGAATAAACAATGCTATGATTATTCAGATGGAAGATGCCTAAAGATCCTACAGATAGAAAGGTAGAAGTCACTAGATCTACCGTATACACATGGTCGCAGGATCCTTACTGCGTCTAGTTTTAGCATCTCTGCATGTTTCACGGTTTGTTTCAGTGGGATGCTGTGGCTACAGTGTTGGTTGGCTGACCAAACATTTAAGAAAGCTTTTATAGATTTGCCATTTATGGGGGATCAACTGTTCAGTGCAATGCTGGATGAGGTCATCAGGAATCAAGAATCTTAGCTAGAATGCCCTCTTGCCTCAGCTCAGGAAGACTAAGGATCCCCATTGAGATCCCCCATCTGGGCCTACCTTATCGGTCAGTAAGCATTTTTTTTCTTCATTCGTAAGGAAATTCAGACTTGGGGACTAAGCCCTCTACCTACACAGGGGGTAAGCTTCCGTGGCAGTCCAAGCCAACCATGTCTGCAGAGAAGCCCTCTTCTTTCGCATTAGGGTTTGCCCCAACCTGTTTAGCTCAAAGTGGGAGAACTACTTCTAACATTTACAAACTATTGCCTAACCCATATATCGGACAAATATTTTGTTAATTGGTAGCTAAGGGCGGCAAACTCCAAATTTATACATCTCATCAAGAGGTTTTTCATCAGGAACTTGCATCTCTCTCTCCTCAGCAATTTTTGATTTTATGTCTGGCTATTGAAGGACTCCTGGCCGGGAAGGGTGTTGATTCCAGTTCCTAGTGCCAAAGGTGGTATTAGCTTTCTACTTGAATGAAGTGGTTCTGTCACTTTGGCCTAAACCAGTCCATCCTAAGGAAGTTGCCTTACATTCTTTGGATGTATTCAGTGTGACAAGAGTGTATTTGAATGCCACATCTGGGTTTCTTAGGTTAGATTCCCTGTAGGTGGTTGTAGAGGACCCATGCCGGGCTTTGCAGCATTGCCTGCTACTATCCTATGCTGTATCACTCTAACTATTGTCCAAGTGTATGTTATTAAGCAATGATAACTGCCAGTTCCAAATACAGTACACTCTATGAGAGCAATAAGTACATCCTGGACATTAAACTATTAAGCATCGATTTCTCAGGTTTATAAAGCAGCCACTTGGTCATACGTTCACCAAGTTTTACAAAGTGGATGTGGAAGCATCAGCTGTTGCCAGGTGTTAATTCTTGCAACTGGCAGTCTGACAATTTGAAAAGTTTTCTTTTAAGAAGTTTAGTCTGTTTTTCTGTTCTGTTTTTTGCTCGCCCCATTGTGGCAATGCTTTGGGACATCCCAGTAGGTGAATATTTCAAGGGAAGCTGTGTCCTCCATTGAAAGAAAGAGAAAAGAGAACTTTTTGTACTTACCGTCTCCATTGTTGTTCCACAGTGTGTCTGTGCAGGGGGGATGGCCACCAGTGAACCACCCTTTTAGGTATCTGTTGTTTTTTAGTTGAACCTTGAGTCCTACTCCAGCAGGTTGCACTATACCCAATAGGTGATGATCTATAGCAGAGCTGTGTCCTCCAGTTATTGCAGAGATAAGGATTTTACAGTGAGTACAAAAAATCCTCTTTTTGCTTGGATGCCAAAGGCAATAATTTCCTCCGGTCTGTGCCCAGTTAATGTAATTTAATGAAAACAGTCAATTAAAATTTTTGTTCTGTAATCAAATTGATAATAAACTTCCAACTACAGGGGTAGTAAATTGCTCTCACATTATAAAACCTAATTAATAACCACATGTACTCTAAATTACTTAAATAAGATCTAAACACTGACTGAATGATATTGCGTCTGCTAAAGCAAAATGTATCGTCATAAAGTATTTATCGTTAACATTTTTTTTCCCACTTTTTTACATCCTTTGTTACATCTCATTATAGGTCCCCTGCAGACTCTTTATAGCCGCTTCCTGTCAACTAGACATGTAAGCCAGCCAAAAAATTTGGTCTGTTTCATTCTGGATTTTTCATTATTTCAGGATTTGGGCCCGAAAGTCAATTCGTTTCGGGATTCGGATTGGGACTAATACAACATTTTCGTTAATTTTGGTTGTGTTCATTACATAAAGGGGGCACCCAGATGCCACCCCCACCCCCTTGTGAATGAGTAAGTTGTTACCCCTCATCATTCCCCAAATAAACAGTCAAATTGTAAATAAATACACAACAACATTGTATACAAAGTCCTTTGAATTTTAATAAAGGTTGCAATTTAAAAAAAAACAACAAAGGTTTTTGACAATTCCTTAATACCAAAAAAAAAAAAATGTTCATCAATGTCATCCAAATGTAAATCATGTTGGCTGCAGACTCGTGAAAGAAAAAACCATACAAACAGACAAACCATCCGATCCTGGCGAACACCGCCGCAAAATGACAGCTCTGACCCGAATGTCAACAAAGGGGCAAGTGAGTGGTGACATCACGGGACATTTTCCGCCCATTTGTTCACATTCGGCAGCAGAGCTGTCAATCATAGTAGCTCTGCTGCCGAATTCTTTTCAGGACTTCCAATTCCGAATAGCATTTGGGAACTCCCAAAAACCTAAAGGGTCTGGTATGAATTGGGGAGGGGACACCAAGCTCTTTTTTTTTTAATTATTTTAATGTTTAACAACATAACTTCATTTAGAATGACCATCCAACAAAATTCGGATGCATCCAAAGTTTTCGCTCCCGGAAAATTCGGATAAGTTCGCAATCGTTATTTTTTCATTTGGAAAATTAGATGCATCCGAATGTCCGATTCCCGAAAATTCATCTGAATTTCAGTTCGGAACAAAACTAATCACACATGTCCACTGTCTACTTACACCCCAGAAAGAAGGGTGTGGCATTTCTCAGGGCAGGTTTTCTGATGGTGTCAACAGAGCGTTATGCCTGCATATTAAACAGCCACTTATGATCTCTATCGGTAGGTAACAGTGCAAGAGAGCAATTTAGAAAAAGGGAGAGAACATTGTCACCCTGTAAGAGGAAGTGCCTGAACAAAGACCTTTATGGCAGGGTTACCAAATATTATTTTAATGAAAAATGCAGGTTTAAAAATGTTTATATAGAAACAAAGAAGAGTGACACCAGAAAAAGACCAAGTTGTCCATCCAGGCCGCCTTTTTGATTTTTGTTGACCCTTTTGTCTGATTCATTGTATTTAAAAATAAAATCCATTTGGATGTTTTAACATTGTGTTAAACTGGATACATTTATATGATCACACTTCCTTATGGGTGGTAGATGTTTTTGATACACTGTTGATACATATTTTTTGATACATGTTTGCACTTTATCATTAAACTGCACTGTGTTATTTGTAATAGGCTTCATATATTTGTTTGCACAGAGATGTTTAAGGTCTTATGAAAGGTTTTTATTTATATGAAAATGAGATTTTGGATGAATTTAAAAGGATTGTATAATATAAAGTGATTTATAAGTAGCACTTTATGTTCTAGTAATTTTGGTGTTGTAGTGTAAGAGACTTACCAGGAGCCCAGTCAAAGCTCAGAAACGCGCGCACACCATGGTGCACGGTCATGTGCGAAAATGTGCATCAGCGAAGAAACCCGCACACATGGGAACAGTCACTCGCCAATAAAATTTTGGCATGCGTACACTTGCGCAACAGCGCACATTCATGAGCAGGCACGCATTTCCTTTTTAAACAATTGCTCCTTTATCTACCTGGGGCATCCGCAGCTTCTGCACAAGACCTTGTCCAACTGCCAGCATAGGTGTCTGTGCCACTCTGTGTCCCCATATTCTCTGACTCCTTCTCCAGAGGTGTGGGACAAGAGGTGCACGGGTAAACACTCGGTCTCCAGCCAAGTACGTGACATGTAGTGCTGCAATTTTTTTTTTTAATATTACATTACCATGTTAAAGCCTAAATTAGATTTTAGTGACTGGGTTTACTAATTGAATTAGTTCGTAAGTCAATTGGTGATGGCAAGGAAAATTTATTGTTTAAAGTTTTGTTTTTGTTTTTTACTATTTACATCAAAGATTTATTTGAGATATAAACCTTTTAATACAGGGTTCACCTATGACACTGATGTCACAGAGCATTATAGGTTTCCAAAAAACATAGCAGAAGCTGTGTAATGTCAGACTGTCTGTCTCTAATTGATTTTCCCCATAGCCATATGAATAGAGCAGTCCTCTGACTCAGCTGTGTCTAAATTTGAGTTTCATCTTCTGTAACAAACAGGCTTTGTTTCAGCAACGCAGTTAAGATAAGTCTGCTCCACCTAGTCATTGGAAATTCAAACATGAAAACAATGAAAGTGTCACATCAAAAATGGTGGCACTGAAATTAATCTCTAATTTATCCTTAGAAAGCAACATAGTAAAGAACATTTACACAATGCATTTCCCTCACAACTGTACTATTTTTTTTAGGCTTTTGTGTATTCGGTGTTAAGCTCATGGTTTAGAAATATTGATGGTTTTCAAAGAATACTCCTTGCAAATAAGTGTAAAGCTTACCAACAGCAAGAATGCAGATAATCACAGTCTGTAGATAATCATGTTAAAGAACATTACATAATCTGCAGGATGAGGAACACCGTGAGCCTGATTGCAGTTGCTAAATTTGTGACTTGTATTACTAGACTCTTAGCCCTCGTTCACACCTGAACGTTTTGTAGCGCGTTCTACGCTCGACGAACGCTCTACAAAACGCTCAAACATCTAAATCCCATTGTATTCAATGGGTCTGGTTCACACCTTGGCGTATTTCAGCCCGTCCCTAACGCGCTACAAAACGGCCCACGCCTGAAAAGGTACATATACTACTTTGGGCCGTTTTTGTTGCGCGTTTCCATTGGGATACAGCCAAGTAGCCCTCGGAAATGCGCGTTTGTCGCGGGATTTTTTACTGCGAATCGCGGTAAAAAAAACGTGCGACAGACACGCATATGCAATACGCCTAGGTGTGAACCAGGGCTAACACCTATAAACATCCATTAGTGAAGACATTGCAACGTCTTTCTACTAGTGACTTGTGTGGAGGCCTACTATATGGACATTGCAGAGTTAGATCTACTCCTCCTCTGTCACTGTAAAATAGAAGTGCAGTTACACATTATTTCTCAAGGGTTTTAGGCAATTGTAAAATACAGTATATATATATACTGTTAGTTACTGTATATTTTGTTAGTCCAATAAGAAAGGTATCATTGCACACTGCAATACTGCGTTTTTGTCTTTTTTGACATCTTTTTTTTAAAGGGACAGGTCACATTTTTTCTAAAGCAATACAAACTAATGCTTTAAGGTCACTTTCTTAATATTATGATTCATGAGATGACGAGGGAGCATGGCGCTGGCTTCCCGGCCAATCAGAATGCCGGGCGCTGCGTCATTACACGGCGCCCGGCTTCCGGATTTGCTAGCTTCCTGACCAATCGGGAAGCCGGGCAGAGCGTCATTGCACGCTACCTGGCTTCCTACCCGTCAAGTGACGAGAGAGCATAGAGCCGTTTCCTGGCCAATCAGGAAACCGGGCGGCGTGTAATGATGCGCTGCCCGGCTTCCTGATACAGAAAGTACTCGTGCTAGGTATCGGAGCATTTGGGCGAGTACGAGTACTCACCCAAATACTCGGTATCGGGACAGATACCGAAACTAGTATCGTTATGGGGACAGATACCGATACTAGTATCGGTATCGGGACAGATATCGATACTAGTATCGGTATCGGTGCATCCCTAATATATATACATATATACAGTGTGTATATATATATATATATACATACATAAACACTATATTGCCAAAAGTATTGGGACGCCTGCCTTTACATGCACATGAACTTTAATGGCATCCCTTTGCATTGTACTTGGTGATGTAAGGCTTGGATGAAGCTGCTCGGCCATGGAAACCCATTCCATGAAGCTCTCTACCCACTGTTGTTGTGCCAATCTAAAGGCCACATGAAGTTTGGAGGTCTGTAGTTATTGACTCTGCAGACAGTTGGCGACTTCTGCGCACTGTGAGCTTCAGCATCCGCTGACCCCGCTCTGTCATTTTACGTGGCCTACCACTTTGTGGCTGAGTTGCTGGTGTTCCCAGTTGCTTCCACTTTGTTATAATACCACTAACAGGTGACCGTGGAATATTTAGTAGCAAGGAAATTTCACGGATGGACTTATTGCACAGGTGGCAACCTATCACGGTATCAGGCTTGAATTCACTGAGCTCCTGAGAGCGACCCATTCTTTCACAAGTGTGCCTGCATACCGAGGTGCCTGATTTTATACACCTGTTGCCATGGAGGTGATTGGAACACCTGAATTCAATGACTTGGAGGGGTCCCCAAATGTATATATATATATATTAATAAAAAATATAAAAATAGCCAGACTGTACAAAAGCGGTATTAAACAGACACAACATGCCGTACAGTTGAGTAGGAGCTCAGTTTTTATCACAGCCAGAATAATCATATAACATATCCCCTTAAAGGATAACTGTGCTTATGGCACAGCCGTCCTTTAACCAGTTCATCTAGTGCACCTGTTCACCCCCTAGGGACCAGAGCAATTTTTTTAGGACAAATTAGGCAATATTGTTTTGCAAAAAAAAATTTTTTTTGCATCCCGTAGATACAAACTGTAACAAAACTAACAAAAAAACCTTTTTTTTTCTACTTTGATCAGTGCTAGTTCAAATAAATATTGTTAATATAGATTAAAAAAATCATGCATTTTACTTTATAATTTGCGTGGTTTAAAATACACTAAATTTATGTTTCTGGTACAAATCATTGCAGTTAAAAAGTTACAATGCAAGTTTCAAAATAAAGGCGCTTTTTTTCAAAATTTTGCATTTTTAATAATGCAACACTACAAAAGTTAATAAACAATACCAATAAAATTGTAAAAAATTTGAATATTAATGTCAAGAAGCCTATTCCGGGAGGCCTGCGTGAGCACAAGCGCCTTGTCTGGTTCATAAAATCAGGCCTGGCCGCACGCCTCTGCTAAGATGCACGTGCATCCATGCACAGATTCCTCATCATGTGCACAGACATGCGTGCACACATTCTCCAAATCGTGGAACCAGACAGACTGTTTAGGCTGTGACATCCCTACTAACAATGCTAAGTAATCAACAGCTTCCTGTGTACCCTGAGATCCTGAAATCCTGAACTTTTCCTGATACTGAACCGGCTTGTCTGACTACTGTTCCTGATACCGCCCCAGCTTGTTCTTTGACCCCACTCCTGCTTGCTGCATGGTACTGCATCTGACCACACAATCCTGACCTCAAACCTGTATCCCAACTTCGATCCTATCTGCTGATTTTGTACCTCGCTGTTTGCACGTTGGCAGCCTGGCTTGCATTTGATTACAGCTCATCCTATGCTGCTTCCACTTGTGTGCGTCACCTGCGTTTACTTCCTACCCGAAGTTCACCTCAAAGACCAGCATCTTCTGTCTGCAGCTAGTCATGCGGCACTCCTGCCCCTGCGAGCCATGATACACCTTTTCATCTACCATGTGGTTTTGGGACTGGAGTTTCAAGAGAGGCCGCCCTCGTCACTTCAAACTCACCCAAGGTATGTGACAATTATTGGCAAAATAAAATTAAACAAAAAAAAATCATGAGGAAAAAAGTATAATTAAGGGGAAAAGGGGAAGAAGGAATTATTTAGGGTTGGTTGCAGTAAACTAAGGGGGTTATTCACAAAGCTAGCCGAAGGAGCAACCATAGCTTCAGCTGATCCTTCGGCTAGTTGCAACGGCGAACGGCCGGCTGAAGGCCTTGCAAATGACAGCTGGGCAGAGCCAGCCATGATCTCACGGCTGGCTCCACCCAGTTGTAATAACAGATCAACATCCCCAAATGACCTGGGGACGCTGAACGGTTATTAAACAATGACAACTGGGCGTCACAGCTGGCTCTGCCCAGTTGTTATTCATTGGCCAGGACCTGCTAGAAGACTCTAGCAGGTGCCAGTCAATAGGAAACAGTTGGGCGGAGATAGCTGTCACTGCTAGCTGCGCCAAATCATTTTTTTTTCTTGTTTTTTTTTAAATCTTTTTTTTTTTTTTAATTTTACATTTATTTATATATTTTAAATCTTTTTTCAACTTTTTTTAAAACTATTTTCATTGATTTGCTATTCTGCTTGGTACCACGGAGGTACCGAGCAGAATAGTCGAGCCGAATGCAGCATTCGGCTATTCACTCACTGCCGTTCGGACCCTATGTGAATAGGGGCGAACGGCAGCGAGTGAGCTGCCGGAGCGTCGGCTCATCTGATCCAGATGTTGGATCGGCTGTGTCGAAGTCCTTCTGCACTTCAGCTCAGCCAAACATGAAGAGCATGTTTGGCTGACTGAAGTGCAGCCGGAGGCAGCCGATGTATGACTAAAATCAGTCGCACTGTGCCGTAGTAAATAGCCAAACCTTGTTCATCTCACTTCACTACGGCTCGGTTATTCACTCGGACTCGGCTGCCTCCGGCAGCTTCGTGAATAACGCTTAATAAGGTGTTAAATAGGAACACAGTTTATTAAAAAAACAAAACGTTTCTTGTTTTCTTGTCAGGTTGCCATAACTGACATCATATGCAAATCAAAGCTCATCCATTTGATTTGTGGATGAATAAAACAGAGTAAATACAAAAGCTACAATGTTACTTTGCATCTCTCCATCTCGGTCTGGACAGTCCTAATAAACACTGTGTTACAGAGTCCTGTTTTGGCAACAGCAGCTTCTACAGTTGCTGTATTTACATGGCAAATCCTAGCTGGAATTTGCCTGCAAGTGCAGGGGGAAGCTGCAGTAGGGCAGTTTTATAGGATGTACTAGACATGCCCTGTGTACTTCCATTAACTTTTTTTCAGGTGTGTGTACCACATCCATTATCCACAGCTGTTTAACTGCCCCCAGCCCAAGTCTTAGGCCTCATTCACACTGGTGCGCGTATACGCGCGCATGTTCGTATTGTACCATATGCAACATATGCAAATAAATGGCTCCATACACATAGCCGTGTATGGAGCCGTATATTTGCGTAGCGTAAAAATGCGCAAAAACAGAATGGAACCGAGATGCGTCCGGGCAGCGTATTTCTGCGTATTTACGCGCATATACATGTGTTTGCGCGCATATAAGCATGTAAGCGTGTACAGACATTATACAAACCAATGTACAAAAATACAAACAAAAACATATTACAGCAACAATACACAACTCAAACCATAGCCACTTCACAAAGAAGTAGTTTGCATAGTTACAGACATTGAAGTAGTTCCAACTGTTAATCATAACCGGCAAAGCCGATTCCCATGTATCTTCTAAACTGACTCACCTACCGCTAACTCAATCTACCGCTAAAAACTCTACTGTCTCCAAACAGGAAGTAGACTACTCACATACACACACACACAAAACAAAACAAATATTTTATTGCTAAATTCTCCTACAACAGCTAAGAACTTATTTGAGTATGCAAAAAAGAGGAACGGCAAGCAAGGCACAAAACATTAATAAATACACAGTGTAAAGGAATGAAGTGATGATAATGGTAATGAATGATATTTATCTTTCTATTTTGGATGCAACAGTAGAAAAAAAATGTTGTGCAGCCTACAACATAATGCAGTTCTTGTGTATTTACAGCCCATCTTGCCAATAGTACAGGTGTTTTTCAGTGCACTTCTCCTCTGTCCTCTCATTCATTGAAGGGAATCTGTCACTTTGCCAATACAGGTTCTCTTGAAAGCCTACCCCCTTTCCCACCACCCACTTATACCTTTGCCACACTCCGCCCAACTGTCTAATCACTGAGCTCGGTATCAGAGCTTAAACGGGGCAATGATGACTGGCACTGAAGTTCTGAGAAGCTGGTGAGAAGAGAGATAACTGGAACAGGAGGCATAAGGTTAGTCCTGGTACATAAACACTGTTATGTTATGTTCCTTTAGTTGTATATTTTATCTTACTAAGACTACCTCTTTTGTGCTAGCTTACACAAGACTATCCTTTTGCTACTGGCGGTTGAATGGAGCCGCAGGGGAGCGAAAGGAAGTTAGATATATGCTGCTGGGGAAGGGGGCATTACAGCGAACCTATTGCTTTGACCTGCATGGGGCTGCACCTTAGGCCCCATTCACACCTGACCGTTTTGTAGCGCGTCCTACGCTCGATGAACGCTCTACAAAACGGTCAAAAAAATAAATAGCATTGTAGTCAATGGTATCGTTCCCACCTGTCCGTATTTCCGCCCGTCCCGAACGCACTACAAAACGGCCCACGCATGAAAAGGTCCCGGAGCGTTTTTGCTGCGTATTGGTCCGTTTTGTAGGGCGTTTTCCATTTGGATACTGCCAAGTAGCCTTTGGAATCGCGCGACGGTCGCGCAACTTTTTTACAGCGAATCGCGGTAAAAAAACCGCGTGACGGTCGCGCGACAGACGCGCATATTACAATACGCATAGGTGTGAATGGGGCCTTAATGTTACATTACAGACCATGCAGAAAGAGATATGAACGTCCATGTCTTCCATAACTGGATTTCTGAAAAGATATGAGGATATGAGCAGGCAAGCCGTAAATCAAATCATTAGCAATTTTCCCATGACAAAAATGGGTGGGCTAAACCTCACAAAAAACAACAGTGAGCATCCTCATCCTTTCCCCCTTGATGCTTAAAGGAGAACTATGAGGTGAGTGCTTTTCACTCACCTCATAGTTCTAGCCGACCTGTGACAATGAGACTGTCACAGGTCGGCTCAGTAGATCGGGAGGTGAGCGAACACATACTGGCGTTCGCTCACCTCTCGATCCTGTCACGGCTCTCTGCCGTGACAGGGGAGGGGCTGGATTCCCCCCTCCCCCGTCCGTTGCGCCAGTCAGCGGGTACAGCTGGCTCTGCCTCTAGATAGGCAGAGCCAGCTGTCAGTCACGCAGCTGGACGGATCCCGGCACAATTGTCAGGATCCGCTTCAGCTGCGGCGTCTCAGTAAAACTCGAGCAGCAGCTCACGGTATGCTGCGGCGTCTCAGTATACCGTGACGCTAGTTTGTGTCCTCCCGTTACCCTAAGGAGAACTATGGGGAAAAGCCTTAGCCCCATAGTTCTCCTTTACTTTTTCATATATAAGACTCGAAATGGATATCAGGTAAGACAAAGGAAGCAGAGCTAGCGCGGCACATAATCCACTATGTATACAATTAGAGAAGTGAAGAGTATGCTGTATTCTCTATACCATGGCTAGCACTTCCTAAAGTTGAAGAGGTGTACTACTGGGAGTGACTAAGACCCATTCCTGATCACTGTCTGTTAGCCCTTTAAACAATGGCAACATTGGCCTTTGCCCCTTTCCTGCCCTTCAAAAGTCACTACTGCACCAATACCAGAGTTTACCACCTTTCTCTAAAACCATATAGCTGTTCTCTCTAAAATAAAGGGTATAACAATTTGTACATTTTGAGGGGAATTTATCAAAATCTGGAGCAGCTGTGCACTACAACCCATTAGCTTCTGTCTGTTATTTTTAAATCTTTACTGACCAAACTGAAGAGAGAAGCTGATTGGTTACCATGCACAGCTGCATTTTGTCTGTTCCAGTTTTGATAAATTCCCCTCTTCGAGCTTTTGTGCTTCCCCCTCTAACCCTGCTCCCCTAAGCACTGGACCATTATGACAAATGCAGCCCTGCCAGAACGTAGAGCATCAATGTTAGCTCACATTGTTAGCCCGTTTGCTAACAATGTATTTTAAAGAAGCTACTTTGTTCTTAGCGGCCGATGCCAAATGTCCTTAGCTGCCGATGCCAAATGACTGCACCAGGTGCTCTTACTCCTGATTGTTGGCTTGCTTTCACTAATCAGAGAGCAGAACCTTTGTTACCATACATTGGATAGAAAGCAGGTGTTGCAGCATAGAGAGACTGCACAAGCTTCAGGAAAGGCTGTCTGAAATATATGGCATAATATGTGTTTGCTGTAGCTGTAGAGAACTAAGATGAAGTCTGTTTTTGCAAACAACACCTCCATTCTCCACCAACCTCTTACTCATCGCTGGATTAGAAAAAAACACTTAAAAACCCTTTTATACCTAAAAGTATGGTCTTAAAGTGACGTTAAGGGCAAAAGTTTCCTCCCGCAATGCTATTGTAAGGACTTACCTTAAATGATGCCTCTTAATCTGATCATCTTCTTTCCTGTAGTTTTTAGCTGTCCCTCCAGCCCTGGTGCGGGTCTCCGATCCAGCGCTGACTCCTCTGTCCTCCTCTTCTGTGATGTCCCAC
Source organism: Nanorana parkeri (assembly GCF_000935625.1). NCBI lineage: Eukaryota > Metazoa > Chordata > Amphibia > Anura > Dicroglossidae > Nanorana > Nanorana parkeri. The sequence continues at coordinate 133,660 of NW_017306463.1, forward strand.
GGAGTCACGCTGCTCCATAGACTTACCTTGTGTCTCTCCTCGTCCCCCTGCCAAACATCTGAACTGCGCATGCCCCCGCCTCAAGATCCTTTGCGGACGCCTAAGAAATTTTCAGATATTCGGACAGGAGTGCGCGGCAGAGACACAGGTAAGTATTAACCCTTTGAAAAATGTTTTTTTATTCCATAATTTTGCATATATCTACTGCCTGCTAGCCGTAGATATACGCAAAAACACATGAGGGTTTAATAACCCTTTAAGTCTTCTCTCATCTGTACTGCAGACCCTTCTTAGGGTGCCGACGTCACTGCCTGGGTGATGTTGACACTTACCCTTGGTTGTCCCATGGCGGCATCCTCTCAGGCTGCAGAAGACTGCAGCAGCATGATGATCTCATGACAAGAGGCAGCAACAAGATTGATCAGCTGTGGGCATGGACTGCAGCACTGGATTACCGGTCCCCACTCCCAGAAATGGCACCAGCGAAAGACAATGGGTTCAGGTGAGTAGAAGAAGATACAGGGGCTTTTAAAAAAATGTGAATGTATAAGAGTGGAGCAGTGGGAAGGAAAAGGGGATGGACACAACATTTGCTCGGGGATAGACCTTAAAGTATGATGTGTGAATTTTCTTCTCTACCACTATTAAAGTCTTTGGATAGCTTTTGCAATCCAATGATTTGTTTTAGTTGCTCAATATGACAATGCAAAATGCAACAAATATTGGCGACCAGTTGCAATTAATTTACTGATCTCATGAAGTAACATTTCATTTTTTCTTACAATATTACAATCCTTTTTTGCATCTCTGATGCCTTCAGTTTACTGAAATTGTCTGCTTTGTCATATGAGCCACACACAGTTAACAAATATCACTTTCAATATTTACCCAAGCATTTTTAAGCAAGAAACTCTCTCCAAAATCTAGCATCTGTTTCAGCTTTATGGCTTGTTAATAGATATACAGTTTTTTTGCATTTTGGTATATGTGTGAGCTCAAGATACTGTTTTGTCAACTAGAACTCAACAAGCTGCTTGCTTCTTGGAAATGATAAGGTATAAAAATGTACACACCTAATAAAAACCACATACACTGAAATATGATAAGTATAATAAAAATAGAAGCAGCAATATAAAATGTCTTTGTGAGCTGGCTGTATTGTCTTTATTGGCATGATTTATACACGGCCGGTGTTATTTAAGTATTTAAAGTGGAACTAACACAAAATATATATTTGTCCTTATTATGTACATGCACAATAATACATTTATAAGTCTAATATTTACAGATAGCTATTACCTCCCATAGAGACCACAGTATTCCCCTTACAATGCCTTCATTGGCTTCTTTTCTCCAGAAGGACATGCATATCTTTGTTCAGGCATCATCCGGGGTCATCATCTATTTCCTGAACTGAGAAGATGACTAAGGCTGGGTTCACACCTTGGCGTTTTATGTATGCGCGTCTTACGCACGTTTTTACCGACGTTTTTCAGGCGTATTGTGAAGCGTTTTGTACTTTATAAAAACGCGCGTTTGACGCGCGTTTTTTGATTGACTACACAGGCGTCCAATGAAAATTAATTCCTGGATTTACAGCTGCATCCAATGGGAAAAACTTCCTGAGTCGCAGCATTTCCTTTTCCTGTTTCTTTGCCTGAAAAGGACCGTGTGCTGTGTGAATTTTCTTTGTTGGAGAGGAGAGTGTGTTGAGTGGAGCTATGGATCTTGTGAAGCGACGACGAAGTGCAGCAATCATTGCAGCAGTGCAGCTTATTCATTTGAGGAGAAAGAGACAGAGCAGGCGAAGGTTATGGGTCCATCCTATCATTGCCAACCGCCCACAAAGAGGCCAATTTTGGGCGATATATGAGAACCTCCGTGGCCATGAGGAGAAATTTTTTTCGTATGCACGCATGTCCATAAACAGGTTAGTACACATACAATGCTTGTTGAATATTATTGATAGAAATGCTATTGATAGCAAATTAAGTTAATTGCTAGTTTTGACCACCTACTTTGTTATATGTTACAGTTTTGATGAGCTGCTTCGTTTGATGTGTGTCCATTTGGAGCGCCAGGACACGTTTATGAGAGACAGCATTGCACCTGCAGAAAGATTGATCATTACTTTGCGGTAAGTTTGTATGTGTTTGTTATATGCATGTTGATGTATGGCATCTGTGACCCTGCTACATATGTGTACCACAACCATAACTTAAAATAAGTTTAAACCTTTTCAAACAGTAACCCAAAAAAGACACACACATTGTACAATAGTATAAAATTTTAATAAAATCTAAGATTTAGGACTAAAAGTGCTATAAAAATTATAAAATTTAAAGCCAGAACCGCAGCCAAAGGGGAGCGGCACTTTTCCTGCTCAACTGGGGCTCAACATACCCAAAACTGAAAATGGTGCCTATAAACAAACAGCGGGAATACGGGACTTTGAGTGCCAAATTTGTTTATAAATTTTGATAATTTGTGAGCGCAAAGTTAGGCTCGTCCACCTGCATGTCCTCCCTCATTCCACGTGTGGGAAAGCCAGTTGGTATATGTGTTGTGGGGGTGGAGCTAGGTGCCAGGCTGGTGGAGGGAAAAATATATGGGGGATGTGGCCGTGGGTGCCATGTTTCGGGGTGGTGCTGGAGGTGCATGGGTGTGTGTGGACGATGTCCTCCGTCATGTGGTCATGTCCAAGCCCACCAAGGAGGAGTGGGTGCAAATTGCTGAACTTTTTGCCACGTCATGCAATTTTCCAAACTGTCTGGGAGCGATAGACGGAAAACACATTCGCATCATAAAGCCTATAGCGAGCGGTAGTCGTTTTTTAAACTACAATAAATTTTTTTCGATTGTTCTTTTTGCCGTAGCAGATGCGAACTACTGCTTCCGCTATATTGACGTGGGATCCTACGGCAGCAGCTCAGATTCTGCCGTATTTGCCCATTCGGACTTTGGCCTGATGCTGCGCCACGGTGATCTGGATCTCCCGGGGAACACTGCGCTGCCAGACAAAATGCAGAATGCAAGCCTGGGGTGTCTGTGGCCATGTGCTGAACGGGCGTTAAAGGCGCGATTTTGGATGACGAAATCGCGCAAACACTATTTACGCCCGTTCACGTCAAAGTCTATGGGCGCGAACGCGCAACAAAACGGACCAATACGCCGCAAAGAAGTACATGTACTTGTTTGGGCGTCAGCCGTTTTGTAGGGCGTTCAGATGGGCGGAAATACAGAAAGGTGTGAACCATACCCATAGAAAACAATGGGATTTTCATGGTTGTACGTTTTGTAGAGCGTTCATAGAGCGTTGAACGCGCAACAAAACTGAAAGGTGTGAACGGGGCCTAAGAGATTACACACTCATGTAAATCCTGGTGCCTGTGCAGTTCTGCAGTTGTTCAGCCTCTGTGGCTAGGTGTATCTGCATGTACAAGCATGCGATCATCAGCATGTCAAAATTGCTTTTCAAAGCAATCACTTTCAAGTACTGAGAGATATGTTTCTGTGTTCTGGTCTGGAGGTATAGAATGTATATACAGACTTGATTTGATCTTCAGTTCTCTTTGCCTACATGGCTTGGTTAAGTATAAAGGTTCTTGTCGCACTCCTTACCAGAGATCCCATGTAATGGGAAGGGTGCTCGTAAGGACTGCAAATGGCACCGCTGTATGCATAAGATAAATGTGAAAGGTGTCACCAGCACACCGAAGATCCTTTTGGAATCATCAAATGCTCATTTTATTGAACAAGTTGTCAGAATGGATACAAGCACTTTTGGGACCTCGCAGGGTCCCTTCATCAGTCTTCAGCATTGACGATTGCCAATGCTGAAGCCTGATGAAGGGACCCTGCGAGGTCCCGAAAGTGCTTGTATCCATTCTCACAACTTGTTCAATAAAATGAGCATTTGATGAATCCAAAAGGATCTTCGGTGTGCAGGTGACACCTTTCACATTTATCTTATATATGGCTTGGTTACCTGTTTCCTTTTGACCTCTTGTTCTGAGTCCAAACTAATATGGACTCTACTTTTGTCTGACATCTTGAAAGCATTCATACTCTACTATTATTGACCCTAACCTATAGTTGACCCTTCTGCTTTTGCTTTGCTTCTTTGCCAACATTGCATGAGCTTGTTTCTGGACCTCTTCGTCTCTGATACTTCATCTTCTGTCTCTCAGATTCCACATACTTTTACGAGTTGTTACCAGAATGGTGAATTGAAGGACCAACAATAAGGGGCTACCGCACAGCCAACTTCAACCCTCCCTGCAAATAAGAAGGAATAGGAAAACTGGGGAAACTGTATTATTTGCTGGTAACGTTTTATTTTACCAACTACAGGGGCACAACTGTACAAAAATCTAGCTAGTCAAGAGACAGAGATGTTGAAGCCTAAAAGTTGGAAGATCTGTACTGCACTTCACTGGATGTAAAGACATACACTCAATGGTATATATACATAATGAAGAAGGAAGGATCTTGCAGGGGTCTTCTCATTGAGAAACTTTTAAACATGGAGGCATCTGAATTTTTAGACACAATAAACATTTTGTCAATCCGGCTTTTATCTTACATGACCACTCACAGTTTTGCACATGTTAGGCTATTTCTCATTTATTACTTACTAAAGAGACAGTATGTAGAGCACCAGGTTACCTCCAATCAACAAACCAGATGTCACACTTCCCTGTGTAATGATATGGCGCTGGGTTTTACCTCCTGTCTGAGCTGCTTAGCTTCCTGCCAATCCGCTCTGAACCTCTCCATTAAAAGTCAGTTAACTGGAATACTTCACACTGAGATAGAATGGTTGTTAATAAAGGTGTTGTCATACATAATTTTTTCTGTTAAATGAGTATCTATGGTACCAATTAACAGTTGATCAATACATGGCTGGCTTCAGATAAATGCTCATACTTCAAGTACACCCTGGCTTTCCCATGGCAGTGAATGATCTGTGAACTGTCAAATCACTAAACACATGACATGTAAATAAGAGGGAAGAGTTCAACTGTAACCGTCAATACCTGTATAACTGATCTGAAAATTGTTGATACCTGCTGTATCCTCCTTGACATATGTAGGTCTTCTTATGAATTCATAGTTCTTGTCCTACCTTCATATCTCTGAATCATTTTCATTAATATTCCAAGTTCTTCAAAAATATTTGTTCTAAACTCTGTAAAAATGAAATATGTTTTGTATGTCTTGCCACAGATAGTAATGCCTTGTAGAAGAATGACTGGGAGAGAAGGAGAGTCATGCATAGGGCAGCATACAGCTTGTTCATTCTGAATATATTACTTGTTTAGAACATTTTAATGCACCTGTATGCCATGTACAAAAGCATTACAAATATATTTCAGTTTTCTCAAAGATCCTGTATATTCCATATCCACACTGGGCATTCTATTGTCAATTATTGCTAGAAAAAAAAATCACAAAATAAAACTTTTTAGCTTTCATCAAACCCTTTAAAACACACGTTAAAATTTCTGTCTAAACAATTCAAGAGCAAAAGCAATTTTCCAAGGTTAATATCCTCCAGCAGAGATAGATCAACTCTGGCCCTTCAGCTGTGGTGCCACTGTGGTACCAATATTTAACCAGTTGACATCCGCGGTGTTAAACCCCCTTCCCATCCAGGCCATTTTTCAGTATTCAGCGCTGCGGTACTTTAACTGAAAATACCAAAAATGGTTTGCAATTTGTACCTGGGAGTTATAGACCAGTCAGCTTAACAGTCATCTTAACATCCATAGTATGCAAATTATTTGACGGTATGATAATGGACCATATTCAAGAGTTTGCCTATGGCCATGATATCATAAGTGACAATCAACATGGCTTCAGGAAAGACCGTTCATGTCAAACCAACCTATTAGAATTCTATGAGGAGGTGAGTGTAAACCTAGATGGAGGAAAGCCAGTAAATGTAGTGTACCTTGATTTTGCAAAAGCATTTGATACGGTACCTTTAATTTACAAGTTTCACTCTTTGGGCATTGATGAAATGGTGTGTACTTGGATAGAGGCTAAGTGAACATGTCCAAAGAGTATAAATAAATGGCTCATTTTCTGAATGGTCTTTGGTTGGCAGTGGTGTGCCCCAGGGTTCGGTCTTGGGGCCATTACTGTTCAACCTGTTTATCAATGATATTGGGACTGTTATTAGTAGCAATATTTTAGTTTTTGCAGATGTACCAAAATGTGTAGGGTAATAAACTCGACAGAAGACATAGCAATATTACAGGAAGACCTGGATAAAATAGGGGGATGGGCATCTGCATAACAGATGAGGTTTAATATTAAGAAGTGTAAGGTTATGCATTTTGAAGTACAAAAAACACATGAAAGCTACTCAATAATGGGCATCCCACTGGGGGAACCACAGGTGAAAAAAGATTTTGAAGTCCTAGTGTACATCCGACTTAGTAACAGCATTCAATGCCAGGCAGCAGCTAATAAGGTAAGCAGGGTACTATCATGCATAAAAAAGGGAATGTACTGTAAAGACAAATCCATAATTCTGCCCTGTACAAAACACTGGTCCGGCCACATCTTGAGTAAGCAGTTCAGTTTTGGTAACCAATCCAAAGAAAGGATGTCCTTGAGCTGGAGAATGTTCAGAGAAGGACGACACAGCTAATAAAGGGGTTAGATAATCAGTAATAAACTGTTTACTGTTAGTTCACTCAAGAATACAAGAGACCACCACTTGAAACTGGAAGAGAAAAGTTTTAATATGAAACTGCCACGGGGATTCTTTACTGTGAGAGATGTAAAATTGTGGAACTCCCTTCTACAGACAGTGGTTTCAGCTGAGAGTATGGAATCATGCAAGACCTCTCAAGATATTTTTCTTAGACAGCAACATACACAGAGGTACAGGAAATCTTAGTAACTCACACACAAAAACACAAAAACACAAACACACGCAACCACATAGGTTGAACTTGATGGACCTGTGTTCCCAGTCACTGTCAGTGCTCTATCACAATGGCTCGGGCATAGGAAAGCTGGATTAGAGGGGGCAGCTCTAAACTACACAATTTACTAACTGTAACTATTTTATATATTGTTTCTCTCTTTCAATGGAAATTGGTGGCAAATTTCAGAAAATGGGTTATAGGTAGAAGTGCATGAGGGGGATGTTGAGAAGAGTCAGAAGATTCACCATTGATCAGGAAACATGAAATCATCTCTACTTTCTTTTGTCTGTTGATCTGTGGGGAGGCAACATTTAAAGGTGGGTGATTATATTGCCCTTCCTTCTACTTAAAGAGCTATATGTAGATATAAAGCAAAGAGTATACTTCTTACCAACGCATTCTGGTAATAGTTTGTACTAAAATCATAACGTGGCTACAGGGCAATGCCTATAGAAAAGGTTGGAGGTTGTACAAAGGGTGAATGTCTAAATACAGTTGTAGTCATAATAGATACTGTAGATATTTATGGTTCCAATTCAGTATTTATTGGGGGTGAATGGCATGATTTTGGCTTAATGTATGCTGCAAAATGTCCAACTTTGCCATTGGCACTGCAGCGGTAACTCTCAATTTCACTCACTGAGCTGCCAAGACAGAATTTGCTGAAAGAAAAAAAATTATCTACTCTTTTTTTTTAATTTATTTAGAAAGTTTATTTTTTGGTTGTATTTAGGGAAGTTTCATTTATTTAATTTACAGGGTTATTCACAAAAGGGTGAATAGTTTGGAGAAGGCAGGAGGAGTGAACAATCTAGGACAACATAGCTGAAATGGAAAGTGAGCTGAGAATTATTCCAAATTAGCTATTTTGGCCTAGATTGTTCACTTCTCCTGCCTTCTTCAAACTCCTAACCCTTTTGTGAATAACCCTGTAAGTGTTCTTTGTATTTGTGTTTTTTTCCTTTTTTGAATATGTGATTTTGTTGCTCGTTATTTCTGTCCTGCCACAAACTTTTTATTTGAAGTTTTTTTTCTCTCTGTTAAATGTAAAATAATGAGGCTAAAGAATGACGGCTTCTTGGCAGGATAGTTGAAAGAAGTTTCCACCACTCGAAATTCCATTTTAATTTCCGATTCCCCATTAACTCAAATGCAGTTCACCAAAATGTTGAAATGTTGTTGAAATTACATGATTTTTGCAATTTTAGGGAAATAAAAAATGTACTCTACCCTAGAATTATTTGGCAAATAAACCGCATGAATGATCCCAAAACGTATGCGTCTGGGGCCAGTTTCATCACAGGTAAAACATGTTTCTAAACTGAGATGAATATTATTATTATTATTATTACATAGTATTTATATAGCGCCAACAGTTTGTGCAGCGCTTTACAATATAAGGAAGACATTACAATTACAATACAATTCAAGACAAGATGGTAAGGAGGGCCCTGCCCCTGAGGGCTTACAATCTAAAAGAGGAGGGGGAAATGATACACGAGGAGGTAGCTGTGTGGGGATGAATTATTTGAGAATGTGAAGGTTCAGTGGTTATAAATAAATGAGCAAGCGCGCAGAAAATGACATAGTACTCACTTAATCTGCAATTTAGAACTGCAGATTCAATTTCCATATAAAGCAGTCAGATATAGCGGTATGAATCTGAAATCAATGGTTTCATTGCCAGCAACATACCTTCAGATGTAATGCTTTTTCATCATCACACAACATTCTAAAACATTCATTCAGTAAAGTGTTCAGCTTCTGGCAAGTGTAATGAAATATTATCATCAATCATCAAATTACCAGAGGAATGCACTGCTTAATATATCCCATGTCCCTTTCTTTACTGTCATTAAAATTCTAGGATTTCGCTAAAATGCGATATTAGTTGTTTGCCTGTTTTAATCTATCAATGGAAATTATATCCACAGGCACAGAGAGTCCAAAGCCATTTACTTACTCTATTTTTCGCATCTGCTCTTAAATTGTATCTGTCTGGTGCCAAAGCTTTATGAATTGAAATAGGATGGTTATTGAGTTTAACAGTAAGTCATATAATCAGATAAGCAAGATCTTCTACCATAAACAGATATGTAAGCTGTAGTGTTAGTCCATCTAGAAGATATTTTACTTTTGGGTTGGTGCCAACAGAATTAATCACCATTGGGTTTTTTATAAATAGGGGAATTTTGTAGCAAAATTTGAGCACCTTAGCAGTTCATGACTCCACCCAACATCCATGAGTTGGTGTAGGTCAGGGGTGCCCACAATTTTTGTGTTAAGATCTACTTTTCAAATGACGAGCTACATGAGATCTACCAAGGAAAAAAAAACCTCCCCTCACTCTCTCTCTCCTGGCTGTCTCTCCTTGTTCATCCTCCTGGCTGTCTCTCCTCTCTTTCCTGGCTGTTTTTCCTCGCTCTCTCTGTCCTGGCTTTCATTCCTCGTTTTTTCTCCTGACTGTCTCTCTCTCCTTGCTCTCCCCCCTGTCTGTCTCTCCCCCCTCTCTCTCCTGGTAAATATACCAAAATGGAATAAAGGGGCCACCATTCACACCCTTTGTGATCTACCAGCATCAGCTTTGAGAGCTACTGGTAGATCACGATCTACCTAATGGGCACCCCTGGTATAGGTGTTGTCATTTTAGGTGTTGTCTCTTTTGGACAGGTGTGAAGATCCTCCAAAGGTTTTGACATCTGTCAGCTGCTGTCTGTAGATCTCAGATCCTCTCTATGATAAATTACATTTCCTGCAGGACACAGAAGACTCAGCCAAGGGCCATACATTGCTAATATATGCTCATTTGGCTCTGTGCTGGCATTTGATGTGCCCTGCAGGAAGCTCCATTATTCATAGAATGCACAGATGTCCAAAAATAGTGGTTTGTAAAGAACTTGGATAGAAAATGTAATCTTTTGAAGTCGGACTTCTAAATTATTTGTTTGTCATTCATTATGAACAATTCACACAATGAGGAATTTTATTTGGCTTTGCAGTGGCTGAGCCATTTGATGTATTCAAGATAACTCACCATTGGAGTCAGTAATATTAGTCAAATTTGCATAAGAATTAACTTGTCAACAACCAAAGTCTAAGCCCTCATTCATACCTACCAAGTAGGTGCAATTTGGAATTCCTGCAGCAGGAACTTGAGATTTCTTGCATCGGGAATTCCAGCTCCCATTTACATGTGGCAGCTGTCATCCGTTCACGTTAATGATCGGGTAACAGCCGCCTCATTTGAAAGTGGCAGAACGCTGGCATACTACATGTGATTGTATGTGACATGTCTACATGCAGTTAGGAAGAGATCACTATCCCTGGACAATGATTAATCCATGTACCTTGCTGCACTCCTTACCAGATATTCCAAAGAAAAGAGTGCTCGTAATAACTGCAGATGGCGCAGCTCAAAATCCAGTAACAAATGCAAATGTCACCAGCACTCTAATATGAAGATTCACGTCAGTGTAAATCCATTTTATTGATAAATGTCAAAAGATAAGCATTTCGAGGCCGTGCAGGGTCCCCTTATCAGGCTCAATAATTACGTAATTATTCAGCCTGATAAAGGGGACCCTGCACGGCCCCGAAATCCCTTGTCTTTTGACATTTATCAATAAAATGGATTTACACTGACGTGAAACTTCATATTGGAGTGCTGGTGGCATTTGCATTTGTCACTATCCCTGGACACATGATCGATGCCTCCACAGATAGTGATCTCTTCCTGAGCATCCTGCTGTAGGAAATCTCAAGTTCCTGCTGCAGTAATCCCCAATGGCAGCTACAATATAGGTGTGAATGGAGCCTTAGTCTGAATATCATCTTGCTCATTTGTATGTGCTATCCATTCATATTTTGACTATGGTATTTCATATACAAATCTGGAAATGCTCACTAGTGGTCAAAATAATGACTGTGACCACTCGATCAACCGTGACCCATAGAGGTCTTTTTATTTATTTTAAAAGTTTGCATAGCTATATGTCCAGCGAAACTGCATGTACATTGGGAATATACAGCTGTTGTGAGAATGGGGCAAAATCAAATGTTCTTAAGGATATTTTCTCTTGTCAAATGGTTTTCAAATATTATGGGCAGTAGTGAATTGGGAAAATACTGCATTATACCCACTATATGGAGCTGAGTATCACAGGAAATAAATACAAGTACAAGATACATTGTAACAATTCTAGAGAATGCTGGAGGGGATTAGCAGATAAATGTAATCATCGCTACTTGGGGAATCTCTGTAGTAGCAATGGTTATCTGCTAATTCTGCCTTTCAATGCCTTTCTTGCAATGTGGGTGACACATAAGCTAAATAGTACGCTTTTTTGCTCTTCCTAGATCTTTATGACAAGAAAAAACACAGCACGATTCTTGCTTTTATGTTGTCATGCAGTCCCAAGTTTTCAGTGTACAGACACCGTACCGACACAATCCCCCCTGTGTAGAACACAGGCAGCCTCACCTCCTGACTCACCAATTGGTTTCAACTGGCAGAAGCCCTTGTATGGAGTACCACCATCAATAAAGCAGTGCTTTCCAGTCCAAAAACTGTTGTTTTTTTAGTCTCTGCCTCTAGCTATTGGAGCTGGCGGAAGAAGAAGAATAAGAAGAAGTTAAGAGATTAAGAAGAGATTATTTCACGTACAATGGATACTGCTCCTTGATATTTAAAAGTTTTAGTTTCCTGCTGAATCAGCTGGTCTCCTGAGCACTGGCCCTGATATCCTGTTGTAGGGTGGCTCCTTTCCTTTGCAGGGTCCTATGGAGCCAACCTTGTGTGTGCTAGTAAGCTGTGTGTGTCTCCACAACCACATAGACACAGCAAGGAAAGCCACCCCATTCCTCCCTTCTTCATACAATTGGATGGACAGCTGCTGGAGACTGCTCTGTCCCTTATGATCTTGTACTAGAGAGGAAGTTCAGGGATGTAGAGCTGAGAGAGTCAGAGCCAGCGGTTTGGAACTATGATGGGAATAAGTGCTTTGGCAAATATATAAAGAAATATTTTACTTGGGATTGTATATTTGTTTGATCTGGATTCATTATTTTTTGTAAATGTTTGCAAGTTTAATACTGCTTTAACCTGCTTATGTCTACTGCTACAATTTTGAGAAAAATGTCTGGATGAAATGTCTGGACCTGAAATATTTAGTGTTCAGGTATATAGAACCACACTAAAGGCAAACAGGAAGCTAGTTATGGGACTGTTTACACTTCAGGCATGTGATCTTGCAATTGGAGACTCTGTCTGGCGACACAACGTTTCCTATTTGGCTGCGGGATAGGGCAGAAAGACCCAAGGTAGGAACAGAGTGCATGCAAGTTGTTAAGTAGCATGAAACTGTCCTGTCAAAGCCACTGGAACATAAATATACAATTAACTTAAGGACCTCTACAGATCAAAAACTAGCTTTGGGGAATCTACTCTGAAATTTCTATAATTATTATTTTAGAACTGTGCCAATGTATAGGCAGCACAGTGGCATAGTGGTTAGCACTTCTACCTCGTAGCATTGCAGGTCCCTGGTTCAAAGCCCGGTCACAATCTGCAAGGAGTTTGTAAGCTTTCTGCTTGCATGGGTTTCCTCTCACACTCTAAAGACATGCTGGTAGGTTGTCTAAATTGGCCCTCATATATATGCATGTAAGATGGGGACCCTGGTATCTAAGCTCCTTGAGGGCAGGGACTGCTGTGAATGTGCAACTATGTAAAGCGCTGCAAAAAATTGTCAGTGCTATATAGATACCAGTATTAATAATGTCTAACTCCGACATCTTTGGAACATGGGTCAGTGAGCATGACCTACTGTCAAATGATCCGTTAAGAAAAATAGAGTTTTCTTGGCAGATTTGTATAACGGAGAATTAAAGTCCCATTCCATGGTTCTAATAAATATTGTTCTTACATTTGTGCTTACTTAATTTCATACTTTCCAGTAGCAAAACTGCGCCAAAGAAAAGTCTATATTCTACTCGGGAGAAAAGTGTGATCCAAGCAGGAGTGAAGTGGTTCCCTTAATTACTTAACTGAGAACTCTCATGATTCTGGTGTGAGACTCCATGGGGTTTATGCCCCATATCTCAGGGGTAACAGACGAGCTCTCTGCTTTACATTTATTAGATTTCATATTGTATCCACCACTTTTAAAAAAATCTTACGGAATATCTGTTGCAACCTGACCAATACTTATTTGTCATATGTATATTTTGAAAACCTAACACTGGCCATTTTTTTAGGCATCGTATGGAGTGGGAAGGAGTGTCAGAATTTTAATTTTGTGTGTGACCACATTGGGGAGATTTTACCCACTTTCTGTCTCTGTCCAGTTGTCATGAAGATAGCAAGGCACCTACAGTAATAAAAAGAATGTCTGAAGTTCTAACCCTTCCTCACTCACTGCTAAAAATAGTTCTTGTCCGCATCCCCATTAGAGAGATTTCTGATGACTTCCTGTCTTGACAAGAAGTGATAGTAGTTTTCCACCCATAAAGGCACAGACGGCAATAAAACCTATAAACTGGGTGAACTAAGCAAAGTTCGTAGGATAACCCCTTCCTTAAACACAAAGCAAATCAATAATAGCAATATAAAGTAAATCTGTATTACAAATATTTGCACAAAACCTCAAAAGAGAACACATGTAAAAAAAAAACTCTGTGGAAACAGGACCCTGTAACCATTAATATCTGTTCTTATCAAATTTTGGTCACCACAAAGCCACATTTCTGTATGTGAATCACTATATCTAAAGTAAGTTGAATAACTCCCTCTCCATCAATCAAAGTCAATACCTATGAACAATTCAAATGTCCACATTAGCTTCACCATACATCCTCAATGACAAGTTATGATCGATTCTTCTTTGTTTTGTAAGACATATATATATTAATCACACAGCAATCATTGCCATTGAGCAGCTGTTTCCACTGTTTAAGCAAGTAAATACAATACATCCAGGCCCTGTAAAATTATTAAATAATGCGGATATCGACCATATGTATAGACACAAGTCAGTATTGCCTTATGATCACTGGGATCTGTCATTTACTTCAAAGAAGATACATGCAGACAATGTATAACCTCAACAAATCAGGTGACCTATGTGTTGAATTAAGTCTCTCAATGTTTTTGGTTTGTAGTGTTCAATGAAAGTAGACAGTAACATCTTTCCTCATATGATAAATGCACATGGCATACAGTATCATTATCCCTCCAAGAACACCAAGTGGCTTGACCAGACTGTGGTCCACAGATCACAGAGTACCAATGGGAAAAAGATGATGGTACTATATGTCCCCAGTATAAAAGCATGCCAAAATTTCCAAGGCTATCTTTTGCTAATTCCACAGGTGTATAGTAGACAGCGTTCTGATATAAGTGCATTGCATATCTCCATGGATTAGTGAGGCTGGTCAAGAGCATCCAAAAGTCTTAGCACACCAGAAACATTCCGTATTCCAGTGCCACATGCTCTGTTGAGTATTCAATTACATTAGGAAATTGGGCTCTATACAACATTTTACACTAATCACTGAGGAATGTACAAACCATGTGAGGAACAGGCTCTAGACTAGGTTTACAAGGCTCCAGCCTCAGGACTTACAACTGCATCATTTGTCCAAAACTGGAACCGTGCTCATCGCATTTTTTGTAGATAAACTCTGGAGCTAAGCTACAGAAGCTGGAGCAGACCTATCACATTTTTCAGATGAGCACTGAAGCTACAGCTGAGTCACTGGAGCTGAGCTCATCACATTTTTGGATGAGCTCGGGACCTGGAGCTGAGTTACTGTTTTTTAGATAAGTTCTATAGCTGGAGCAGATATCATCACATTTTTTAGATAGTCAACCTCAGGAAACTAGAGCTGAGATACTGAAGTTGGAGCAGAGCTCATCACATTTTTTAGATATGCTCCGGAACCTGGAGCTCAGTTTCTGGAGCAGAGCTCATCATGTTTTTTTAGATACTCTGTGGAACTGGAGCTCAGTTACTGGAGCAGAGCTCATTAAATTTTTTAGATATAATCTGGGGTTAGAGCTTAGTTACAAGAACTGTAGAAGACCTATCACATTTTTAGATGTACCCCAAAGCTGGAGGGAGTTACTAGAGCTAGAGCCGAGCTGAACACATTTTTCCAGATATGCTCTAAAGCTAGAGCTGAGTTTCTAGAGCTGGAACAGGCTCTAGACTAGGTTTACAAGGCTCCAGCCTCAGGACTTACAACTGCATCATTTGTCCAAAACTGGAACCGTGCTCATCGCATTTTTTGTAGATAAACTCTGGAGCTAAGCTACAGAAGCTGGAGCAGACCTATCACATTTTTCAGATGAGCACTGAAGCTACAGCTGAGTCACTGGAGCTGAGCTCATCACATTTTTGGATGAGCTCGGGACCTGGAGCTGAGTTACTGTTTTTTAGATAAGTTCTATAGCTGGAGCAGATATCATCACATTTTTTAGATAGTCAACCTCAGGAAACTAGAGCTGAGATACTGAAGTTGGAGCAGAGCTCATCACATTTTTTAGATATGCTCCGGAACCTGGAGCTCAGTTTCTGGAGCAGAGCTCATCATGTTTTTTTAGATACTCTGTGGAACTGGAGCTCAGTTACTGGAGCAGAGCTCATTAAATTTTTTAGATATAATCTGGGGTTAGAGCTTAGTTACAAGAACTGGAGAAGACCTATCACATTTTTAGATGTACCCCAAAGCTGGAGGGAGTTACTAGAGCTAGAGCCGAGCTGAACACATTTTTCCAGATATGCTCTAAAGCTAGAGCTGAGTTTCTAGAGCTGGAACAGAGATAATCAAATGTATTTTATATAAGCTCTGTAGCTGGAGATTTATATGCCACTCTGCAGCTTCTCTTTCCAGTTCTACTTCAAATGACTGTCATACATCTAAAATAACATTGATCAGTAAGTATTTAACATAGATCTAAAGCCTACTGCCATGAACAACTGCCATGTTTCCTTTTTCATAGAACATACATTTTAACTTTTTTAATACTATTTGCATCTGTGTTGCTGATCTCCTCTAGCTTAGTAGAGCCGCGTCCTATCTACATTCTTGTACTCCAGCTTCAGTTGTGCATTATTTTTCTTTACTGGCTTTCTGATGGTAATAGCAGTGGACCAAGCCTATAGAATCTGTGTTGGTACGGCTGCTTGTAGTCTCCACCAGGGAACAGGGTGACAAAGCAGGAGCACAACTGGTTGTCATCCCCATAGCAGGAAGTACCTACACAAGGACTTTTATGACAGGATCGCCAGGTATTATTGTACTAAATGCAGCAGATTTTTAAACCAATTAAAACAAATTTTTAATTTAAATAAACATGTTAGCACTTATCAGATTGGATTTGTAATCTATTTTAATTTTGTAGAGGCAAAAAATGTCTGAACAGTGGAATGGAGCATTCTTTTGCTCAAATGTACTTTCTTAATTTTATATTTTGAATATGGAATGGACATCTTGTGAAATACCAACAAGTCATTATCTTTCTAGTGATTTTATGTATGCAATGCCTGACAATAGAAAGGGTGGAAAGTGTAGGGTTAGCTCTTACATTTATAAGATAATAATTGAAAGATAATTACAGATAAAACCTTGAGTCACGTTAAAGAATGCATTCATTAAGCTCATCCCCAGCCAACACTTTGTTTTAGTGTCTGTGTCTTCCTATCCAAGTATTTATTTATATAGTGCTGACAATTTACGCAGCACTTTACATAGTTGCACATTCACATCAGTCCCTACCCTCAAGGAGCTTACAATCTAAGGTCCCTATCTCACATGCATACATAGAGGGCCAACTTAGAGAGGAGCCAATTAACCTACCAGCATTTCTTTGGAGTGTGTTAGGAAACCCACGCAAGCACAGGGAGAGCATGCAAACTCCTTGCAGATAGTGACCTGGCCGCTCTCCGGGTAGTGGGGAGGAAAGGGCAGTGGGCAGCGTGGGCGAAATAGGTATTGATTGGCGTGCTGCTTCCTGTTAGTGCGGGCCAGGGTGTTTGACTAGTGACTCAAACCTCATTATCGTCACATAGCTCACCTTTTCTGGCCTGTTACTTGCTCTTTATTGTGCTGTGTGGTTTGATTATAGTTTTCCTCCTTCACGTTTCTACCATATCCTATGTTTTTACATGGAAAAACCTAATAGAAATGTTGTGGAAAAAAGCATAGTACAGCACCATTGACCTGTTTGTTCTTTTTACTTTGTGAGTGCTATAAGGTGCCAAGACACCCCTCTTTGTTTACTTGGTGATCCCCAGAGCTCTGTCGAAGCACCAAAACATATTTTGATTTTTTTCCTAAAGTTTTTTTTTTTTAAAAAGGTGCACATTCTTGTTTGTATTTCCTTGGCAGCTGTAGCAGAAAAGAGCTTCTCTAAATTAGATTTGAAGCTGGAGAAGTGGTTTCTGGAGCAAATCCGGAGCTGCAGCTAGCAAACATGGAGAACTGCCAAACCAACTCTAAGCTTCCCCTTCTGCTGATCCTCTGTACATATCCTAATATAATCCATTGTAGCTAAATTCAGCAAGCTTCTTAAAGTTCTTCTGTGTAAGACTGCAGCTTCTTGTCATACAGTATGTGTCTTTTCTATGCATCCTCGCTCTAGGTAAACTACAGAGGGCTAAATCTGGAATACTTGGTCTGCATTTAGAAAATAAGAATATATTTTGCCAAGAGACTGAGTCTCTTCAGTGAGTTTAAATGCCAAATGTTCATGTTTTACTAGAGCGTATACATTTAATTGTGTGAACCAATCTCTGGGTTCCATGTGCAACATTGGTTTCTGGCATTGATAAATGAGGCTCATTGTCGAGCAAATGCTTGAGAAATATGTACGAAGAGTTGTGTTATGAAGGCATCTTTATCTAGATTTAAGCACGCTGGGCATTCAATATTGCTGACACATATTACACCATAAATGAAGAAATCTGGGTCGCTGTGACCTATTTTTGTACACACTAAGTAAGTGACAGGCTGATTAAGAAAGTTCAAAAGTTCTCTTATTGCCAATTTATGTTAAAGAGTAATAAAAAGCCCCAATGAGCTGCAGAAGGTGTGCCTGTGTGTGTGTGTACATGCATATACAGTTTGTATGTATATATAGGTTATATTAGAGTCTCTGCTGAAAATACACTTTTTGGCTTAAACCAAGCTCAGTAACTGCACTTTTTGGGCTTGTAATTGTATGACCTTGGAGCTATGCAGTATCCTTTCTTTGGCTATTTTCTGGTTTTCTCCCAAAGAGACCTATTTTGGCAGACTAGGAGTATTTAAATTCAATCAGGCGGATCAGACATACTTGGTGTGGTAGGAATGCTGTTTTCATCTCAAACTATTTATAAAAGAGTCTATTTATTTATAAAATAACTATTTATAAAATAATAAAACTATGTCTCACCTTCTCTGAAAAAGGCAAAGAGCAATGTACAAAGAACAGTAGCCAGCAGACACTAATAAGCAACTATCTTTCATTGTGCTGACTATTCGAAACTGACAAAAGGAGTCCTGTAATTGTTTTTTCCTTTAATATGCATTTCCAGGGGAAAGGAAGGGAGGAAGTCCAGGTTTTGTGCATTCCTTTCCACCTGCCCTCTCCCTCACGGTAGCATTCTTAACCTTAACTTTAGGCTGGTACAGGGACATTTTGGATCCATCCTATTCCTCCTCGGCAGTGGTGGGCTGTTCCTCTTCTGGACTAAGCGGTGCTCACATAATTATACATAAGCATCACTCAGCCCAGGAGTGATCCCGGGCTATGTTATGACATACCCTCAGGGGGTGGGTTCATGTGGGCCTGGGCTCACAGGAAGTGGATTTGATGACATTGTTAGTAACTCAACTGGAAATCCAACGGTGGAAGCAGGACAAAGCAGACCCTCTGTGGGGGAAGCACTAGACTAGACTAAAGCTATGTATTGTACAGAATGCTGTTTTTTGGGGGTTGGAGCAAAGAACTCATTTTTTTGCTAAAACTGAAGGTCTATTTTAACACCTGCCTTCTATAACAAAGCAAACCTGTCCTTTATGCATTTAGATTTGCGACAGACAGGCCCTCTCCACCCCATTCACCCTCCCTCTGTAAGTTCCAGGTTGGGCCATCCCTGCATATACAGCATATACTTGCTCACCACAAAATAACAGTACTCAAGCCTAGTAATTGATCACTAAGGTTACTCACTTGCTGAGAGTTGTATTTTGGGAAGTCACATGTTCCATCATACCCAAAAGTATTGGGTTCTTCTTAGGGCTCCAAGGGTATGCGTGGCTTACATGAAAGCTAAGCAGTACTAGCAAATTGGGGCTACAATGCAGGAAACATCTTGATTTGTATTAGCAAAGTTCACTTTAGGATAATGTTAAGCTTGGCCTCCCACAGCAACCAAGCCCTTTTTCCTGCTTGCTTATGGCAGCCATATAGAGGCCAGAGTGTAGATTAGTTTGGTGTCACAGTAATTTTTTGAAGTGTTAAATGATGGTTTAGCCTAACTATTTCACAAGCTAGTCAGCTTTTACTGCCATAGTAAAGTGGAGTCATTATAGAAACACCCATGATGAGAGAGGACCTTAGCAATACACTTTCAAAAAGTACTAACTTTTTTTTGAAGAAGAAGAAGAACCAAGTGCAGTGTCTATCTACTGCTTTCTAACATTACTTGTTATTAGTAAAGTATACATGTACTTTGAATCTGGTTTCTATGCAACCTTCTACTACATCTATAGGAGTTTCAGTCAATTGTTAACTAATGCACAATGTAAATTCATTGCACAGCTCAGTGCAGGGCAATCTTTAATGTTGGATCAACACCCCCATCACAATTCCTGCACCTGTGACTGAAAACCTGCACTCACTCTTGTATGATTCAAAAACTCATCCACATCTAATGAGCCAATGGGATTCCAATCTTCTTTCCTAAAACTGAATGGATTTGAGAGTATAAACTCAGCTTAAACTTTAGACACTTTTATGTACCAGTGAAAGATCTTATTTTCACAAAATCCAAGAATCATTCTAACTATAACAGCATTAAGTAGGTTATATTTGCAAAAATAACAACTCTCTCGGGAGATTTCTAGGGATTAACAAGACTAACAAGATAAACAAGAGTAACACGCATTTTATTTTACTGTTTGCATATCTTTTTATGACAATCAAACATCAAGCTCATATCCTGCTAGCCTTGCTGCCTGAACTGATACAATGTAACCCAAACAAGGAGACAGAAAGGGGAAACAAATACATTCTCTTCCTGAATCTCTATTCCACCAGCCCCCACCCTATTTCTTAGGTTGAATTAGAATTTTCTCTGGCCCAGATTTTGCAACTGCCCTCCACATTTTCTCAAAGAGAGGCTGAACTAAACTGTCCAAAACTGCCAGGCTGAGATTCAGAAATCAGTCATTTAAAGTAGTAATAAACTCTCAAACGTTTTTTCAATAATAAATCCAGATCAAACAAGTATGCATTGCCCACCAAAGTATTTTTTTACATTACATTGCCCAGGCACTTACAGTCATTATGTTTCTAAATAGTTGACTCCATCTCTCTCAGCTTAGCTTCTCTGAGCTTCCTGTTGAGTATAAGATCACAAGGAACAGGGCAGTCTGCAGCAGTTCTCCAGCTACTAGCTTGGAGAAGGCAGAAAGAAGGAGGGAGGAATGAGAAGTAGGGAAGGGGAGAGGTTTGACTTGCTGTGTCTGTTTGTGAAGACACACAGCTTACTAGCACACACAAGTGTGGCTCCATAGGACCCTTCAAGGGAATGGAGCCACCTTAAGGGCAGGTTCACACCATTTTCTACCGCGATTTTGCTGCATTCCGAAGCTGTTGGTCTTTTGTTTTAGCTTAAAATTGTCTTTCAGGTGCATTCCAGTGCGTTCCAGTAGATTTGCATGTGTTTGTATGCAGTTTGATGCATTTCCATGCATTCCAGTACATTCCAGACCAGACAAAATGACACATGCATTATTTTTCTGTTCTGGTCTGGAACTGACTGTGCTGGTGTGAACAGAGGCCAGACATAGCATATGGATACATTAGGATGCATTTTGGGTCAGCAAACAATCTAGTTTGGTCTGGAGGTGATCTAGATGTGGTGTGAATGGGCTCAGGAAATCAAGGCCAGTGTTCAGGGGACCAGCTTATTCTGCATGAAACTAAGTGATTTAATCACTATTTGCAACAGCTTAAAAACCCTTTGACTTTAATATAACTTTAAGATTGTGGGCATAGGCTCTTTTTAAGAAATAGAAGATGTGAGTCATAAAGGAGGTAATGTGTAAATGCTTAAAAATCACCTGAACTTAAAAAGTTAATATTTGCTATATTATAAAGAACACTAAGGGTAGGCATGTCCAGATACCAGTTCAGATACCAGTGCCGATACTTGGCATTTTCACGAGAACTACCAGGGAGGGTTGCAGCTGCCTGAGACCTGTCTCTGGCTCTGGCGCTCCACCACTGTCCTGAAATCATTAGTCTGTATTGTTTTAGAAAAACTGTCACATGACAATAAACAAAAATGTATCAGTACTTGTACTTGGAAAAATGGTATTGGTGCATCACTTATATATATTTATTAGAAAATACAATTAATGCATTAAAATGGGGATGTACAAATCCCAGGAGCTCCTTATGCTCCTTAAAAAATGACAGCTGCCTCCTAACTTTTAAATTTTTCTCTAGTCTAGTCCTGGAGCTGGAAAAGTATCTGTACATGTACTTGTACTTGTACCAAGTACAGTACTTGGTATCTGAACATCCCTAATTAAAGGAGAACTATGGGGTTAAGGCTTTTCCCCATAGTTCTCCTTAGGGTAACGGGAGGACACAAACTAGCGTCCTCCCATCACCCTAAGCTCAGTATACCGCAAGCTACTGCTCGCGGTATACTGAGAGGCTGCAGCTAAAGCGGATCCTGACAATTATGTCTGGATCCGCCCAGCTGCGTGAGTGACAGCTGGCTCTTCCTAACTAGAGGCAGAGCCAGCTGTACCCTCCCCCGTCCGATCCGTCAGTCAGCGCTAGCAGATCGGAGCAGGGAGAGGGGACTCCAGCCCCTTCCCTATCACGGCAGGGAGCTGTTACAGGATCGAGAGGTGAGCGAATGCCGGTAAGTGTTCGCTCACCTCCCGATCTACTGAGCCAACCTATGACAGTCTCATTGTCACAGATCGGCTAGAACTATGAGGTGAGTGAAAAGCACTCACCTCATAGTTCTCCTTTAAGGGCCTGTGTCAATAGGCTTTTGTCCCCTTCAAATGGGTTTTGCATTCCCATACAAATCTTTAGAAATGCAAAACTCTCCTGAAGAAGAATAATGCAGGTCAAAAGAAAGTCAGCTGAAAGTCAGCTGCACCAGTCAATATGTTCTAAAAATATCTCAGAAGCATCTCTGACTGACATCAAATGGAATCCATCGACACGAGCCCAAAGCCCATCAACACAGGCCCTTAGGAATGTTAATTGTGCCTATCTTGAAAAATGTACCTTTGGTCTTGAATTCCTCCTACAAAATAGCAGTGCACTTCTTCCAATATGAGGTCCTGAAACAATCCTGCATACAGCCTCATAACTGTATATCTGCAGTATGGAATCTAAGCCACATCCGACTTGTAGTGCAAGATAAAAGTGCTCTGCAAAAACCAGCTAACTGCTTTTCAGATTACATCCATTGGCCTTGGATCAACCTTGTGAGCCCAAGAAGTTGCTATGCCTTGTGTGGAATGTGCCATAAGATAAGTAGCAGGAGGAGTTACTTTAGAAGCGTAACAGTCTTGTATCACTTTCACAATCCATAAAGAAATTGTTTTGGAGGAAGCTGACTCCCTTTCTTTTGCACCTATAGGTAAGATTGAGTGTCTGCCTATCTTCCATACTGAAGCTGTTCAAGTAAATGGAGACCTGATGGGCTAGATCTAATATGTGCTATCTTCTTTTCTCCTCCAAAGCAGAATCAGGAAAAAAAGCCAGCAAAGTCCACTCCATACTTTTAGATTGTAAGCCCTCAGGAGCAGGTCCCTCCTTACCATCTTGTCTTGATTTGTATTGTGATTGTAATGTTTTCCCTATATTGTAAAGCGCTGCGCAAACTGTTGGCGCTATATAAATCCTGTATAATAATAATAATATTCAAGTGGAAAATAGAAACCACCATTGGTAGGAACTAAGGACATGGACTTCTTATGGAAGTTTATATAGTATTGGAAGTTGGAATATGGCTCAGCTGCCAAAGGAGTTTGTGGTTCTGAGACTTGCCTTGCGAAGGTAATAACCAGGATTAAATAGATTTTTAAAGTTAGGAACCTCAACAAGATGCTTTCAATCAGTTTAAATGTTAGCGGTATCAAGGCATCCAAAATTAAAAAAGATTCAATTTTGGGAAGATAGACCTTTTAGGGGGTCTAATTTTCAGGAGCACCTTACTGAAGTGAATAATGAAAAGACTAGATGTCCGCTGGAATTTTGCCATAGCTGAAATGTGTACCTTAATAGTACTGTAGTTAAAACCTTTCTCTGCTCCTAACTGGAAAAATTCCAAATCATTGCAACATTCAGAAAGAACATTAATAAATCCGGAGGAGTCAATGATACAGAATCATTCCCCGCAGTGGAAAGGGCCATAGACCTTCCACCACTAGGTTGGTTAGCAGGTGGGACCATGAATGAAGAGGTCACAAAGGTATAATAATGATCACCTCCACAAATTCTAGCTGGACCTTCTGGAGAGCATTCACAATTAAAGGAGTTGGGGGATAAATGTATACTAGTAGAAATGGCAATGGGATCCTTAAAAGCATCCCCGCTAGAGGCTTTGCAACCCAGAACCTCGATACATATCAGATTCACTGAAGAAACTGCCCAGATCTCGAAAACCACATGTAGATACATGCTGTTCAGACACCACTCTTTCAGATCTAAAAAGGATCAGCTGAGGTGGTCTGCCCATACATTCTGGGCACCTAGAATGTACGCTGCTTGTAGATCTTAAAGTCATGGATCTGTCCATTAGAAGATCCTTGTCGATATCATCTGAAGGCCCAGACTGCAAGTCGCTAACCTTTAGAATGACTCTCAGCAGTTATGCATAGTTTGATAGAGAGCTCATGAACTGCAGATGCAGACATCTTTTCTGGTCCATGAGGAGGATGTTTACAGAAATGATATAACCAATCAAAGGATCGAAGGGGTGTGGTGAGGGAGTGTTTCTGATAGTTCAGCTAACACTGACTGTATCAATATTTCCATATGACTATAGTTTACAGTCTGACAACCAACTTATTATTCAATAGAAGAAAATTACCTTTTGAAAGAGACTAAGCATAATATACATCAGATGTATAGATCTCTTAGGACATTTAATGTGACCAATACGCCCCCTGTGCATTATAGCCTACCCATGCCTTGTATCAAACAGATTGTAATTCTCTTATGCAATTGTGTAAACACTTGTTATCAATATAGCTTTATCATAACTGGGAATATGATATATGAATAGATTTTGGTTCTTGCCAGTTCTAGGTTAAAAAAAAAAGAGAAAACCAAACTCAGAATGTGTATAGTTTTAAACAATGCTGCTAAACTATTTATGAACATTAAGGCCTGTTAGGCTCTGCTAGAAGTTTTACAGCATAGCAATTTTATGACAACAATTAGTGCTCTGGCTAAATGCTGATAATGACAGCCAATTAGTCCTGAAGAGGATTTTCAGATCACCATGGGCAAAGCAAAATTTATGATCCTGCGAGAAGTTTTGCTTATTCAGATCGATCTGCTATAGCTGGTTGGATTCTGGTGTGGGGGTTGTTCAATGTCATTTGTTCTTTTAAAAGTTGTCATCCCTTGCAAAAAACAACAGATTTATATTGAAATGATTTGTTCAAGACTTACAAAAATTTCAGAGAAATGTGGGGGCGGCACTGTTTTGGTATTACTCCCTATTCCTGCAACTTCTCTCTTCCTTTGGCACCACAAAAACAACTCCTAACCTTGTTGGGACCGCTGCTCTTATCACAAGAAGACATTCCTGGTATTGGAACACACAACATTTTATTTTCTGGTAAAGTTGGAACCCTTGTTCTGATAAAGGAATCTTTCAGAGGATAATGACAAATTCCAGCAGGTACCCTTTGGATAACACAGACTGTTAGGGTGACACCCCCTGGCAGGTGACACGGGCTTACCTGAGGGGCAGAGTCTAAGTACCAGCCGGTGTTCACCAGAGCTCCTGATGGAGGAGATGGGCTAGGATACTTGCTGGTACCAGGTCGCGGTCCCCAGGGTTGCCCTGCCAAGGGATGGACGAGAACAGGAGGGCTCCAATGAGGAGACAGTAGTCAGATTGAGGCAGAGTTCAAGGTAGGCAGCTAGCAGCGGGTGGTCGGACAATCCAAGGTCGGCAACTAGCAATCAGAGGATAAACGCAGGAGACAAGAGCAAAGTTGGGTCTAGGCAGACGATCAGGGAGGGCAGCAAGCGAAGAAGGGTCAGACAGTCCAGGTCAGCAACGAGATAACAGCAAAAGTATAAACGCTTTCACAAACAGGAAGCTGGCAAAAAGACACAGCACCAGGTCCTTGCAGAGCTAGTGCTTAAATACCCCTCTGAATCATAAACAACACGCCCAGCCTCAGGATACACTGGAAGTCCTGGTCTGGAATCTGTTACTATTATCAGCCGTACTGGCCTGGACCCTGTTAGATCCATTAGTAGAGGATCTCCTGGATGTCCTGGCAGGGTTTCTCAGAGGAAAACGGTAAACCCTGACAGGTATTCTGAGCTTACCATAACACAGACATAGCCCATCTTTCTCTTATATGTTCTACCCAGATGTGGATCAGAGACTGGCAGAGACTGAGCAGGCCTCATCTTAGAAGGTTTTCTCTCCCTGCTGTGTTGGAGTGCAACTTCTCATAGAAAGTGAACTGAGTTGACCATGGGGTTCTGAGATATTCAGAACAGCCAGTCTGTTATGTTCTTGCGCCCTTGTTTCTGAAGCTCAGTTCCATGTTGATAAAGGATTGCTGTTTCTCTTCTACTGTCTCTCTTAATAGCTTATTTCAAAGGAGAGCCAAACAACGCTTTTTTGTCAAAGGGTATAGAGCAAAGACCTTTCGTTGAAGAGGCATCTGCTAGCCATGGCTTTAGCCATAAAGCTCTCCTTGCAAACAGACCAAATCAACAGAAGCCTTTGCTACAAAATCTGCTGACAATTTATTCCCTTCTAATGCTGATGTGATCTTTTTTTCTACATATTAGATTTAATAGTATGATCTACATTTGCTGCACTTACCTGTAGAGCCTTAGCCACAGGAGTAAGAGCAACAGCTGGTTTTGCCATAGCTCCAGCAGTATCAGCTCTTCTTTCCTTCAGGCCAATAAAAGCGCAGCCTCCACCTTAGTCTCCACTAACTCTGCATCTCCCAGAGACAGGGGCTATAACCAGGGGCGGACTGACAACACATGGGGCCCCCGGGCAATACATTGTTATGGGGCCCCCTTGTGCTCCGCCCATATACAAGCCCCTCCCACAAGCCCCACCTTTATAAACATTCTTGTGTCACAGATCAGGCAGGCACAGCCCTCGAATAAGGCATGTTAGAGGGCCGCCTGCTGGGGCCTCCCCGGGCTCTAATTGGGAGTGAGCAGCCGCCCGATTAGAGATTGTGTAGAGATGTCACCAGCACACCAAAATCCTTCTTAGGATAAGCAAATGTTCATTTATTGAAGTTCCTTGTCATATAGTCCTCTATAGAGGGTGCCATTCTGCATTGCTGCTATATAGAACTACAAATACCAGCTGTACTTTATACAACAATGCCATCAATTGGGCTAAAAAAAAAAAATGATTATTTATTAACACACCTTCACCTCCTCTGGCTGTTTCCTGGTGGGGGAGGCTGCAGAAAACCACCCGTGTGTGGTGTGTCCCCATGTCAGCGCGCCCGTGTACTCAGGCGGCTGTCTGCTGGGTCCTCACGGCCGAGGCTCAGGGCTGCCCCCTGCAGTGCCTGCAGGCTTTTTTTTTAAATTCTCGGCTCCCTCAACAGTTTTCGGCGGCCGACGGGCCCCCTCGTCTCTGCGCCGGGAGTGTCGGAACACTAGTTTCGGCCCTGGGTGACGGGCCCCCTGAAGGCCACGGGCCCTCGGGCAGTGCCCGACGGACCGAATGGTCAGTCCGCCCCTGGCTATAACTTGACAAACTGCTTCTAGACCCTTTTCCTCTGGATGCGCCCACTTGTCTTCCTCAATCTTCACCTCCAGCATCAGTGAAAGGTTCTTTCTTTAGGTGAGGACAATAGTGCCTAAACTTTTTAAGTTGCTACACCGCATCTTCCCATGAAATCACACTTTAAACAGTCTCAATGAATGGGAAGCCTGATGCAAAGTCAAAGTCCTGAGGTTCATTAATGGCTCCTACCTCCTCCTCAATGTATTAGTACCTGAAAGGGAATGCTGAACTAAACACCTTTATGGATTGAAGTGGACATTAGCCTCTGCAAGGCTTTTAATACTTTGATATACTGTGACATACTTTCTACTATTGCCTCCTTAATGAAACGTCTAGCAGAGAGGTCTCAAACTCAATTTCCCTGGGGGCCACTGGGACATTTTCTTCTTCCATGAGGACTGCATGAGGAGAGACACACAGGAGAGAGAAAGAGGAGAGACAGCCAGGAAAGACAGCCAGGAGGATGAGCGAGGAAAGACAGCCAGGAAAGGGTGAAAAGACACAGCCAGGAGAGAAAGCGAGGAGAGACAGCCAGGAGAGAGAGCAAAGAGAGACAGCCAGGGGAGAGAGCAAAGAGAGACAGCAAAGATAGTCAGCCAGGCGAGACAGCCAGGATGATGAGTGAGGAGAGACAGCCAGGGGAGAGAGCAAAGAGAGACAGCCAGGGGAGAGAGCAAAGAGGGACAGATGGGAGACAGCAAAGAGAGACAGCCTGGCGGGACAGCCAGGAGGATGAGCGAGGAGAGACAGCCAGGAGAGAGTGCAGAGGGAAACAGCCAGGGAAGAAAGTGAAAAGAGACAGTCGGAGAGAGAGTAAGGAGAGACAGCCAGAAGAGAAAGCAAGGAGAGACAGCTAGGAGGGAGAGTGAGGAGAAAAAGCCTGGGAAGAAAGAGGAGAGATAGTCAGGTTAGAGAGAGGAGAGATAGCCAGGAGGATGAGTGAGCAGACAGAGCCAGGAGAGAGAGTGCAGAGAGAAGGCCAAGAGAGAGGATGAATAGAGACAGCCAGGAGAGAGGGAGAGCAGAGATAGCCAGGAGGATGAGCACAGAGAGACAGCCAGGAGAAAGAGTGAGGAGAGACAGCCAGGGGAGAGAGTGAGGAGAAACAGCCAGTAGAGAGAGTGAGGAGAGGCAACCAGAAGAGAGCGAGGAGAGACAGCCAGGGGAGAGAAACCACCTGCTACTGCGGGTAAACGGGCACTTGCGCGCATGCGTGCGCCACGGAACAGCCGCACAAAATACGCACCAAACGGCGCACAGGAAGTGATGCTGCGGTATATAGTCAAGCAGTCAACATGCACAGGAGCTCACAGGGCATTGTAGCTGCCCTATAAGTATAGTAGCTATTAGCAACCAATCAGAATCCACCTTGTATTGTTTAGCTTTAACATTAAGGAATTCTGAAATTAAAATATAGGCGGATCAAACTAGAGCACCAATGCACCACACTCCTTAAAAATCATAGTGCTACCCAACAACATTTAGTTCAATAAGTTTTTATTATGGGTTTTTATAAGACATACAGGTAAAAACTTGACATACAAAGATACAAAATCAAAGTCGCTGTACAACAGTAATGCAAACATACAAGGTCCAGAGTCTCGGAACACAGTCAAGAATATACATCCCCGGGCCAGAGGGTCCAGGATAGAGGAGGAACATCACCCGTATGGGTCTCACTATGTGGTGCCACTTTGTGGCCTTTATAACCGACCCCCCTGCTGGGGATGTCCTAGGGGATCGCATCCAGTTAGGGGTGTATATTCCCGGCCCGGTAGTTACTGTGACCAGACTAACATGTAGAAGAGAGACCTTCCATTAGGGTAGACCATGCACTGGAGCAGAACAGTCAGATAGCAAAGGAAGGAAACCACCAAGGCTGAAAGAAGCGAGTGGGACAAAGAGAGACAGGGGAGAAAATAGATAGCTGACCATAGGAAGGGAGGGAACAGGGAAGCTATGTGGAGAGAAGGGGAGGTGAAGAGGAACTGAGTTCAGGGAGAGGTCAGGTCCGAGAGGAACCCAGGGACCAGGGCCATGCGAGCCCCGTCCAGCCATACGGACCAGGTGACAGTGTATCTCTCTCTGGTGTCATGCTCATCCGCCAGCAATCGTTCCAGGTCTGCAATTCGGTCCATTTCCACAGTGTACGCCAGTGCCGGGGGATGACTGTCCCAGTGTGGGCGGGGGGAGAGGATTGTAGGAGGAGGGAGTCAAAAGCCGTAGGTGTCGCCTCGAAGACCTCAGGGTGAGGGAATGAGGAGACAAAAGAACAAAATTGTCGGTCAGCCAACCACGTGTCCCCGATTGGGGGATCTACCGTGGAGTCCCGCATTGCCACCACTAAACGTCTGTGAGAGTCCCTGGTCCATCTACCGAAGGTGGACCGACGCATCGCTGGAGGGAACGCTGGGTTATTAAAAAGCGGGGTCATGGGGCCAGCATATGAGGAAAGTCAAGAGGTGGAGACACATCTATCCCACAAACGTAGGGTGTGTAGTGTCAAGACCGGGAAGGAGGGAGGCAGAACACGAAACTTTGGGGGGATCCAGGGCAGGGCCTGCATGTCGAAACCCGTAAGCACCCCCTCAAGTTGGACCCATTGCTTGTCATTGACTCTATGGAACCAGTCCGTGATACGCAGCAAGACCGAGGCAGCATGGTAAAGACGTACGTTTTGGTAATGACAGGGTTTTGTAATTCACACGAGGGCGTGAGGAGCCCCAAATGAACGTTGTGAATAATTGGCGCAGTTTCTTAAAGAAAGTAGCGGGAGGGAGGATTGGTAAAACCTGAAAGAGGTATATGAATCTGGGGATCACGTCCATTTTGAGAGCATGGATGCTTCCCAGCCAGGAGATGTTCTTACGATCATAGGCGGAAAGATCCAGGGCAGTTCTCCGAAGGAGGGGATCATAATTGAGGGCAAATAACTGAGATGTGTCTGAGGAGAGTTGGATTCCCAGGTATTTTATTGAGGCTTGGCAGATGCGAAACGGGAAGTTAGTTTGTAGCCGAGATAGCCCCACCTTGTCCAAGGATACATTCAGGATCTCTGATTTGGTGAGGTTCACCTTAAAGTTGCTAAGCAAACCAAAGCGAGTGAATTCTTGGAGAATGGAGGGCATGGAGGTATGGGGATGGGTGACATACACCAATAAGTCATCCGCAAAGAGAGCTAATTTGGGCTGAAAGGGCCCTACTGACAGACCCGGAATTGCCAAGTTTTTGCGAAGTGCCACCGCCAAGTGTTCCATGGTTAGAACGTAGAGCAGTGGGGACAGTGGGCACCCCTGTCGGGTACCATTAGAAATTTTAAAACTTGGAGAGAGAGAGCCGTTTATCCGGACCCGGGCCGTCGGGTTAGAATAAAGGGCCATAATGTTGCGTAAGAGCCAGGGCTGAGCTCCAACCTGCAAGAGAAAGAGTGTCGAATAAAGTCCCAACTGAGTCTCTCAAAAGCCTTATCGGCGTCGACCGACAGGAGGCACATGGGAGTTTTGGAAGTCTGGGCATGTTGCATGAGCAGGACGGTTTTGATGGTATTGTCCCTGGCCTCCCGCCCCAAACCCAACCTGGTCGGAGTGAACCAAGCCGGGGAGTATAGGTTGCAAACGGTTGGCTATCAATTTGGAGGAAAGCTTCAAATCCACATTAATGAGCGAAATGGGGCGATAATTAGTACAAAGGGTATGATCTTTTTCAGGCTTTGGGATCAGGGAGATATGCGCTTCCAACGCCTGAGCCGGAAAGTCAGATCCCAGGCAATAGAGTTAAAGACCCTAAGGAGAAACGGAGATAGTAAATCCTTGTATTGTTTGTAAAACTTGGCAGAAAACCCATCCGGACCCGGCCTCTTACCCGCCGGCATGGAGCTAAGAACACAGTGGAGTTCCTCTATGGTGAAGGGGGACTCCAAGTCCTCCGCCATCGAGTCATCTAAGATAGGTAGGGCAGTATCTTGCATGTATGAGGACAGACGGGCCTCCCTATCTGGGGCATTCGGGTCGATCTCAGGGATGTTATATAGAGACTCATAGAACTCGGCGAAAGTCCTCTGTATTGCCGAGGGTGAATGCTCCAAGACATCTGGAGACGATCGAATCTGTGAGATGAAAGTATGAGAGGATCTAGGGTGCAGGGTCCTAGCCAGGGCCCTACTACATTTGTCTCTGAATTCGTATGCTCGATACGCCAACTTGTCGGCATATCTGCGGGTCGAGAGATCCAGAAGGCCCAACAGCCGTTGCCTAGTCTGGGAGATTTGCAACAAAACCTCTGGATCAGGTGAACTTTTGTTGAATTAGGCCCCGAAGGACTGCTTTAAGGGCTTGCCATTGGGTCGGGAGGGGAGTGGGGTCTTGGACATGGACCTCTAAGAATCTGTGAATCTCCAGGGATATCGCTGCAGCACACCCCAGGTCGGCTAGGAGAGATTCATTAAGATGCCATGTCCATTCACGGGGGGGAGTCTGTGGGATTTGCAAAGAAAGTGTGACTGAGGCATGGTCAGACCACACAGTGGGGTCAATGTTGCAGTTGGGGGACCAGTCCAGTACTGAATGGGAGACAAAGAAGTAGTCTAGCCTACTGTATGACCGATGGGGCGCAGAGTAATGGGTGTAGTGACGGGCCAGAGGATGAATCAGCCTCCACATATCTACCAGGTAAAGGTCAAAGAGGCGTTTTTTGAGTATACGTAGTTTGGAGAAAGACACCATAGAGCGACCTATCGAGGAGTCTAGACCAGGTTCAAGAGTGAGGTTAAAGTGTCCCCCCCCCCAAGGACCGTACCCTCCGCAAAGTCTGCTAATATCTGCAGGTACTGGATAGCCGCCGGTACTTGGTTAGTGTTTGGAAGGTAGAAGTTCGCCAGCGTATAGGTCCTACCCCAGAGTGACAGCTTGAGCAATATATACCTACCAAACTCATCTACGCGTTGGTCCAAGACCGTCGCAGGTAGAGATTTGTGTAAGGCAATGGAGACTCCCCTAGATTTCTGTATACTGTTAGAACTATGGCACCATCTGTTAAAATATCTGCTAGCACATTGGGGAACATGGGGACTGTGGAAATGTGTCTCCTGGAACAATATGATCTGTACCTTTGCCCTATGCATATGGTAGAGGATCTGGCCTCTCTTTGATGGAACATTCAGACCCCGAGCATTGTAGGTACAGAGTTTAAGGTCCATTGCTGCCGCCCCAGTGGCCACCATTCCGGGGGTATGGGGCGGAGAAGGGCAGGGGAAGGGGAGATAGAAGAGGGGCTGGGGAGGAGCGGACAAAGCTATCAAGAAGGAAAGTAAGAGAAATTAAGGTGAAGTGAAGAAGAAAATGCAGAGAAAAGGTACAGGAGAGCAGAGAAAGAAAAACGCACAAG
This sequence comes from Nanorana parkeri, assembly GCF_000935625.1. Taxonomy (NCBI): domain Eukaryota; kingdom Metazoa; phylum Chordata; class Amphibia; order Anura; family Dicroglossidae; genus Nanorana; species Nanorana parkeri. The sequence continues at coordinate 166,250 of NW_017306463.1, forward strand.
ACAAACAAAAGACTAGAAAAGGCAGGTTACCCCGCCTCTAGTAGACAAAACCTAGCAACCGCTAGTTCTAACCTGTCCCTTATGGGGAAGGTATATCCTATTCGGGGAGATGTGGTCGAAGTGACAAACAGAGAGAGCATATGAGATGCAACCAGGACTCGGTAAACAGAATTAAAGACAAAAATATACCTCCCTATCATACACGAGAAGATCACACCTATGACAGTGACCTCGAGGTTCCGAAAATTGGTTATGTGAGCCAGGAAACCCCTGGAGTGCACAAGCCCCGCCCACACTCCCACGGAGCACCATGGGAGGTATGAAGAGCCGGAACACAACCAGAGCCCACCAAAGCAAGCAACATGTCAAATGAACACTTCAAATGTCGCTTCTCGGCCTTTTGGCTAAGATCAAGTGTAGTATCTGTTCTTATCAGTTGCCGGTGGAAGAGGCAATCACAACATAACATAACTGTATATTAAGGAAATCCAGAATATTGAACAATGCACTTTAAAGTATATGGGGTCCCGAGCCGGGAGCCAGTTCTTTCAGGTGTGCTGTCAACCCTCATTAGACATCGGAGGGGCAGGGCGAGGAGTAGCTCGCACGGAACGAGAACGGGCCCGTCGCCGTAAAATCCAGCATAATCACCGCCAGAGAGGTTAACTAAAAACAATTGTGATGCAAAACATTCTGCAAATGGAGAAGAATGCAGATGAATGACAGGATCCCCCTCCTCCATTCACAGAATGCTTTGCATTCTGTGAAACAAAAACTAGGAGTTTTATAAATTAAGGGGGAGGAAGGACAGTGGTATGTTTAAATTGGTTATATTTTGCCATGGCTACAACAATCTGAGCACCATTGGCTACCTGACTCATATTGCTGAAGCCATAGCTATAAACAATAAAAAAAACAATAACAATTGTTAAGAACAATATATTAGAGTTCTATATAAATATCAATAAAATGTATATAAATGTCATTTTTGCTTCAGCAGGTTCTATACATCATACAGATGCGCCACTTTATGGTCAGTGAAAGGGGACCCCCCCAGAACTTTTTTTGTTCACATGGGGAAGTTTGTTTTATGATGTACGTCCAACGGCTCTTAATAAAAAAAAGTACTATTAAACAATTTTGATTAGTTGCAATGGCTGACTGTTTTTAAGAATTATCCCTTAAAATAAAAACTATTGAGTAAGGCTGTCAGCACTAAACTGACAATGTAATGGCAGCTGAATGGCTTTATAATGCGATTTTTCCAATCTTCCGTTTCTCATATATGTCATCTGAATCATTACTTTGTTTCTGTTTTTCCTTTCTTTCATTTCTTTGTATCTACGTTATTTTCCTTATTTAGTCACCCTATACATTAAAACTGTAGAATGCAAATGAATAAAACAACAGAAACGAATAAAAATAGTTTAAAAAGTAAAACATCATTAACGCAAACCAAGCTTTGTCCTGTGATGTGTAAGCACACTGTACTTAACATAATTGTTTCTTGTTAAACCCTTAATTATTATGGATGCCTCTGCAGTCTCATACAAAACAGGTTGTTTTTAGCCTTGCCTATAGACTATTTTTTATTAAAGGTTAACCTGCTCACATGTAATAGGAGTTGAATTAATATGTGGGTCTTTTATTCAGTGTGGCAGATAGATCATCAATTTAGCCTGTATGGGATTATTACAGTTTGCACATCATTATTGCTGTTGGGTTGCCCATTTAACTTAACTGTGCCTCCTTCAAAAAAAGGCAGGTAGAGGATAAATGACTTGTCATGAGTATCCCCAGTGGCGGAAGTACCAGGGTCGCAGAGGTCGCTGCCGCGACTGGGCCCTGGAGTTCCGCCACTTGGAGGCGGCCCAGGACAGGAGGAAGGGGTCTCTGGTGACCGCTGATTACCAGGATATTTATTATCCCGGTAACCGTTAATGTCAGTCCCGGGACCTCTTCCTCCTGTAATCCCCGAGGCATCCCTTCAGTTGATCTTTTCCACATTACTGACTTACCATGCCTTGTTCTGTACTATGAGCTTATGCGGCCATTCTAGTTTAGGTAGGAATTAGGGATGTCCGGATACCAGTTCAGATACCAATGCCGATACTTTGCATTTCCATGAGAACTACCAAGGTTGCAGCGGTTGCAGCTGGGGCCTGGCTCTGGCACTCCACCACTGTCCTGAAATCATTAGTCTGTATTGTGCTAAAACAATACACCGCTCTATCTCCCCTTATTGTGAAACAGTTGAATAAGACCCACTAAATCTCCAAGTAGACCATAAAACAACCCCAAAAAACACCTATGTGTGTATACCACCGTATATCAAATGCACACATAAAATACAATAGTTATGGTGCAAAAAATATATTAAACAATTTGAAATAATGTGTGACTCATTAATATTTGAAGATATGCAAATCAATCAGCATAAATCATCAAACAATGTGAATAGTGTGTACATATATAAAGAATGATCAATAATAAAATATAAATATATAAATTACTAAAGTCCATATAAATTACAAAACTTTATCCGATCCTCACAGGACAATGATGACTCGTGATCAGTACAAACAGTGATGAAAAAATGATGAAAAAATGTATATGTGTAATCATATAAACCCAATCCAAAGAAAAAACAATGCTCCCAACTCACCAGATTCAAATGGTCAAATCGCATTAATCACAGGACGCTACTTTCCCCAACCAAGTGATGGCTTCCAACAAGTGATGGCTATGAATCAATAAAACGGTCTCCTCCTCACTTCTCATACAAATGGATCGTAGCCGGGATTTTAGCTCACCGATAAAGAAACAAATATACTGCACATAGCATAAAATCTTTTTCAAATGTATTTTGCGCAAAAAACAATAAAAACTTACATCAATAATATTGTTTATAAATGTTATAATAATATATAAAATGTATTGTTTTTATTGTTTTTTTGCGCAAAATAATTTTTTTAAAGATTTTATGCTATGTGCGGTATATTTGTTTCTTTATCGGTGAGCTAAAATCCCGGCTACGATCAATCCAGGTCAAACAGGTATACATTGCCCAGCAAAGTATTTCTTTACATTCTTGCCCAAGCACTTGCAGTCATCATGTTTCAGAATAACTCTAACTCTCTGAGCTCGGCTTCCCTAAACTTCCTGTCCAGTACAAGATCACAAGGGGCAGAGCAGACTCCAGCAACTGTCCATCTACTAGCTTAGAGAAGGGAAGAGGGAGGAACAGGGAGGAGCAGGGAGAGGGAAACAGGGTTGTGCTCTGCCTTGCTCCACCTGTGTATTTGTGGACACACGCACAGCTTACTAGCACACAAAAAAGGTGGCTCCATAGCAGAGGCGTCCTGAGGCGGGGTGACACCCGGTGCCAGTACCAGGTGACACCCCGCAGTGACGTAATCGCGTATGCGCGTGAGGTCACATGCTGTACCGATGTTACCTGCCGGCGGCCATCTTAGTGATGGACGCCGGCAGAGAGAGGAGGGGACATTCCCCCGACTGTCAGTCATTTTGGTGTCACCCCTCCAATGGGGTCGCCCGGGTGCAGGTCGCACCCCCCTTGTGACGCCACTGCTCCATAGGACCCTGCAAGGGAAAGGAACCATCCTAAAACAGGATATCAGGACCAGTGCTTAGGGGACCAACTGATTCTGCAGGAAACATCAAGGAGCAGCATCCATTGTAATTGATTTAATCAGCATTTGAAATACCTTAAAAAACATGTTGCTTTAGTATCACTTTAAAAAAAAACATTAAATATGTAATATTAATATTATATTATAAAAATATATCTATATTTTCATCTTCAAAATGCTGTTTTAAAAAGAGGTTCTTGGTTTTTGCATTAAACATCTCTGTTCAATCCGTCTTGTTATACTTTCTAGAGTACAAGACAAACGAGAAAAACAACGAAGCAATAGAGCAACAGAGAAATATTTCATCATCAAAAGGGTGAGAGTATTAACTGTGTGTAAATATAGAACATTACAGCGAGTCACATTTATAATAGGAGGAATAAAGTTTTGTTTTGTTCTCATTCACAGCACACAGCAAGGAGTCAGAAGCATTACTCAACCCAGAACTAAAGAAACAGAAATCGTATATAGACAGCACCAATATAAACACTTCTAAAGTCAAATCTATCGTTAGTTATTGGCAGGCCTAGAAGATACAAACTGCTGATACCAAATACCACATATGTTATCTGTATTTACTCTCGGTGCACATTCCGATGGGTACCGGTGGCTCGTGGTGGATATTCTGGGTTCGGGGGGTGGTTCGGGACGGTTTGTGGTGCATGTCATCCCACCCAGCTCACTAATGTCACCAGTTGCCAGGAGCTGGGCGAGACACCCTTACCCAAACGAGTAGTTATCCCTTGTAGTGTGGGGGTAGCCCCACTGCAAGGGTTAATTTTGTTCATTCCTGGAGTTCCAGGTTGAGTTCCTGGACCAGTCCCAACTAATATCGATGCTTCACTTTTAGGTTTTTACTGGTGAGTTGAATAATAAGTAGATGTCTTATGTCTCCCAAAGTCTCCAGTGTGGAGCTTTCCTTCGTAGTAGTTTGTTAATTACTAATCCAGGGAGATTGACACCATAATTTGTCTATGTAAAAGGGGCAACAACTGGGTGAAACTGGGAATTTGGGGCATATCTTGGGCATATAATGTCGTCCAGGGTTGTGGCAGGGTGATATACATAGCTTCCTGAAAACGTTGCAGTACCCTCCCTTAGTACTCCTCTCAGGTGCCCTCATCCCCAATGAAAAGCAGTGGGTTGGCTCTTGGGAGGAATTATGCACATGTCAAAATGCCTCGATGGGTGGATGTCAGCCTGGAGGAGTAAGCATTCCCAGACAGACTACATTTGCACGCAGACCCGCCTAAGTAACATGCACATGTGATGATGAGCTTCCATAATTGAAAGAAGTGAAACCCAAAGAATTAAATTGGCAGGCCAGGGACAGTGGGGCTGGGGAAAAATGTTGATGCTGGGTGTCCTCCATCCAGAAAATGAGGTGGGCTCTATCTGACTTGCTGCAGTCTGTAATGCACATTGTGAGAAGCTCACAGTGTGCAGTAATATGAGAACAGGAGAGGAGCCTGTACAACTGTGTAAGACTAAAGAGAAGGCTGGAGTTCAGCTTTAACATGTTAAAACCTCATCTCTATGGTGTGTAAATATATACTGTATTATCCTTGTATCCTTGTACCTTATTATCCATGTAGGGAGCCACATTTGCTTTCTGCTTTCTACTTTGCAATGCTACACAACGGTTGTGCTGCACTACTAACGTTTGTCCTCACAGTGGTAGCACAATGATAATTCTGTCATTTTGATTTGGAGCCTCAGAACCTCTCAGTCTTTCTCATCCCCCCCCAGATATTCTTCCTCTAAGAATAATATTTTTTTAGATAAACATATTAAAAAGATATGTTTGATCCATATTTGTGCCAATATAAACTCATGTTTTAAGACCTTTGTTATTGCATACATGGTGCTGACATTTTGGCTCATGTAGGCTTTGCCTCCTGTTTTTTAGTTGTACATAAGGGTAATGCTTTACTGCTCCGACTCACAATGCTAGTGTATCACACTCCCTATGGAGCCGCAGAGAAAAGGCGGGCCATCCATTATAGCCAGTCTTAAGAATTCGGTGTATGGCTGCACCAAAAGCACTTACCACCCTGCATGGTGACCGATAAAAGTGAGGTCCAGATGGTAGATATGATGCTGAGGAACTTTATTGATGAACTTCAGGGAGAGAGGTTGAGGGTCAGGATCATCCAGGCTGGTGTAGACTCCTTTAAGCAATAGTACAGAGTAACTGCTGCCATCACAGACTAGGACCTTTAAGCCAGACATGATAGTCTGTGTGTAGAGCACCTAACCAAGCAGTACTTGAAGCAGAAGTAATTGATCATCTTCATCCTTAGTATTAGTAACAACCACTGGGCCCCCAGACTCAGTCCTCAGTGCAAGCACATGGCTAGTCCCCAGGCTTCGGGCCTAGCCCTATCAGACAGTCCATAGCAGCCTTCCCCCAGGCAGGGCCCGGGGAAGGAAGACAGAGCTCACATGGTTCACCCCAATTATTTATCTTGGGGTGTAAACCAAAAATCTATGTTCCAGTATGTTTGGCCTCACTTACTGTACACAGTTTCCTGTGTACAGTAAGTGAGGCATGTTGTGCATAAATAGACAAGTACTTACTGCCTGATTTTGATGACTCTTTAATGATACCTTCAGCTGGTTGCTAACTCATTCTTGGTAGGGATGAAGGGATTGTGCTTCCCCCCAGCTGCAGGAAATCTTGTTATCCGTGAGTACCCCGGGGTCATCTTTCCTCCTTCTTTCCTTCCCACTTTTTATGTCCCTCCCTTCCTCCCCTGTTCTTGCTTTTTATCTTTGTACAGTATAATGGCTGTTGACGACATCAGAGGTATAATATTTATTTGAGAATTTGTTTGGCCGAGCTGCATTCTAGCACCTAACTACTATAAGTATTGTCTTCCATTTTACTCTACATATGCCCCCTTATGAACATGTTGAGGTTTTGTATATGCCTTTAATAATGTGAAAATATGAATCTGTCGCAAAGTTTCTTACCTGGAGATCAAAAAGCCTCCAGGTAATCTCCAGGAAAGAAACATTCCAACAGACTAAGAAAACTGTGTACTAGACATGTGCCCCCGGCAAAAAAAATTAATAGTCAATTGTTAGCGGTAGTACGGTATGTACGAATTTTCGTTATATGAAACGTATATTCATTGCAGCACAGTGACATTACTTACAATACTTTTTTTTTTTTTACAGTCCGCAGAAGAAGGGGGAGAAAAAGTGTGAGGTTCCCTCCAATTGATACCAGACCCTTTAAGTCTGGTAGGAATGTTAGATTTTTATTTTCCATCTTCTGCGGACTGTAAAAATTACTCTTGTGCGCAAGGAACACTTCACCTTTGACAACCATTGCTCCCTTGTAGCATCTTTAATTGTAAAATAATTGTAGTGGTTATGTAGGCTGTTGTCTAGGGTAACCAGGAGCATTAGAATAGACTATAGTGACGTCATTCTACTTTCAAACACAATAAACATAACCATTAAGTATATTGATTCTCAGTGCCTTTCATGACTCGTGCCAACATAGCAACTTCTTTTTATCATTAGACATCTGTCCAGAAAAAATGTTTAATTAAAAATTCTATCCTATTTTCCTTGCATCCTTAAAGCCTTTTAAAGTATTACAGCTGTAACGCATCCATTTTTGAGAAACAAAATATCACTCGTCATCAGTGACTGGTGTAGACCATACTGTAAAGCATGGGCACATCAAAAATACAATCTATAAAATATTGCAGGGGATTTAGAGGAAAAAATAGGATTATATGGTTTATACATAATGCAAAAGCACTGATGGGATGATTATAAAAAACAGTGCTATGTACTACCAGTAGTTTCATAATCTGTAGTGGTGCTGGTGTACCAATGGTGCCCAGAAAGCATTGGAGCTAGTTAAAACCTCAAATCAACCATCCCCTAGCCAGACTGCAGTCTATGCCAACTCCTAGGTCCAGCTTAGACCACAATCATATATAGGGTAGTGCATATTTAGTAGTGTAACTGCCACCACTGCAGCATTGGAGCTAGTTAAAACCTCAAATCAACCATCCCCTAGCCAGACTGCAGTCTATGCCAACTCCTAGGTCCAGCTTAGACCACAATCATATATAGGGTAGTGCATATTTAGTAGTGTAACTGCCACCACTGCAGCCCATGTGGCTGCAATGTGGACCAGAGGTTTGTGGACTGGTTAGCCCTGAGCCTGGATTTAATTTTATTTTTCTTATATATTTTGCCTGCGGAAAAGCCTCTCTCTCCCTTGGGAGGGTACACTACATTGACACTGATTGTGGCTACCCATGCCAGCATAGGTACAGGAGCCTTGTTTCTGCTTTTGCAGTCTCTGATCTTTTACTGTCTGAGTTGTGATAGGAGCGAGAAAGAGAAATACTCACCCTCCACACTGCACTCACTGCACTGGAATCTCACTCTGCCCCAAGTAATTGACTTGTTGTACCACTGCTACTGACCACTAATGTGACCACTAATGTGAAGGGACATTGACACTGACCAGGAATGTAACTGGGTATTGACATTTACCACCAATGTCTTAGGAGCATGGACACTGACCACCAATGTAAGGGGGCATTGACATTGACTACCAACATATCAAGGGATTGATACTGACCAGCAATGTACTGGGGGCATTAACATTTACCACCATCATCTTAGGGGTATGGACTCTGACCACCAATGTAACCGTGGCATTGAAATTGACCACCAATGTATCAGGGGCATTGCCACTAACCGCCAATGTAAAGGTGCATTGACAATGACCACTCATGTAATAGGAGCCTTGACAATGAACACAAATGTAACCGGGGCATTGACACTAACAACCAATGTATCAGGGGCATTGACACTGAATCTCACTGTAATGGAGCATTGACACTGACCGCCAATTTAATGGGAGCATGGGCAATGACTACCAATATAATAGGAGCATTGACACTGAATAACAATGTATCAAGGGCATTGACATAAAACACCAATGTATCTTGGCATTAACACTGACCACTACTGTAATGGTGGCATTGACACTTACCACAAGTATAATGCAGGGCAATGGCACTGACCTCCAATAAAAGTTTCTCTACATTTGGATGGAATTAATTGGCTGGCACTATTAAAATCGTGGCCACTTTATTGGTTTCTTGATGCTGCTGATACACTTGCTCCTGTTTGTTCTGCTGTTTCTTCCAACCATAACAGTTTAATTGTGGGGTGAGGACTGAAATGTCACTTCTCAGTGCCACGTACACAGTACTTCTTCTCAGACAATAAGGATAACATCTAAAGGGAAACTATAGTATTATACACTTTCTTCTTAAGATATACAGAAGGGAATTGATCAAAACTGGAGCAGACTAAATCTGGAGCAGCTGTGCATGGCAACCAATCAGCTTCTATCTTTTATTTTTAATTCTTAACTAAACAAACTGAAGAGAGAAACTGATTGGTTGCCATGGGCAACTGCTCCATATTTTGTCTGCTCCAGTTTTGATGAATTCCCCCCACAGTATACTGTATATCATTGTGATCACCCTAAAGCTAAACTCTATGAAGATATAAAAACAAAAAAAAATTATGTATTTATTCAAATGGGTTACATTTATTTTTACATTTGTAGCTGAAATCCAAAGTTTACGCTTATCACAAAACTTTACAAAGTAGCTTCCAGTAGATCTTTCAATGCATAAACGTGAAACTACAGATACTACATTAAAGTAAAACTGTTACAGCACTGCCATAAGACAATCTGGTAAAGTTTAGTCATTCCTGTACTGGCCAATCACTTAACCTTTCTCAGTTACTAAAACCACCAAGGATATTAATTGGACAGGAAGTCGCCAACTGTGTAATGACCTATATCTCGGTAACACAACAGACCCCGGATGGTCATTGGCAGCTTAAATCCTCAAACTTCCTGATTACATGTTCACTGCTTCTCAGTAGATCTGGAGAAGAGTTTTATTTGTTACATTAATGTAGACGTATAAGAAAAAAGCTGAAATCACAGCTGAATACATGTGTTTAAGGGTATGTAAACCACAACAATGAACTTCTCTTATTTTGCTTACTTTTGGCCTGCTGAATATATCATTAAAAGTGTTTTGTTGTATCTGTTTGATAAGTGGAAAAAAGGGAGGTTTTGGAGATGAGGGGGGAGGAGTTAAGGAGAGGTCTGTGTTCTCTGTAACCGATTAGAAATTTAGTAGGCTATCCAACCTTCTACAACCACTGAATGGGTGTGTGAGGTGGGTCCAATTAAACAGCTTGCAAGATTGGTCGCTCACAAGGAGGACAGATACAACTAACACTATTTCACAAGGGCTCAATGGGACACATTCAGAATTCTCCGACCCTGGCCATGCACTTGGGATAAGATGAAGATCTGCCCCTTCCCCCCCTTTTTTCTTTTTTCTTATCATCTATGTGAAGTTGCTTTTCTTTATACTTGCTATCCCTTCCTATGGTGCCTATTATATCTGAATCTAAGGCTCCATGACAATGCTAATGGACACCAGTGTCTGCTATTCAATACCTACACATTGGTGGGATGTTTAAATAATTTGATTTACTGTTGTACTTTACGTAAGATGGGAAAAGTTTTTTTTTTCTTCATTTCATGTTTTCTAAATCCTTTACATGCTATACTCTGAATACCAGCTGCTCGTCGTACTTTAATTTCTCAAACACAATGCCCTTTGATATTGCATTTATGTAAGTTGCCTGACATAAATGATGATATGCTCAAAGTTTGTCTTCTATTGTTCTCTTTGATACAAAATCAATAAGAAAATTATTTAACTTAAACATGAAATAGGCAGGGCTGACATCACATGTTTAGGAATTCAAAGCCCAAAATACTGAGCTTTAGGGTACAAGGATTCAGTGTATAAGAATTCTGCATATAATGATTATCTTTGTTAAGAGTATACCAATTTAAATTTGGAAAAGAAGGATTCATTTATAAACAGGGTTGTTCACAAAAGGGTGAAGAGTTTGAAAAAAGGCAGGCAAAGTGAACAATCTAGGCCAAAATAGCTGATTTAGAACTTTCCAGTTCAGCTACGTTTTCCTAGATTGTTCACTTCTCCTGCCTTCTCCAAACCCTTCACCCTTTTGTAAATAACCTTGAAAATAGCAATATCAGTTTTTCCAAGCAGAATAATTAGCTAAAATATGAGGTTCATTTTAATCTACAGCTGTTGATAACTAGTGCATGGAGGGCAAACAATTCTTCTAACCACACAAAAATTGTTTTTGCATTAAAGTAGTGGCAAGGAACAATCCATTTGCACTACCACCCCATTGATGGGTCTCCAGAGACATTTCCTTATTTGTCTCGGGGGAAAATGTGTTGATAATCCAAATTGGTACGATTACCAATACAAAAACTTGTGCAGAAACAACAACTATGCTGCCTTCTTCTTCTGCGTCATGCAATAGAATTAATGTATACATGAATGCTAATGATCCCAAACCAATTCATGTACTATACTTCATTATCGCAACCAATACTCACTTTATGCATAATAAAAAATAACAAAGAAAAGATAAAATCATAAGTTATGAATTTTAAGACATTTTAATTTATTATATTTAGAAATGTCATCAGTTGCTCATTTTAAAACTATATCCTGATTTCCTATTCATGGTAGAAGGTAGGGATGCACCGATACCAAGTAACGTAGTCGGTACAAGTACAAGTACAGATACTTTTCGAGCTCCAAGACTAGACTAGAGAAAAATTCAAAAGTTAGGAGGCAGCTGTCATTTGTAAGGAGCACACGGAGCTCCTGGGATTTGTACATCTGTTTTAATGTATGATTTTGTTTTTATAAATATATATAAAGGGATGCACCGATACCATTTTTACAGATACAAGTACTGATACATTTTTGTTTATTGTCATGTGACAGTTTTCCTAAAACAATATCGACTAATGATTTCAGGACAGTGGTGGAGAGCCAGTCCTGAACCGCTCTAACCCTGGTAGTTCTCCCTGGTAAAATGCCAAGTATCGGCACCGGTATCTGAACTGGTATCGGTGCATCCCTAGTAGAAGGGAAGGCTAAACAATTCCAACTTTGACCAGAAGAGGAAATCTGATGCAGGATGGATGAAACAAGACCAGTGGATTTTTTTATTTCCTACCCAGTGTTTTTGTGTCTTTAAGTTTTGCTTGTGTTGAGGGAATAGATAGGTGTCAGCTCACAGGGAAGCCAACTTACCTTTGACTGGGGGGGGGTCAGAATGTTATTGACACATGGTGCCATGGAGTAGCCAAGCGACCATAAACTGGTATTTATTAAGCAAATAAATAACAAATTTAGATGCAGAGCAGGCTGTCTGTCAGTTAGCAAAGCCTATGTGACAGACGTTTTGTGTATTTGCTGCACCTGGAATCCAGCTGACAAGGGTTATAACCCTTCCGCACTTTATCCAAAAATATCTACAAAAAAGAAAACCTTTTGGCTTCAGTTCTACTTCAATAAATATCCCCCTATATATAGTGTGTGACCCAAGTGTTAATGTTGGCTGAACAAATACCAGTGATGTAGTGGATTGGTACTCAACAAATAAATTGGATAAATAGCGGGCTAAGGTTCATTTTGATTATTTTCTCACCCTATTTTATTAGAACTCCCTAAATTCTGTATCATGTCTAACGTAATAATATAAGAACCTACATTTAAATGTCATATACATGTGCAAAAATAACACAAGCATGAAATATTTTATTATAGAACATTATGACATCAGTGGCGCTTATTTCATACTAATCTTAGTAATATGAAGAGGGGGGGAAGGAAGTGATTGCATATGCTGTTAACAAGAAAAACTGCTTTTGTGAAGGTTCCAGGGGATTTACTGTCCTCCTGCAGTAACCTTCGTGCTCATTGTTAAATATGGACTTTTTTTTTTATAACCTCCGATGTGACACAAAACAAAAACAGATTTCGAACTGTATCTGGCATAAAAGCGGCTATTGGAGCAGATATGCACAGTGCCAATCAGACATCTAGTCTGTTCCCTGGGATCTTCCTCACATTCCTGAATGATTATTTCATTTCGAATCAAAATATTCTTCAAGTGTCCAGAGGCTTACTCAAGTTAATGATGAATAGATTGCTGAAAGCCCTAGCACTACGCTGTGAGACATCTCAACACCATTATGAAAGACAAAATGCAGCAAACGTCTATTAAAAGGTTGGATCGTCAACAAGCTCTTGGCAGATTTATGGTGAGCTCATTGGTTTGAAAGGCTGGGTGATTTAAAGGGAAATTAGTTTGCGTTTTAAGATAGTATTCATTTTATTGTAGTATTTATCTAAAAATAAATGTTAATGATTTTCGACTTTGTATAAACCTTCTTTGTCATTTGACATCATTTGTTTATTTAGTGCACAAGACACTGCAAATGTGGTCCTTGGTGAACATCAGCTGCACAGTATAAGCCACCAAGAAAGTACTTACTTGACCAGGTAATACCTGGAGCCATTCTTGTATTTCAGAGATGAGAGATGGTCTTATTGAAGCCCAGCATGATTTAGCCCACTCTGTGAATAAAGGGTGTCATGGGCCCTCCATCAACACAGCACCCTTTTAATTTTTATATATTATGAAAAGTCTCTATTATAACATATTGATATGAAACAATCATAACTTCACTGGTATATTTTTATCTTTTATGTTTATAGAAATAGGTAAAGTTGGATAAAACAAATTTAGGTGGCTATTCACAAAGCTGCCTAAGGCAGCTGACTGAATGACCGAGCCAAAGTGAACAGAGCCGAACCAATCTATTCACTCTTGCTCAGTACAGCTGATTTCATGAAGTATCTGACAGATGCCGGCAGAAGAAAAAAAATTGGGTGGAGCTTGCTGTGACAGCTAGCTCCGCCCAGCTGTTTCCTATTGGCCGACACCTGCCAGAGTCTTCTAGCAGGTGCCGGCCAATGAATAACAACTGGGCGGAGCCGGCCGGCTCCGCCCAGTTGTTATTGTTTGACAGATCAGTGTCCCCAGGTCATTTGGGGACTCTGATCTGTCATTATAACTGGGTGGAGCGAGCCGTGAGTTCATGGCTGGCTCCGCCCAGCTGTCATTTGCGCGGAGATCGGTCGGCTTCGGTCGACCTTTCGGCACGCTTCAGGTGTTACTATGGCTCAGCCGAGCTGGATCATATGCGTTCGGCTTGGCTGAGCCGCTCGGCTGCTTTCGGCTGCTGTATGGGCCATTGTGAATAGCCCATACAGCAGCTCTTCGGTTTCTAGTAATCTTGTCTCTGATGTCATCCCTAGGAGGTCTACCAATGAATGCACAGGAATCTGTCACCTGTTATCTTGGGTAGTCCAGATGTAGAGGAACCAATGTTTGCCATCATGCACCATCAGGCTTTGGCTGGTAGGGTATGATGGGAAAATGGTTCTACAGCTGTGGATAAAGACTTGCTATCACCTATCCAATGCCTACATTTTGTGTCCTACCCTTTAGGGTGATTTAAAAAATGATATGTGGATTTTTAAGAATATTAATACAAAGATGCAATTTACTTTTGCCACATTCATCTTTAGCCAGTAGTTGTTTATGATAAAATCTTTTTTGTACTACATTTTGCATATTAAATAATTTTTCAAGTAGCAGCCACACATACCAATACAGGCTTCTGCAGACAGCCGACTTTAGGCAAATGTTTATGTATATTCTTTATACTGTGCTATTGTTATATCTAATGCCTTTTAACAATACTATCTTGAACATTCTGTAAATTGTTCACATTCTACAAAAATCTATTTTCATAAATCATTTCTGACATACCATGCGAAAGTATTCTAGTAAAGGAAATGTTTTATGCTGCATGAAAAAAAAAACACAATGGAGGTCATTCAATTAAAATGAGCTAGTGAAGATATTAAGGAAAAGTGACTGAAGCTATTTTAAGGACCCGAATTGTAAAATTAAAATAGTGGCATAATATACTAATTGTGACATCAAATATTGTTATACAAAATGTCCTGTCAATAAACACTACAAACAAATAATTCTGCTCACAGCAGATTTATTGGCCACTGATAATCTTTTTATATCCTAAACACCAAGCTGGAACTCCCATTTCCTGATTATGCAAATATTTTCCAGGAAATTCAACTCTGCTTCCTCATACATCTGAATTCTGTTGGATATTTTTGTTCTATCATAACGCCTGCCTGACCCAATAGCGCCTCCTGACCCAATGGCAGTGAATAGTAAACAGATCTGTGGCTGCAATTGCCATTTCTGGGCACTTCTTTTTCCTCACCCCCTGCAGAGCACTAGTGTCCCCCCATGCTGCTGGGAACTAGTATTCTCTATCACCCCTGCTAGGCACTAGCATTCCTCCCACCACCACTTGCCACTATTGTTGCTCCCCATCCCCCATTGGAACTACTATTTCCTCCCACTTTTAGTTGGGCATTATTGTTCCTCCCCACTGTTTCACCCATGCTTCGCATGGCACTATTGTTCCCCCCACCATCTGCTAAGCACAATTGATGCTCCTTACACCTTGTTGGGCACTATTGATCCACCCACTCTCTGATCCACCCCCACTGCCACTTGGCACTATTATTCCTCCTCATCCCCCATTGGAACTACTGTTTCCTCCTACTTTTAGTTGGGCTTTATTGTTCCTCCCCACTGGGCACCACTGCTCCCCCATGTTTCGCTTGGTACTATTGGTCTCCCCACCATCTGCTAAGCACAATTGTTGCCCCTTACCCCTAGCTGGGTACTATTGATCCATCCTCTCTCTGATCCACACCCACCACCACTTGGCACTATTGTTCCTCTCTGTGAATATTTGGGGGGGGGGGGGGCGGAGAGGGGTTGGATTCTTTAGGTGTATTTGAGACTCTCACTCATAGCACAGTAATTATGGAATATGTTGTGGGTATAAGGACTTCAGACTGTGTACAGTGTATACAATAAGCAGACTCAGACTCTATCTAAAGCAGAACTGCAGGGAAAAAATGTTTGTAAAACCCCTGCTGTGGGGCTACTCATGCACTACAAATGTTAGGAGCTTGTTTTTGTCTAGGTGCAAAAATAAGAACGTTATACTCACTCAATCCTCAGAGCTGTCTTGCTCTTAGACTAGTCCCTTCCACCTCACTCCCCCTCCACCCCAACGGTCTAAGGTCTTGTGAGTCATCACATCCTATACACAGGGTATAGGACACGAGGACACCAAACATACCATCACTGCAGCAGAGGAGAAGACAAGTGGAAGAGACTAGTCTAAGAGCAAGCCAGCTCCATGGACTTAGGAAAAAATTTCCCCGGATTTCTGTTTTAACCATCCTTCTCTAAGCCCATTGTCAGCACAGTGTGCTCCACGCACCACACATCTTCTCCGCCCCAAGGTGTCCATCTTTCTCAGGTTCCAAAATTGGAAGGTATTTTCCTGATGAAGTGGAATGTCTAAATTTTAGAATGTTCATGAGAACAATAGGCAAAGGGAAATGGCCCAATGGTGACAAATGCTCACTTTGGGGAGATTTCTTTCACTTCCTGTTGCATGTCCAAGGCAAAAAGTAAAGGGAAATCTCCATAGCAGGACAGCAAAAATAATCTGCTAGGGGTGTTAACCCTTACCTACTATCCAAATTTTTTTTTGCCTTTGCATAAACTTTACCTAGAGCTCATGTAATGCCATTTTGTGACAGAATGTTTTCACGTAGTGTAATAGTGAAGAAACAATGGTTGTCGCAAAAAAGATGAAAGACCGCAGTAAAGGATGTCACCATTTATGTGTAGCCCCCATCACCTTCTGTGATGTGGCTACTAGACATTTAGTGACAGCCAGGGCTGTAGGCAGCCTGGCTGGAATTATAGTGGCAGTTATCTGGTTAATTCCAGGTGCCTGGCATTGCCTGTACCCCCCTGGGCGGAGTGTGTCATACGGTGGGACAGCCAATGAGAGACACTGTAGTGTATGTACAGTACAGCAGCCAATCATTGGGATTCGTTGTGGAGGAACAGCAGACTTATACTGGAGGGACACATATAGAGGAAGGACATTGATTCAGGAGGCTAATATAAAGCGACCTAAGGTCTATCTGTAATAGGATGACCATGCATCTCTGGTGAGTGTGGAGTGTGGAAGAGTGACACGAGGGTGGATTACAAAGTTATATTGGAAGAGCACTGTTCACTTACTGAGCTTGAAGGTTGATTGAGTGCACTTTATTATTGTGATTAATATTTGTGATTGATATTTGGAGACACTATGAACTTATGATTGCACCTTAATATCTATGGTGATTTAAGCACTATACCTGCACTTTTCATGTTTGCACATTTTTTACACTTGCAGTACCTATTTTTTATTTATTTTTTACTATAGTATATATTTTTTATATTATTGTTACATTTATTGGGTGGAGATTGGTTTTAGTGCAGTGAAATAGTGTTATATTTTGTCCAAAGGTAATAACTGTGATTTACCAGGATAGCTGCTGCTGATAAATTTGTTTGATTTAGGGGTTAGGCAGAGCATGAATTGTACATTATTTTATATGTACATATGCTTTGTGACGGACTCCAGTACTCAGGATGAGTACATCCCCCACTGTATTCTTCCTTGCTGAGGAGATGCTGCAACCAAGTGATCTTTAGCTCTCAGTCCACCCAGTCACAAGCCGGACCCAAGTGTAGGGTGAAACTCTGATATACTGAGCAACTGTACAACCTTTCATACAGAAAGTAATCAGATAAGATTATAATCCCATCACATCCACCCTGCCCTTCCCAGACAGCAGGGGCCTGGCCAGACGCAGGAGAATGTCATTGTCATGAGCTCTTTCGGAGCACATAGAGAGCTAACGGGAGCATACTTAAACATAACCCAACAATAACACACACATAACCCATAAACTGATGACCATGCTGTCACGTGTTTTTAAGGTTTTGATGTGTTTCAGGCAGGGCTTCCTTCCACTCCATAGTTTACTGTACATGGTGTGTTCCAGGTAAGAAGTTAGAGATAGCAGACTGTCATCATTGGAGAGACAGTATGTTGTTGGCATATCTGCATCAAAAAGCATGCTTCTGCCACTTTCATATAAAATGTGGGTCATTCTCTCTGCTACACCATTTTGTTTAGGATTGTCTGGTTCAGTAGTTTGGAACATAATGACATGCTTCCTCAGAATATCTTGTGATTATCCGTCAGACGGGTGTGAGTGAATAGTGGAAATACCGGCAATTGGCCTGATACTGCCATATGACCTTTTGTAGACAAACTTCTGTGATTGGTCATTTTTCAATTTAAAAGGAGCAGGGTATAGAAGAGTTCCCTTAGGTTCTGATGAAACGCGTAGACCTTTTGAGCTCACAGGGGCAGAGGACGTTGGTCTATTTCGTCCAGTTTGACTCCCGCTGCTGGAGATTTGAAATTGCATCGCCTCTTACATGCTTTTTTTTGACCGTCTTTTTGTAAGTATAATTTCAGCTGTGTGCTGTACTAATAAATTACCCTTTACACTATGGAGGCGCTCTGTTTTGTTTTTGTTTCCCATATTGTGATTTACCTACTGTGTCCCAATATCTGTACAGGGAATTTTAGGAATTTTGCCAAATTTGTTGTTTTTTTCCATATTTTTCAAGTTTACCTGGAACTCCATCTTTGCACTGCAACAGGTGGGGTATGGTATACCTTGAGTAGTTATCAATGAATGTGAGATAATACTTTTTCTTTCCTGGAATTTGAGCTGTCATATGACCACATCGATCTGTGTGAATTAAGTCTGGGGGCTGTTGGGCTCTGCTAAGTTTGGGGAAAAATTTCCTGGTCTTTTTCACCATTATGCAGGTGGTACACGTCAATATTTGACTGCACGGGCCAATTTTTATGCCACTGGCAAGCTAATCCTTAGCTTGCTTCTTTATAGTCTCAGGATTCCTGTGTCAAACACGACAGGGCCAGGTGTAGCTAAAGTTGAAACTTTGACAATTTTAAAGAAGTTCTAAAGTTCCAGCATATACTATCTGGTTACAACATCAGCATTGTAATAGGAATACATACTAGAGTTGTTTTGATAATGCAATCAAAGCTTCCTTGATTCCCAGTGTGCTCTTTTCTCTTTCCCTGCTGCTTGATGTGATACAATCTCGATTTCTCAAGACTTCGTATCCCATCATGCATTGCTTTCAGCAAGCAATGATGATGTTACACTGTGTGAAGTTCAGGCGTTGAGTTGTAGTTCAGATGTCAGGCTTAGTTAGAGTGGTGACACAAGGAAGTGCATATTCACAGGGCTCAGTGAAATTGTGTCAAGTACATCCTACGAGAATCTTCAATAAGTACATTTACAAATTTCTAGATTCATATGGTTATTAGGAGTGGGATATAACCTATGTAAAATCAATATAGAAATGCATATTTATTTTTAGTTTTCGGCCATAGATACCCTTTAAAACAACCGAAACACCTAGAGACAGGAAATGATGTCATAACCATGAACCTTCACTCAAGAGAACAATACATTTAACATAATACAAGCACCTTGTGGCAGATATTCTAATCACAGTATACTATATGAGAATGGCTGTTGCACCTACATCTGTATTAACACCATTCTAACATCACTGCTTTTGTGAGCTAGAGCTGCAACAACGATTCGATTTAGTCGATTAAAATCGACTATCGAAAACGTTATCAACGTTTTCGATCGTCGATTAGTCGGCTATCTATTACATTGCCTGTTCGCGACCCCTGCTCTCCTATAATCCCGGCGCTCCTCACATCTAGCCGGGCCGGTTCGATCACATGACGGGTGCCGGGGATGTGAGCGCGACGGGTGTCAGCCGGTGGACGGAGACTATGGCTGGGGACGAGCTGGCATCCAGGCTGAACCTTTCAGCAGAAGACATGGAGGGAATGTTCAGACAGTAAGTGCCCATCATACCTGTCCTCTCCATCCCTGCACTCCATTCCATCATAATACCCGTCCTCTGCACCCCATTCCACCATCATACCCTTCCTCTGCACCCCATCCCACCATCATACCCGTCCTCTCCATCCGTGCACTTCATTCCATCATCATACCCATCCTCTGCACCCCATTCCACCATCATACCCATCCTCTCCATCCCTGCACTCCATTCCATCATCATACCCATCCTCTCCATCCCTGCACTCTATTCCAGCATCATACCCGTCCTCTCAATCCCTGCACTCCATTCCATCATCATAACCATCCTCTGCACCCCATTCCACAATCATACCCGTCCTCTCCATCCATGCACCCCAACCCACCATCATACCTGTCCTCTGCACCCCATTCCACCATCATACCCATCCTCTGCACCCTATTCCACCATCATACCCGTCCTCTCCATCCCTGCACCCCATTCCACCATCATACCTGTCCTCTCCTTCCCTGCACTCCATTCCATCATCATACCCGTCCTCTGCACCCCATTCCACCATCACACCCGTCCTCACTATTCCTGCATCATACCCTTCCTCTCTATTCCTGCATCATACCCGTCCTCTCTATTCCTGCATCATACCCGTCCTCTCTATTCATGCATCATACCCGTCCTCTCCAATAACACCAGCTATAGAGGAATACATCAGATCCCAGCAATAGTACATTATGGTATAATGGTATAATGTACTATTGCTGCGATTTGCTGTATTCCTCTATAGCTGCTGGTATTCTGCATTGCGACGCTGTATAATGTACTATATTGCACACCACACTTTTTTTTACTTCCACCGCTCCAAGCTCGCTTCCGTCATGGATTACAATCTCAATACAAACTAGTAGTCCATCACTGGAGCCTTTTTTAAAAAAAATCTGATTAATCGAACTTAATAATCGGCTAACTAATCGATTATGAAAATAATCGTTAGCTGCAGCCCTATTGTGAATTCTCCCACTTTCTTTCGGTCTGAAATGTAAAACTGTCAGAACTTTGGCCTATGAACCTCAGTTAATCTTAATAAAAGACTGATCCCACCTTTGTTTTATTTCAGTAGCTAGTCTAGGTGCCCTGAGTTGGGTTTGTAAAGGACAATGATGGTTTTATTATAAGGAAGTACTACAAGCAATTAAAAATAGGTTTTGCACTTTGACTGGCTTATCTATACTGCATTTGTCCAGAGCTCTCTATTCATCTGGGCTCTTCACAAGTCATCTTCAATATCACTTGGCTTCGCCTTGCATTTGACAGCTGACTTTTCAGTTACAGTGTCATTTAAACCAGTTAAACACACCTTTAAAGTGAAGTTGGTGACTAATATATCATTATGCCACAGGCTGAAAGAGGAAGTGGAAGATTATAAATAACCACACTGCATTCTCCGGCCATGCCAACATTTAGACTATCGCTGCCAAGTTGTTGTTTTTTTAAACAAAATGTAAACTAATTAAACAACTAATTACACAGTTGCAATATGCAAGCTGTTTGACCCGGTGAAATATTTGTATTTCTAATCAATTGGGTTGATTGACTGATTGAGTAGAGACTGTACACTGTAAATTGTCTTCACTCTGGTCATCCAAACGTGAAAGGAAAAAAAAAAGAAATTATTCATTACCCGTGCACATGATTGGGTGCAAAGTGACAAAAGCTTTACTTTATTCACTTTGCTAAGTGAACATTCTACAGTATACTCATTTAGTAGATTAACAACCTTGACTTTTGCAATTAAGGCTCCATTTTTGAGTGAGCATTTACAGGAAATGTGGGGCATTTTTATTTGTGCATTTTTGTGTGTTTTTTATAGGCGTATTCATTCTTAAGTGTAGCCAATGGAATGCTTGTCATTAGGAGAATGAGATGGTTGTTTAGCTTTGAAAAATGTTAATTGTTAGGTGTTTTCAGTCATTTTTTAGGTGCTTCCATTGAAGTCTATGTCGCCAAAATGCCCCATTCTACTGCAAACGTAAGCAAATGTATGTACATCTTCAAGCCTCAGGTGTTGAGCTACATGCATCTGGGCGCTCATGTGTGAACAGACATAATTTAAAAGCATTGGACTTCGGTTGTTGAGTGTTTTGGAGCTTTAAGCTTCAAGCAACAAAATGTTCAGGTGTGAGTCAGGGCTTAGACATCATGGACAAAATGACTTACAGAAAGCCAGTGTAGTCTGATCATCTTTCCGCCTCCAGCTTGTTGATTGAATTATGGGTTAGCATCCCTAGTATAGTATATTAGAAAAGTAGAGTGGGAGTTATAATTTGGATTGGCTGCACTCCAAAGAAAATTTGAACACTGGTAACTTTATCCATCCAGACAACATTAAAAGAGAGTCCCCACCTGGGACATCCTCCATTTACTCGTTTCACCCATAAGGCCGGGTTTTAGCATAGAGATGAGGAGAAGGAGCAGGTAAGGAGAGACAAAAAATATATACAGTATATAT